>NC_086200.1:20666582-20969612 GCF_035770615.1 Melospiza melodia melodia
AGGGGCTGGAGCGTGTCCAGAGAAGGGCAACAAGGCTGGGGAGGGGTCTGGAACACAAGTCCTGTGAGGAGCAGCTGAGGGAGCTGGGGTTGTTTATCCTGGAGAAGAGGAGGCTCAGGGGAAACGAGGTGCTGTCATGACACAGGTTGGATCTCATGATCTCCAATGAGATGATCCTGGAGATGATCTCCAGGATGACCTGGAGATCAGCCAGCCTGGCCTGGCTGATTCTGTGATTCTCTGAAGCCACCCTTGGAGCAGTTGCAGGATGAGCCCTGGGCCTCCTCTTCAGAAGCTCCAGCAGCCCAGGTCCCTCAGCTTCTCCTGACAGCCCCAAAGCCCATCCTGTCAGTCCTGCAGAGCCTCTGCAGCTCCTCCTCACTGCCCAGAACAGGGAGCCCCAGAGCCAGACACAGCAGCCCAGATGTGCCCCCCTGGCCTGGGGTGCCTCTGGCAAGGGAGCAGCACCAGGCTCGGCAGGAGCCTGCAGACAATACCTGCAGCACTTGTAGGATGATCCTGCTGCCCAAGGGACGTTCCCATGGTGCCAAGTCAGGAACTGCAATGGGGAGTGGGGAGAAAAGGGCACACAGGGATGGGCAGTTTGCAGGGGAAGGAAAAGGGATGGGCAATAGGAAGAAATCTGTATCAGGGACGAGGAAAGAAAGCAAATGTGAAGCAGAGGAAATGCTCAGGGCAGTTTGGGGGTGGCTGCCAGGCTGCCCTGGCTCTGAGCAACAGCGTCTGCAGTGGCACAGGAAACTCCCAGCTGATGGGAACAAACTCTCTGGCTGACTGCAGAGGCCCGGACAAACCTGAGTGGTTTCCCTGGTGTCCCCCAGCCCTTGCTGGCCCCAGGGGCTGATGGCATTTGTGCTCCCTCAGGTTCATGTCCCCACACCAACAGCATGGGGGTGCTCCCCCTGCTGTGTGCAATGCAAACAGGGGCTGCTGAGACAGTGCTGCTGTGTGAGTGCCTGCAAGGATGGGGCACCTGTGTGAGCTGGGGGAGAGGCCAGGGCTGCAGATGGGGGATGTTGTTGGCAGCTCCATCAGGATGATCTGGGACGCTGCCCTGGGCTGTCCAGCACACTGGGGATGGATCAGCCCCTGCTCTGCTGCTCCTTCCCGTCTTCCCCAGGGCCCTTGCAGAGCCCCAGCCATGCTGTTTGCCCCCAGCCTGCCCATGGCCAGCCTGGGGCTGCTCACGGGGCTTTTCTCTGCTGAGCATTGGCCTGGCCGTGTTCTTGAGAGAGCCTGGGCAAGGAGCCAGGAGCTCCCAGGGCCTGGCCTGAGGCATCAGCGCTGCCCAGCAGTGCCCATGGCCTGTCCCTGCTGCAGCCCCGGCACTGCCACCCCCAGGACTGTGCCCGGCCCCGAGAGCACTCAGGCCCTGCAGCAACACCAGGGCCACCAGGGCGGCAGGGCAGGGCCATGGCAGCAGCACTGGCAACATCAAGTGCTGCTTCTGCTGCTGGGCACAGCTGCTGGGCCAACCCTGATCTGCCCCTAGCTCTGCACACACACATTGCTGCTGCAGATCCACAGAAGGCAACTAAACGGCATCTCTGCAGAAAACTTGCCTGGGAGTTCCTTTAGTTCCTTAAAAATGCACCAAGGGAATAGCTCCTCATTGGCACAGTCTGTGACCACAGGGAAGGTGGAGAGAAATAAAAGGAGAAATAGCAGAAAAAGGGACATTTCTCTGTGTAAATATGAAAAAAATAAAAACAACAGTAAAGAACCTCCAAAATGAAACCAAAAAGGAGTATCAAAGATGGCTTTTATTACAAGTGAGTTGCACAAATTGGGCAGAAGTTTAATGTTTTTGACACCTTCCCGTCATCAGTCTCCACACGGCATCCTTGAACTCCTGGTTCCTCAGGCTGTAGATGAGGGGGTTCAGGGCTGGAGGCACCACCGAGTACAGAACTGACAGGGCCAGATCCAGGGATGGAGAGGACATGGAGGGGGGCTTCAGGTATGTAAAAAATGAAGTGCTGATGAACAGGGTTACCACAGCCAGGTGAGGGAGGCAGGTGGAAAAGGCTTTGTGCCGTCCCTGCTCAGAGGGGATCCTCAGCACAGCCCTGAAGATCTGCACATAGGAGAAAACAATGAACACAAAACAGCCAAAAGCTAAACACACACTAACAGCAATTAGCCCAAGTTCCCTGAAGTTGGACTGTGAGCAAGAGAGCTTGAGGATCTGTGGGATTTCACAGAAGAACTGGCCCAGGGCATTGCCATGGCACAGGGGCAGGGAAAATGTATTGGCTGTGTGCAGCAAAGCATTGAGAAAGGCACTGGCCCAGGCAGCTGCTGCCATGTGGGCACAAGCTCTGCTGCCCAGGAGGGTCCCATAGTGCAGAGGTTTGCAGATGGACACGTAGCGGTCATAGGACATAATGGTCAAAAGGTAAAGCTCTGCTGCAAAGAAGAAGAAAATCAGGAAGACCTGAGCAGCACATCCTGTGTAGGAGATGTCCCTGGTGTCCCAGAGGGAATTGTGCATGGCTTTGGGGACAGTGGTGCAGATGGAGCCCAGGTCGCTGAGGGCCAGGTTGAGTAGGAAGAAGAACATGGGCGTGTGCAGGTGGTGTCCGCAGGCTACGGCGCTGATGATGAGGCCGTTGCCCAGGAGGGCAGCCAGGGAGATGGCCAGCAAGAGGCAGAAGTGCAGGAGCTGCAGCTCCGCGTGTCTGCCAATGCCAGCAGGAGGAAGTGCCTGATGGAGCTGCTGTTGCACATTTGTGCTGTCTTGGCATGGGGATCTGTAAAAAAAGTACTCATGGAATAATTGGGTTTGGAGAGGACTTGAAATATCCCAGCACAGCCTGGGGGCACTTTCCCCCCACTGCCTGCCCAGGGCTCTGCTGCCTGGAGCTGTCCCTGCCAGCAGCTGCTTCCCTATGCCCAGGGCTGAGCCCTGCCAGTGCTGCCAGACCCCAGCCCAGCCCTGGGGGCTCAGCTCTGCCCTGCAGACCCCTCCCAGCTCAGGCACTTCCTAGGGACAGCTCTGCTCTGCAGGGTCTGATGGCAACATCACAGCAGCCATGAGGAGGCTGGAAAAGTGACACTGATGCCGCCTCTAAGGGCTCCTGTGATTATTTCTGCATTGCCTGGTTTATTAAGATCTGAGAGAAAATATTTTGATTTTTCTCCGCATGAAATGAGAGATGAATACCTATGTCCAATTTCCTATCATGGCCACCCAGAGTAGTAGAATAAAAAAGCAGGATTTTCCCTTTTATGCAGCCCCTGCCTTGGTGTGCTTCCTGTATAACCTACTTGGAAATGTTATGGAGTTAAATGTCATGCTGGGAGCAGTCCTGAACAAGGCAGCATCCTCACCACACAAAGAAAACACTTCCAAGCTGCACCAGCTGTCTCCTTCCACCTAGATCTTGTCCCCCCGTGCTGGGAGCAGCTGCCAGGGCTGGCTGAGAGCTGTCCCTGGCAGGCAGCAGAGTCCCTGCCCCAGCACAGCGCCCTGGGCTGCAGGACCCTGCTCTGCAGGACAGCCCTGGGCACCCCTGGCTGCTCTGCACAAGAGACAATCAGAGAATGTACTCACAGAGTCTGTAGGCATTGCGATGTTCCAGCTTTAGGAGATGGCTCCCGGAGCTGCAGCTGCATTGTCCTGCAGCCAGAGGTTCCTGTGCCAAGGGCTGGCAGTGATTCTGCCCCAGGCACTTCTCAGCACCTTCCCAGCCCTGACTGATTGAAGCTCTCTGTGCCTCTGTGCTGTGCCCAGGTGGCTGCAGGCAGTGTCCCAGCCCTGCTGGGCTGGCAGAAGAGCTGCTCATCAAGAGAAATGTGCTTTTGAAGTTCCTCTTGGTTACCAGGAGCTGCCTCTGTGCCAGGAGCCCAGCCCAGCTCAGCAGCACAGACACAGCACCAGGACATTAATGAGCCTCTGGGGCTTTGTGCTGAGGCCCTGAACTTCGGTCCCTGAGAGGGAGCTGAAGAAACCTCTCCAGAACTCCAAGTCAGAATTCAACTCCAAAGTTTCTTGGACTTTTAATGGGTCCCACTGAGGAGCACAGCTGAGAAAGTGTCCCCAGGCCCCAGGCAGAGCAGAGAACTGGAGGCAGTGATGACAGGTGGGGACAAAGGGAAGCCAAGTCTTGGTGCCCTGGGGCACAGCAGGGTCTGTGCCAATAAGGACTGTGAGGAGACACCTTGTCCTGAGGCCCCGGGGCCTCCTGGCACAGCCCTAGCCAGGCTGGGCACTGTAAGCCCCTTGTCCTGCCCTCAGCATCCCCCCCTAGCCCACATCCCAGTGGCCTCAAGGATCTGCTGGAAGGAGTCCCTGGGGAGCCTTGCTCAGCAATGGCCCTGGGGGCTCCTTCATGCTCCCAGGGACTGCAGGTATTTTAAAGAACTTTGGGTTTGGCTTTTGCCTTGGAGTCTCTGAGAGGTTTGTGCAATCATTGCCTCCAATTATCTACTGTAATTATTCCCTGGAGAGGCTTTCTCAGTAACAACACTCAGAAGGGCTCATTAATACTACAGGGTACTTCAATTATTTTAAGGTACTTGGTGTTTCCCTTTTGATACACACTGTGTGAGAGGTTTGTACAATCATGGCCCCAATTATCTGCTTTAATGAGTCCCTGGGGGGCTTTGTACTGACACTCAGTGGGGCTCATTAATGGCTTTATATACTCAAGGTTTTTAAGGTACTTTATGGATTTAAGTATACTTTTAGGGACTTTTAAGGAATTTCCTTCCAAAATTGAGTGCCTGAGAGGTTTTTGTGCCATCCTGTCCTCCAGTTCTCTCCTCCAAGGAGTCCATGAGGAGCCTGTGTTGGGTATTTTCCCTCTTTCTTTTTTACAACAAAGACAAAACTGAAAGAATTTTGTAAGACTTTCTAAAAGCATCTAAACAAACATGAGACAATTAACAATACAACAACAACCACTAAGAGAATTAATAGTCCTGTTTTAGATAGACATCATCCAACCCTTTAGTCCCTTGGACTGGAAGAGTTTATTGAACCAGTCTTTTTTTTCCACTTGAAGCTTCTTGAATCCTTCAAGTACCTGAATGCTCTTGTGGATTGACTAGCTGCGGATGGAGAGGTTCATGCAACAAATACCCTCAGAGTCTGCACAGCCATGCCCCTCTGCCCAGAGTAAAAACTCTATCACTGTTCCGCAAGGTGGCATGTCTGATGGTCTCTATGTCTGAGAGCAGGCCACTCAATGTGAGGGAGGTAGCATTGGTTTGCTTACTTAACAGGCACCCAAGATGGTCTGATTGTCCTAAAGCTTTAGCTGCAGGCACCCAAGGTAGTCCACACTGGGGATGCTCCCATCCAATACCTGGATTAAATCTTGCAAAGCCATCTCTTTGATATCATCCAATACTTCTCTAGGGATACCTGCTGCTTGGTCATCTGGTAGGCTGTGTTGTCCTTCTCCAGCTAGATGGTTGATTCCACTCTTGCCTCATTATTAGCATAGTCGCTATTAATTGATTTAGTAAACACTTCCATCCCCCTTCCCACAGGGTGTATTCTGTAGGTGACAACAACATGGTCATAATATACTTTAAATCATAGGGAGTTAAGACGTGCTGTAAACATGACCCTCATCAGGCCATTAAAACAAGGTAAGTCCCTTCTGTGGTCTATATCTGCCCTACACAGATCCTTGATTTCCCCTCAAACCAATGGCTGATACCTGGGATTCTGCCCCCTTCTTTCATAACATACCAGGGCAACGAGGAGTTTCGAGACTGTTTGCCAGTCTCCTTCCTTAACTGCTTATTTCCAGATCATTTCCCAGGGATCTTCTGGGGTTAAAGGGGTGAGATGGTTCTGGGGAATTGAAACTATTTTCTAAGGAGGAAGAATAACTTGGAGGAGAAACATTTGGATTAGAAATAGTGTGACAGTTGGCCTTAGTATCTTTGACCATGGGGTCATATTATTGCTGGAGGGTGAGGCAAAGGGCACTGCCATTTTGTCAGGTGCTGGGGAGGAAGGGCCTTGATTTAGGATGGCAAACAACTGGACTGGCATTCTGGAGGCATGTCCCAGGGTGGAGGTGGAATGATTGACAGTGGGGGTGTGACCCACAGTTGTGGGGGTGGAGTCTGGAGGTTCATTCAGGGCGGAAGAGAAGGTTGTGGTAGCAGGAAATGGAGGAGCCAAGATGGAGGGAGGATGATCGGGCTCTCGAGCCACGTTCAGGCTCCTTCCATCTTAACTCTCCAGGGCATGATACTCCGAGAGAGCATGGCCATCACCATCTTGGACCATTGTGGAAAGTCTGATAAAGGCAGGTTTGGGGCGAGGTCCCGAGTTAGGAGTGAGCAATGGATTGAGTTTTCAACACGCTGCTGGCTGGTGAAGGGTCTCAAGGATGGTGTGGATGATGGGGAGTATGTGGGATGCAATGGAGTCCCTTTTGATCAAAAGGTTGTACAATTTAACTTCCACTGAGTCCTAAAATTCAGTGGTATGGATTTCGACACCAGAGGTGTCTGGAAATTTTTTAATGGTCCACCTCATGATTGATTTTTATTCATTCTTTGAAAATATTTCATCATGACCAGTGAGAATTAAAGCATCCATATACACTCCTTTCTACTGTGGACATATGGCTGGCCATTTTCCTTTCTTTGCCTTATGGAGAAGAGCCACCGCAACACCTCAAATTAATTATGGGACATGGGTGCATACTGTAAAAACACAGTGGCAAAATGGGCAATAAAATATCTTGCATTTCCCCAAACCCACCTGCAATCCTATGCAGGTGAAACCATCGTTGTCCCTGCCAGTCCTGGGCAAGGTCCCTTGAAGCAATGATGAATCCGCCAGGCCCAGCACAATCCAAAATCCCAGGGAGCACTGGCCTATCCGTCAGCTAACCCCAGCTGACATGACTGACACAGGGAGCCCTGAATATCATGGTGCCTGTTTGGGCACCAAATGTCACAATGAAGGTGGCTCTGACAAACATCCCTGGCTCCCTGAGTTCAGGGTGAGTGTGGTGAAAATGAAAAGGAGCAGGATCAATGGAGTTGTTTAAAAGGAACTTTAATAACAGGGTGAAAAATAATAAATATGGAGAAGTCCAGCACAGTACAAGGGGCAGGATCCTAAAACCTGAGACAAAGGGGAAGCAACAACATAGACACTTGGGGCTAGAAAACTAGAACAATAATCATATAGAAGAAATAAGTAACCAATAAACCAATAGGGGAGTAGAACTTGGACAACTTAGCATAACAACAATAAAGGCTTATGGGGGATTTCTCAAGCTCAACCTAAGTAAATCGAATGATTCCTAGGACTTGAAACTCACGGCCAGTTCTTCTGGGGTAAAATCTGTCTGACTGTGAATTACAGCCGGGCTAACTCCCACATTGCTGATTTGCACTGGCCCCTTGGGACCATGCAGCCCAACAGAGCCACAATGATATCCTTGGTTCCACGAGGCTCCACAGTGTCACAATGGTCCCTTGGATCCATGGTGCTCTGCAGTGTTCCAATGGCCCCTTCATTTCACAAGGCTCCCAAATGTCACATTGGTCTCCATAGGAAGAAAGCCATGGAGCCCCCATGTTTCAGCAGATGATGAACGGCAACCACCAGAGGCCAAGGCAATCCTGACCTGTCTGTCCAAGCAGGTTTGCTTGGAGCAACCCTTGGATATTCAAAATTATGAATGTCGAATCCTAATTTAGAACATTTGTGCCTGGAGAAGGATGATTTTTTCCATACAAAGAACAGCTAAGAGCCCTTTCCAGTATTCGGAAAATAGGTGAATGCTGGCACTAAGGAGTTAAAGACCAGCCAGACTTGTCTGTCCTGGCACCTTTTGTCTGGCAGCAATCCTTCCATACACAGAAATTTGGAGGTGGAATCCAAATTTTGGCCATGGACGCCTGGAAAAAATGGACAGTTCTTTTCCATAAAAAGGAAAGCCCAGAGCCCCAATGTTTCAGGGGCAGATGGGAGTGGCCTTCCACATTCCAAGGTCAGCCAGACCTGTCAGATGACCCCTGGGAGACCAAGGCAGTCACACCTATTTCATGTTCCCTTGCTTCCAGAGGGCCCTGCAGTGTCACAATGGCTCCTTGCTTCCATGATGCCCTCAGGTGTCATAATGGCCCCTTGGTTACACAAGTCCTTAAGGATCTTAATGGTGTATATGGTTCCACAAGGCCCCACAGTGTCCTAATGGTCTTTGGGTGCCATGAAGCCCCTCTTTATCACCATGGCCCCTTGGTTCCATTGGGGTCCAGTAGTGCAACCATGATCCTCTTGGTTCTACAAGTTCCTATAGTGTCACAATGGCCCCTTCCTTCCATGAGCCCCTGCAGGATCGCAATGGCCCTTTGGTTCCATGGGTCCCCACAGTGTCACAATGGTCTCCATGATTCCATGGGGCCTTGCAATGCTCTCCACAGATCAACGGTGCCCTGCAGGATCACAATGGCCCTTTGGTTCCACAAAGCCCCGCTGCTTCACACTGGCCCCTTGGGACCATGCGGCCCATCAGACCCACAATGATGTCCTTGGTTCCATGAGGCCCCACAGTGTCACAGTGGTTCATTGCATCCATGGTACTCTGCAGTGTCACTATGATACCCTGCATTTCACAAGGCTCCCGAGTGTCACAATGGTCTCCATGGCTCCTCAAGACCCCACAGTGTCACAGTGGCCCCTTGGATCCATGGCACTCACAGTGTCACAATGATCCCCTTGGTTCCACAGGTTCCTACAGTGTAACAATGCCCTTTGGCTCCACAACACGCTGCAGTGTCACAAGGGACTATAGGAAGGAAACAAGTGAGCCCCAGTGGTGCAGGGTCAGATGATAGGCAGTCACCAGAGGCCAAGGCTGGCAAGACTTGACTGTATTGGTAGATTTTTTTGGAGAGTAACCCTTGAATATAGGGAATTTTAGAGGTAGAATCCTAATTTTGGCCATGTGAGCCTAGACAAGAAAGAGAGTTCTTTTCCACAGGAAGGAAAGCACAGAGCCCCAGTGCTTCACGGTCAAATGGGAAGTGGCCCTTGGCATGTCAAATTCAGTGGGGCCTGTCACACAGTCCCCAAGAGGCCAAACCAGGCAAACCTGTTCCATGTTCTCTTTTTTTAAAATGGTTCCCCACACTGTCACAATGGTCTCCTTGATTCCACGAAGTCTTGCAGTGTCACAATGGCTTCTTGGTTTCATGAGCCCCAACAGTCACAGGGTTCCCTTGGCTCCATGCGGCCCCGCTGTGTCAGAATAGCTCCTTGTTTCTATGGACCTCAGTGTTTGATTACTGACCCTTGCGCCCATAGGGCCCCTGAGTTGCACAATGATCTCCTTGATTCCATAAGGTTCCGTAGTGTCCTTGGACCCGCATTGTCACAAGTGACTCATGGCTCCATGAGGTTCCATATTGTCACTCGGGTCGCTGTCATAGGCTGGATGAGATCGATGTCCCGAGATACCTTGGGATGTTTGAAATACCCGTGTGTGGCCAGGGCCGGGTCAGGCTTTGGTTCGTGGTGGGACAGAGCCCCGCCCCTTGTCCTGGCCTGGCAGAGCTGTCAATCACAAAGCTGTGCCAACCCCACTCTGATTGGCTGAGCTGTCAATCAATCACACAGTAACAGCTGGTGCCTAGCCTGACTCTGATTGGACAAGCAACTGGCAGTCCCACCCCAGGGGCAGGCCCATGAAGGCCCAGAGTGTTAAAAGCCAGAGCACAAGACCAGCCCATGGTCTGGATCCTGCCTTCTCCAGGGGTTCTTCCATTGGTGACGCTGGAGCCCAAGCAGTTGGTACCTATGTGAGTTTCTTTCTATAGATCTTCTGTCTTTCTGATGTTCTCTATTTCTTCCCCTTCTAATCCTACTTACCTGGAACATTTTTGGGTAACTAAGCATCTTAAGGGTTAAAGATTTTTAGGTTAAACCCTTTGCCAAATTTCCTTGACTGTCCAAATTTTGCCCGTAAAATTTGGTGTCATTTTGACCTCTTAGCTCAGTTGATTAGAGCATGGTGCTGGTATCACCAAGGCTGTGGGTTCAATCCCTGTGTGGGCCATTCACTTAACAGCTGGACTTGATGGTCCTCGTGGGTCCCTTCCTACCAAGAATGTACTTTGATTCTGCCCATGTTGACAATATCTGGTTGGTGTTTCTCCTGTGCACCAAACTCAAGGAAAGGAAGCTTTGGTTATCCCCAGCATTTCAGTGTTTTGGGGTGTTCCAGCCCTGCAGGCTGACAATGGCCTCTTGTTTCCATGAGGCCTCACAGTGTCCCACTGGCCCCTTGGTTCCATGGGGATCTGCAGTGTCACACAAGTTTATGACATTTGTCCTTGCTGTCCCTCACATCACCCTGGCCCACAAACAGCCCCGAGGCAACCGTGAAGGACAGGCCCTGCTGTCCCAGGCTGGGCTCAGGGCTTGGCCTTTCTGCTTCCCCCAACCAGCCCAGGCCTTGCTCAGCATTGCAGTTCCCTGCTCAGAGCCTTTTGCTCCCTGCAGTCCTGGCCTCAAGGATCTGCTCTCACCAGTCCTTGGGGAGCCTTTGGCACTCCCTGCCCTCAGTGGGGCCCAGCGATGCTCCAAGGCACTTGGAGTTTTGCTTCTGACTTCTCGAGCAGCTTCTTCATCCTTCTCTCAGTGCCTAAGGGTCCTGGACTCAGACCCAAATCCACTGTGGGGATCATCAAAATACAGAAAGCCCTCAGGAGCTCTTTTCCTTCCTTCCTTCCTGCCTTCCTGCCTTCCTGCCTTCCTGCCTTCCTTCCTGCCTTCCTTCCTGCCTGCCTTCCTTCCTGCCTTCCTTTCTGCCTCCCTGCCTGCCTCCCTTCCTTCCTTCTTTCTATCCAGGGCTTTTGCAGCTGATTGGAGTCAGTTTGGAGTTCTGTTAAGGAGAAAGATTTCAAAATGCACCTCATCCTTTTTTTCTTTAATTAAGTGAGTATTTATTATTTTCCAGATCAGAGAAGAGCTGAGAGAAGCATTACCCAGGTGATCTTGATGCTGAATGTCTCCTTAGGAGGTCTGGGCACAGAGAAGAATGAGCCCCTTGAGGGCTGACCCTGTTTGGACAAGCTGCTCCTCACCCCCAGCCTCACCATGTCTGACATGGCCCACCTGCACAGACATCCCTGTGCCCTGCAGCAGAACCTTGTCCCCTGAGCTCTGCAGCTCCATGTCCCAGCCCATTGCACCATGTCCCACCTACTCTCCTCAGAGCTCTGCCTGCACACAGGCCCAGGAGAAGTTTTCCTTTTGGGAAGGAAAGAATGGAAAAGCCTGAGCAGGTTTCCTGAACAACAAACCCCACTCAGGAACCACCTGCTCACTACAGGCTTCCTGGAATTGTGTCACCTTTCTCCAAGGTACAGTGTGAGCAGAAATGATCTCTGGGAGCAGAATTCTCTGTCTGTGTCCTTTCCCTGGATCTCCGTTGCAGATGGAAGCTGCTGGTGCCGTCCTCACCTTTAACCTCTCTCTTGAATGCAAACAGATGTTTCCAGCTGTATTAAGCAGGATTTGCTTAATGTTTCTACAAAACTTTTGTGTTCCTCATGGAATGAAGGGGCCAGGTGCCATTTTGACACTGAGGAAGTGACATGGAAGCAAGGAGCCAATTGTGACACTGGGGTGCCATGGAACCAAGGGGCCATGGTGACACAGCAGGGCCATGTGGATCCAGTGGTCCATTGTGACACTGTGGATCCAAGGAGACAATGGAGACACCCCCAGAACTTCATGGAACCAAAGAGTCCATGGTGACCCAGCAGGGCTGCATAGTGACACTGCCCATCCAAGGAAGCCATTGTGACACTGCGGAAGCTCATGGAGCGAGGGAGGCCATTGTGACACTGAAGAACTTCATGACACCAAATATCCATGGTGACACAGCAGGGCATCATGGGAACCAAGGAACTGCTGTTGACAGTACAGAAACTCATGGAACCAGGGACCCTTGTGGCACTGCAGAAGCAACAGAGCTGCTGGACCTTGTGCCCTGGCTCTGCACAGCTCCTTGGGAGGCACAGCAGGAGCAGCACCCTGTGAGCCTCGGGAATGCCCCTCTGGGATCTACGGCACACACTCCCAGGGGCTGGAATGGCAGTTCCCAGCCAGGAAAAGATGTTCCTGCCCTCAAAGGCAAAGCTCTTAAGAAGGAGCCAAAGGCCAAGTGGAGCAAGATCTTACAGTGACATTTCACTGCCAGCCTTCATAACTTCACCCATGGCTGTTGAAGCTCATGGATAAGGAATTAAATCAGGGCAGGGTCTTTGGTGGGAGCTGACCTGGCTCAAGGGAGACACCGAGAGAGAAACAGAGCAGGCAAAGAAAGGCAGGAGAGAAAGGAGGACACAAACACAATCAGCTGAGAAGGTGACACTCTGAAAAACAGAACCGGAACTGATGGAAAATGAATGGGACAGAAACTAATAGTTCTGAAAATTTTATTTACTGTCAAAATACATCCCACACACCCAGCCCCCCACAATCCTGGTCCCACACCCTCAAATTTGGATGCCACTTCTCCCATTCTGTATCCAGTCCCATCTCAGCCTGGAGGCTGTGGAATTGAGTAATTTTAGCATGGGACTGAGTTTTTATGAGGTGGGAACAAGGCAATTTATAATGGGATTGAGCCCCTTGAGGGTAAGATTGAGGTGTTTTCAGTGGGACTGAGTCGTTTTGAGGTGACAGATCAATCCATCTTGAATTTTGGAGTGCAAAGATAGGGAGAACCCTTCCTGAAATCCCCCAAGAACCCACAAATCTTCCAGAATATGTCCCAAAACGATAAATTGCTGCTCAAGTATCTGTTAACTGATGGAACTTTAGACATCTTTGATAAATTACTTTCTTTTTAGTCCTATTCCAGGTGTTTTGATGTGATAAAGAAAAATCAAGAGGAAATTGGGGCCAAACCAAAAGGATAACCAGCCAGGTGTCCTCCCAGCACAGATCACTGAATGTGGGTCAGCAGGGCTCTGCCCAACGTGGATCCTCCCACGGGGGATGAAGCTGGAGTGGTACATTAAGGTCTTCCTGCAATTGGAGCATTTCGAGGGCTTCCCTTACCAGTGCCTCTGTTGGTGTTTGGTCAAGTGAGAGCTGTGGGTGAAGCTCTTCCCACACTGAGGACACTCGTAGGGCCTCTCCCCAGTGTGGATGTGCCGGTGGGTGACGAGGGTGGAGTTGTCTCTGAATCCCTTCCCGCAGTCGGGGCATTGGAAGGGCCTCTCGTCTGTGTGAATCCGCTGGTGCTGGAGGAGATTGGAGCTGGTGTGAAACCTCTTCCCACACTGGAGACACTCGTAGGGCCTCTTTCCAGTGTGGATGGTGTGGAGAGTTAGGGATCTGTGTGCAGAAGAAATCGGGCTGTACGGTCAGTCAGGACCCCCCCCCCCCCCCCCCCCCGCAGTCAGACCTTTGCTCCCTACCTGGCTGCACCCAGCCGGACGTGAGCAGAAGGAAATGACACTGACTGCCCAAGCTATAAAAACCCTTGTGACCCCTCAATAAACGCCATTTGCTGTCCGCCACGTTGGTGTCAGGAGCTTATGGACTGAGTGACCCTGGGGTTAGGGCCACCGTGCCGGACTAAGAACCAGGTTGCCACGCCTTGGGAAGGCAACATCTGGTGCGGAAAACCCGGGACACGATCACCGCCCGGGGTTCAGGGATCGCCTGGATGAGGGACCGGTGGCTGCACAGCTGGCCTCATGCAGCGGGGGGGACGCCCCCAGACCAGCGAGGAGTATGGACGCTATCGCGAAAGTCATAAGTCAGATCCACACGCAGTGGGGTATCGAGGGTAAGCTTAAGGATTTATGTCTCGTAGTGCCAAGACTGATTAAGCTTGGGGCTATAGAAAGCCCCGTAGAAATTCTCCATCCGGAGATTTGGGATATTTGCACGAAGGCTCTAGTCGAGGAAACCATGTCCTCAGGCTCAGGGAAAGCCCTCAAATCCTGGGGCAGGGTTATCCAGGCTCTGCAAAAAGCTCAGCAAGAGCAAGAAACTTGGAAAGCCATGGGAACTTGTTTATTAGCCACGCCGCAGTTGGGGGTAGGGGCAGCGACGCAAACCGTGGAGGACTTTGACCCGGTCGGGTGCGCGGAGGCACGAACGCCAGAACCCCCTCAGCGACCGGACTCACCATCGGAGGGGGGGGAATACGCGCGGACGTTTTGGCAGGGGCTAGCACAGGAGGCGCGGAATGCTGCTATAATATCGGACCCCGAAGCGGTTGATAAAAACGCACCCCCCCCATATGCGTTTGAAAATGGTGCTGGAGTGAGTGACCAGGGCTGGAATGATGACACGGGGGGAGGAAATGCAGAAGACTCGCTGAACACCGCAAACGTGGGTGAGCGGGGAGGAGGGGCGGCCCCCGAGAAGGACCCTAAGACCAATCAAAGCGCTCATTTTAAATTTGGTCCTTATAGGGCAAGGACCTCCCCCAGCAGGAGGCGGGGGGAGGCCAGCGGGAGGGAACGGCCCAACCCCTACAAGAAGGGGCGGGGTCGGATCCCGAGAAAATGGCTGAACAACCCGGAAATTTCCGGCCAGTCAACTTCTGGCTTGGACTCTGACTCAAGTTGAGACGGGCTCGAAAGTTGGTCGGAGGATTCCGACACCGACTCGGACTGTAACAAAAAGGGAGCAGCGGCATACAAGATCACTAGCTGCAGCGCTCCTGCGTGGGTTAAGGGGATATCAGAGAAAGATCAAACCCTGCTTACAGACAGGTGGAAAATAAAAATGGCTTGCGCGGAGTGGGCTCCATCTGCCACACTGGTGTTCCCAGTCCTTGGGGAGGCGGGCAGACAGAAATCAAAGAACCTACTCCCCAGGAAACCCGAAAGATGTACAGGCAATTGTTAAAGCGGTTGCAGACAGGGGGATTAATTCTGCCATGGTTTCCACATTCATTGACAGCGTTTTTGGAGGCAATTATATGCTTTCCTTTGATATCAAACAGACTTACAGGATGATTTTCGATGGGGCGGGGATGATCGTTTCTAAACAGGAATGGGAGGACAATTGTGTAAAGCAGCTAGCCTTAGTAACAGGGGCAGACCATCCACTGCACGGCTCCAGCATACAGAGTCTAATGGGCACAGATCCCACTATGATCACCCCCAGGCACAGGCTGAGGGCCTGCGGGCCCCTGAGGTTATGACAACAACCCGTGCTGCCCGAGAAGCCAGCCGTGTTGCTTCCAAAGTAATAGCCAGACCATCGCCATGGTCCACTATAAAGCAGAGTGAGAGTGAGAGCTTCACTCAGTTTGTGGACCGCCTTCAGGCAGCATTAGATTCCTTTGCATTACCCTCAGAGGCAAAGGGTCTTGGCGTAGCAGACTGCCTACGCCAGCAATGCAACTCAGCCACCAAGGACATTTTAAGATCACTGCCACCCGGGTCCAATGTTGCTGCCATGATCAGCCACGTTGCAAAGGAAGAACACCTAGCTCCCATCCAAGCAGCAGTTCACACTGCAACAACCAGTGTGATGGCATGCTTTAAGTGTGGCCATGCAGGCCACGTGGCAGTTAACTGCCCCCAGTCGGACGCCCCCGCAACCCATATGCCCCACTACCAGGAAAGAGGGAGAGACCCCCAAGCAACCCGACATCACCTGAGAAGCTTGCACCATCAAAATCAAAGCGGCAACGGTATCTCTGTGTGATCTTGTTTCTAGGGTTAGCAGGTGGAGGACAGGCAGACCCAAAACATTACCCTCACCAGCCATTCAGGTGGGTTCTATGCCATCTCTCAGGTGAGGGGGTCATCAAAGAAATTGTCACAGCCAACACCCCATCTTTCGAGTTCAGGCTAAAAGACATTTTTCCCTTGCATACAGGGCACCCCAAATTTGAGGAGACAACATTATTTCAGACCTACTTGTGCCCTGCTTCCAACCCAGAAAAAAGTTACTGTTATTACCCAGGGTACGGATATTGTGGATATTGGGGGTGTGAAACTATTGTGACAAGCAATAGATGGAAACCACAACAGCCTGATAAGTTCCTGCAAATTAAGTATGCTCCCCACGGCTGTCTCGAACCAAAATTTGATATGGATGGGTACGTGATTTTGCCCCAAGGCGGGAAACACCACACCTGCACAGGCTATATAATGACAATCCTGCAGCCGAGCCATGATGGCTGGGCCCTGGGCAAAGTGTGGACAGCGTTTGTTTATCTCTCTCGCCACATCTGGGTGAACATACAAGTTATCAGATTCCTACCTCCAATATCCCAATCAGTCGGACCCAATCCGATTCTTGCAATGAGTAGACCCAGGAAGGGGATCGCAGCTAACGGTAGTTCTAGCCACAAAACACAGATGCTAAAACTTACCTCCTCCCCATCCGATCTCTTAGCCAAACCAACCCTCTCCAATCCATTCTTAAGTGTGTTAAATGCTATCTTCTTATCGTTAAACCAATCCAACCCAAACATCACAGAGTCAGGCTGGTTATGCTATGATGCACAACCCCCTTTTTACAAAGGTGTTGCCCTCAATCTCCCATTCATCTTCTCAAAGGCAGACAATCCACGCCAATGCAGATGGGACACCCCCTGGAGAGGCATTACCCTAAGTCAGGTTACGGGCCTAGGTAAATGCTTTGGCAATGCAACCTTGGCAAAGCAGATGGGCAACGTCTGCCGGGAATTCATCAAACTTAAGGGATGGAAGTTCCAGTGGGTGATCCCAGCTGCATTGGGAATGTGGGTCTGTCAACGATCTGGGGAAAGCCCATGTGTACCTCTTGACAAATTCAATCATTCTACTGACTTTTGTGTCCAAGTTTTAATTGTCCCCAGAGTCCTGTATCGCCAGGAAGAAGAGGTGTACCGCTTGTTCGAGGAACCCGACCGGCTCCACAAATGAGAAGTGGTAACAGGCATCACCATCGCAATGCTCCTCGGTTTAGGAGCTAGTGGCGCTGCCACAGGCATCTCGGCCCTTGCAACACAACATCAAGGACTGGCACAATGCAGATGACTGTCAACGAGGACTTTCAGAGGATCGAGAAATCCATTTCTTCCCTAGAAAAATCCCTTTCCTCGCTCTCAGAGGTTGTCCTCCAAAACAGGCGAGGACTGGACCTTTTGTTCATGCAGCAAGGAGGCCTGTGTGCCACCTTGAAAGAGGAATGCTGCTTTTATGCGGACCCCACCGGAGTCGTGAGAGACTCCATGGCCGAAATGAGAAACTGACTAAACTTAAGAAAAATGGACAGAGAAGCTCAACAGGGCTGGTTCGAGTCGGGGTTCAACCGGTCCCCATGGCTCACCACCCTGATTTCTACCCTAATAGGCCCACTCGCTATAATCTTACTAACCCTAATCTTCGGGCCTTGCATATTAAACAAACTGGTGCTATTCGTTAAAAAGCATTTAGAAATGGTTAACATTATGTTTGTCGAGCGCCAACAATTACTTTAAGGTGTGCCAGTTAGTAACACACAATTTTATACTAATTTTACTAACCCATGAAATTTTGTAACCTCTACATTTTATAACTTTATACGATTTTTACTAATCATGAGGGAAGGGGAAAATGTGGAGAGTCAGGGACAAGCGTGCGGAAGAAATCCGGCTGTACGGTCAGTCAGAACATCTCCCCCCCTGCAGTCAGACCTTGGCTCTGTACCTGGCCGCACCCAGCCGGACGTGGGCAGAAGGAAATGACACTGACTGCCCAAGCTATAAAAACCCTTGTGACCCCTCAATAAACGCCATTTGCTGTCCACCACATTGGTGTCAGGAGCATATGGACCGAGTGACCCTGGGGTTTGGGCCACCGTGCCGCACTAAGAACCAGGTTGCCACGCCTTGAGAAGGCAACAGGGTCAATGTGCTTCTCTTTCTTATGGGAAAAAAGCACCTTTCACATCCAGGCACCCATAACCAAAGTTGGCAATCCACCTCCAGAATTCCCTATATCCAAGGATTTCTCCCACACAAAAGCTGCCAGGAGAGACAGGTCTGGCTGGCCTTGGTTTCTGAAGAGCTGTCTCTCATCTGCCTCTGAAACACTGGGCCTCTGTACTTTCCATCTTACTGAAAAGAACTCTTCTTCCTACCTTGGTGCCCATGGCCAAATCTGAGATTCCAGCTCCAAAATTCCCTATATCGAAGGATTTCCCCCAGATGAAAGGTGCCAGGAGAGAAAGGTCTGGCTGAGTTGGCCTCTCAGGAGCCTTCTCTCTCTGCTTCTGCCCCTGAAACACTTGGGCTCTGTGCTTTCCTTCCTGTGGAAAAAACCATCCTAGATATCATAGATATTTGCAGAAATGGCCAAAATTGGGATTCCACCTGCAAAATTCCCTATATCCAAGGGCTGCTTTCAGACCGAAGCTGCCAGGACAGAGAGCTCTGACTGGCCTTGGCCTCTGATGGCCGCCTTTCATCTGGCCCTGAAACACCGGTGTTCCGTGCTTTCCTTCCTATGGAAAAGAACCGTCCTTCTTCTCCAGGCCAAAACTGGTATTCCACCTCTAAAATTCCCTATATCCAGAGATTGCTCCCTGACAAAATCTGCCAGCATCATCTAATATGGCTGCCCTTGGCCTCTGGTGTCTTCCCCTCATCTGCCCCTAGACACACCGGGGCTTGGTTTTTTCCTTCCTATGGACACCACTGGGACACTGTGAGGACCTGGTGGAACCATGGAGACCATTGTGACACTTTGGGATACCATGGTGACACTGTGGGACTTCATGGAACCAAGAGACCACCATGGCTCTGTGGGGCCTCATGGAACCATGGAGACCATTAGGACCCTTCAGGGCCTCGTGTAACCACAGGGCCATTGTGACACCTCAGGGCCTCATGAAGCAACAGAGCCACTGGGACATTGTGGGGCCTCATAGAACCAGGGGAACATGGAACAACTCTGGCTGATTTGGCCTCCCAGGGGGGACCTGACAGGTCTGGCAGATCTTGGAATGTCAAGGGCTGCCTCTCATCTGCCCATGAAACACTGGGGCTCCATGCTTTCCTTCCTATGGAAAGAACTCTCTCTCTTTTCAGAACCCCATGGACAAAATTGGTATTCCCCACTAAAAATTTCCTGTATGCAAGGTTATTCGCAGAAGAAAAACCTGCCAGATCTGCCTGGCCTGGGCTTCTGGTGGTCACATCTCATCCTCCTTGGAAGCACCAGGGCTCTGTGCCTGCCTTCCTATGGAAAAGAACTGGCCTTGTCCAGGGGCCATAGCAAAAATTGGAATTTGGTTGCCAAAATTCCATCTCTCCTGGGATTGCTCCCAGACAAAAGCTGGCCAGATAGACAGCTCTGCCTGGTCTTGGCCTCTGGTGATATTCTAAGACCATGAGCAGAATGTTTTCATCTGAAACACCTTGGAGAGTGCAGAAAGATCTCCCAGGCTGGGATTTGCAGGCCTCAAGAACATAACTCATGTATGGAGGCTTGTCGACGGAAGGGAACCAGGACATCAGTTTGATCATCACAGGCTCGATTTTATTGATCAGTACGGCGGGTTAAATACAGTTAATAATGAGCTTCATACATATTGCAAAAGTTGAGCTCAGGATTGGTCAGCTTACATATCAGCACCTACGCCTACTTCTACATTCCTATGGTTCTACTTTTGATACTTTCTACATATTCTTAGGATATATTCAGGACTAATCTCAACTCCCTATCCTCATGTTGCAGCAAGGTCACTGCTGACTCTTCCTTTCAGCTTGCTGACTGCTGACTTTTCTCCTTCAGCTTAACCAGTGGCATTATATCAGTGTGGCCTTTCTCAGCTAACCAATTATTAATAATGCTCTCCACATTTCCCCCGTTTTCTTCTTGTGCAAGGAGATTAGTTTGCCATGTTTTTGCTATTGTACGGCTGACAATGTTTTGAATACAGTTAAAGATACAAGGCAAAATAAGCAAAAACAGTAAGATTACACCCAGCAGTCCTATAGCATAGATCACAAGGTTCCTCAGCCACGGTCCGAGTCCCAGGCCTTTAAGCCATTCGTCAATTCCTAAACCGTCTTCTTCCTTAAGTTTGTGAAGTCCCTGTTGTAATTCTTTTATCTTAGTGTGAATGGACACCGAATGATCAGACAGATTCATGCAACACATTCCCTCAAACTCTTCACATCCATGTCCTTGTGCTAAGAGCAAAAAATCTACAGCAGCTCTATTTTGCAAAACAGCATGGTTAACACTTTGCACATCTGCAGTTAGCATGTCTAGAATTTGTGATGTCTTGTTCAGCTCATCCCTTGCCCAGCATCCTAATTGTTTTGCTAAATTCATGGCTTTATTGGCAGATCCTCCCGGTAAGATAGTTGAAACCACCACCTGTTTGAATGTGCCCCAAAACCGTGGATCTCCTATCTTGCTGCAGTCTAAGTCATGTATGCTACGTTTTCTCCTGTTTGAATTTTGACTCAGCTGCATTAGCAAGGACACATTAGGATGAAACAGTGACAATTTTCCCAAAAAACAGGGTCCACCCTGTGGTTTAGCTGGTATACCATTCCATGCCCTGTCTCCCCAAATCAAAAATATTCCTGTGGGTAATTTCATTGGTGCTGTGATATTTGTGCCGTTACATTGACTGTAATGCTGTGGAGAGAATTCACTCACATTCAGGGATGAATCTAGGGTGGCCCATGTTTCTTTAGGTTGGTTTAAATTCTGAGCACCCAAAAGTTTGAAGCTAAACCATCCACCAGCTGTAGTGTTAGATATGCTGGCATTTGTACTTCCAAAAAGATCCAATTCTTCAGGAGGAGAATGCAAAGAGGTGTTAAGTGATTGGATTAGTAAGCATTGACGATAGCCATCACTCTGACCTGCAGTATACCCTTGTTGCACCGGCAATGTGATGTTTGACATGTTAGACATACATAAGGTTTGATTGTTTATCAAACTACAAAATTCTCCCGGAGACCACACCGGAAGTCCCACCAGGCATGTTCGAAATGGGTTAGTGACTCCTCCAAGACTAAGACAAAGTGATGATTGGTTAGTTTGATTAGCAAGTGTCACTCATAAATTTTCCCTTGGTTGACTGAAGTGTGTTACTCCTACCGCTTCACTTGCTACAGCATTGAGCAGTATTACAAAAACAAACCTCATTTTTCTTTCTGCTTGCTTTGCTTCTCCTTTTCTTCCTTCTGCTTACGTTGTTTTTCCTTTCTTCGCTGTCTTTTCCCTGGTTTGCTAAATTGTCTATTGTAAGGCTGAGTCAATTTTTGAATATACTGATCTAATTCTAAATCAGCATCCTTGCTCACAGGTATAGCATGAGGTAAGTTTGAAGGCAAATCAGCTTTACAGCGAGCTGCTATGATGCGTGAGGCTTTATTAATTTCAAATATTCTAAGTTCTTCCTGCAACTTCCACCTAAGATATGCTATAATCACTTGTTCTGCACTCTCAAAGAGCTGTAATCCTGTCCATCCTGGCAGGCCAGTACTTTGTTCAAGAGGTCTAACCCAGAAATAATTTCGAATCCACCTTCCAGAACAAGGGGCACACCATAAATAATCTACTGACTTCTGTGAATACCAATAAACCTGATTACAATCTGCACAATGCAAAGCTACCCATGCATAGCATTTATCTTTATCCTTTTTGCAAACATAACAAGGAAGCGAATGTAAGTAAGGACCAGTATAAAATTCTGGTTCTTTAACCCAAAGCAACCAATTCAATGGTGGTGATCGCAAAGCCTCTTCAGCCTTTTTACTATATGAGGCTAACAGCTCAAGGTCTTTCTTTAACACAAGGTGTATCTTATTTCGTAATCGTAGTTCTTGTTCGTTATCCTCCTCAACAACTATATCCTCCTGAGGGTCCCACAACTGTAAAAGTGTTCTAATCATAGAAAATTAATTAGCAATCACTGATACCCCTATTCAAATGAGACCGTTCCCTTTTTTGCCTTCTTTTTCTTATCTGTCTTCAATCTTGCTGCTCCTAATTTCACTGGTCCTGCCACTTACAAACTTAATTTTTGCAACTTATCAATGCAGCAATCTAATGCTCTATCAGGATCCCCTTGGAAGGGTCCTACAACTGAATGCTGTGTTAAAGGCACTAGTTTCCTACACCTTATAGAAACTATACGTGATTTACTTTGAACCTTAATTCTATTCACAATACATTGTATTTCCCATCGATAATAAGCAAGAACCTTCTGTTCAGGAGACTCATAAAGATATAAAGCTATATATGCGTTTTGCCCCGTTTGTCTCCTTAATTCATCTTGCCAGCTTTTTCCCCACGTATGCTCGTGTTCACAAGTATGACACCACAAATCCCGTAATAATGATTGTTCTATCCAAAAAGTTCTTTTACAACCCCCACAACGTAGAGCTATCCAGGCAGCACAATGTGGATTGTGACAGTCAAGGCAATGTAGTTTCGCTGGATCTGTTAGCTGAAAAGTTGATAATGAGTCAATGAAACGAATCAACTCCTGGGCCGTCGGGTAGTGACGTGTCAGTGCTCTGTCCACCGCTTCCGAGTACCCCTTCAATTGTAACAGTAGTGGTTGTAGGACTAGAAGCAGTTTCTTCCCCAGTCGCTCCTTGTCCTCCTCCGTAAGGCGATCCACCAGAGGCTGCATCAAAAACAGGTTTAGTCCACTTAGCAGGCACCCACAAAGGCCCTGTAGGTGAGGAAACACAAAGATACCCCCGACCCCAATATAATACTTTTGCAGGTTTTTCCCATAATCCTGTACTTGGGTTCTTATACTTAACCCAGACCTCTGTTTCCTTAGTATTTTCCTGACCTGACCTTGGATGATGTTTCATTGCAGGGGGGGTATCATCTTCCCCAAAAATGCATAAATGGTTAATCACATACAAAACCTTAGCCAAACATGCTTGTGGATCTGTCAAATCTTGATGTTTTTCAATATACTGCTTAAGGGTACCGTTTGCTCTTTCCAGTATTGCCTGTCCAGTAGAAGAGTGTGGAATACCTGTCACATGCTTGACTGACCACTGATTCAAAAATTTCCGGACCCTAGCACTTACATAAGCTGGACCATTATCGGTTTTGATACTCTTTGGAACTCCCATAACAGCGAAACAACTTAACAGATGTCTGATAACCTGTATAGCTTTCTGTCCTGCCTGAGCCGTAGCCCATATGTAATGACTATATGTATCTATGGTGACGTGCACATGCTTGACTTTACCGAATCCATCTATGTGTGTAACATCCATTTGCCATATCTCATTTATTTTTAAACCTCGAGGATTAACCCCGATGCCTAGACCTATCCCACCATTATGATAACTACATGTTGGACATGCTCTGACAATGGCCTTGGCTTCTGACAAACTCAGCTCAAAGTGTTTTGCTAAACCTCTTGCATTTTGATGATATCTACTATGTGCTTCTCTGGCCAATGTGTGCTTGTCAATAGGACAAGAATTATCAATGGGTAGGGTAACCAATTTATCTGCACGTTCATTCCCTTCTCCTAAACCTTCAGACCACTTATGGCTCCTAATATGAATCACAGAATATGCTGCCTTTCTTTCTCGTAAAGCCTTCCTTAACTGTATCAGTAACTCATACAACCGTTTATTGTTCACTTCCTTAATTGCTGCTTCCTCTATTCGTTTGACTACTCCTGCAACATACATAGAGTCTGTGACCACATTTAAAGGCTCCTGTAAGTTGGACACCGCTCATACTACTGCTAACAATTCCAAAGTTTGTAAGCTATCTGCAGGGTCTGCTGTGAGGAGTTGATGCTTCCATTGTCCTTTTTCTTGCCAGGTAACAGCAGCACGCCTTGATTTCTTTCCTGCATCTGTAAAAACTGTAATAGCTCCTTCTATGGGGTTTTCTTCTCTCAAAGGTCGAGTGATCCAGTTCCATTCTGTCATCCATTGCAAAACTCTAGGCACTAATTTACTAGTCTCTACTTTAGCAGGTGACATCAATAATGCTTCTTGTAAATTCTTTGAATTTATCAAGTACCAGTCCAAGGTTTCTTTTTCCATAGGTAATCTAATAGTAGCAGGTTCTCTACCATCCACTTCAAGAATTCTGAGATGCCCCTTTTTGATTAATGCAGCCAATTGTTCAATTTTTGAAGATATTGTTTTCTTGTGCTGTAGTGGTGGTGACAACCATTCCAACACCCGTATCTCCCCCGTTTTCTTTTGCAACTGAGAGAGAGCACCAAGCAAGTGGCAAGGGCTATTCCAGATAGTAAGGTCAATGGGGTGGTCGAGTTGTCGACGAGACACATACCCTTGCTGTACACAGTTACTAATTTGCTGCAAGGCAAGATGATGCTCCTTTTTCAGGTGTACAGGAGTAGTAGGGTCCAGGCCTCTTAACAAAGGCCGTAGGGCTTCTAATAAGTGATTTGGTATTCCCACAATAGGCTTCAGCCACTGTAAGTCTCCCAGCAACTTCTGTGCATCATGTAGAGTTTTAATGTCCAATTGTAATTCCAATTTTTGTGGTATCACTATTTGATCCGTCAAAGTCCATCCCAAATATTTCCAGGGCTTTGTAGTCTGAATTTTCTCTGCAGCAATAACAAGTGAATATGCAGCAAGAGTATTTTTAATGGTGTTAATCTGTAAAGAGGAGAATGGCTGTTGCTGTGCAAACAAAATATCGTCCATGTAATGATATATTATAGTTGCTGGCCATTTACGACGTAGTGGCTGTAATGCAGCATCAACATAAATCTGACTTAAAGTGGAGGAGTTGCGCATGCCCTGCGGAAGAGATGTCCATTCAAATCTTTTATCTGGTTCCCCACGATTTATTGCTGGTAAAGTAAAAGCAAATCTCTTCATGTCATCAGGATGCAGGCTAATAGTGAAAAAACAATCCTTTAGGTCAATAATTAAAAGTGGCCAGTGTTCTGGAATCATAGCTGGATTTGGAAGACCAGGCTGTAAAGCCCCCATTGGTTCCATTTGGTCATTTACAGCCCTCAAATCATGTATCAAACGATATTTCCCTGATTTCTTTTTGATTACAAAAATAGGTGTATTCCAAGGGCTTGTGGACAGTCGCAGGTGTCCCTTTGTATATTGTTCCTGTACCAATTCATGGGCATGCATAAGACTCTCCCCTTTTAATGGCCATTGCTTAACCATCACCGGTGTATCCGTTTTCCAGGTGAGTGGAATGGGGAAAGTCCAAGCAATGGCAATTACCCCAAAGGGTGCTGATTAGTTAACACCACTCCCAATTGTGTTAGAATGTCCCTTCCAATTAAGCAGGAAACTGTAGGAGGCAGTTGAACAATTGAAAACACAGCAGATATTTGTTGATTCTCAATGCACACAGACAAAGACGGCAATCTACTTGCCAATGTAAATCCTCCAACTCCTGTGAGCATGTTTGATGAGGGAAATAGAGGCCAATGTTGTGGCCAGGCTTCTGGAGAAATGATGCTAGTATCTGCTCCTGTATCCAATAATCCATAAAGGGTTATGCTTTGATGCCCATAGGTAATTTCAACCTTTTGTTTTGGTCTATTTTGTAAATCCACAGTTAAAAGTGTAACACCAGTAGAG
This sequence comes from Melospiza melodia melodia, assembly GCF_035770615.1. NCBI lineage: Eukaryota > Metazoa > Chordata > Aves > Passeriformes > Passerellidae > Melospiza > Melospiza melodia. Next base: position 20,692,148 of record NC_086200.1, read on the forward strand.
CCAAAACCTTTTTCATCCCGTGCTTGCCCAGTAAATGATTGTATTCCTGATGTCATTTGTGACAGTGGTACCAATTGTGCAATGCGTTGTCCTTTTGTAATTTTAATCGGAGGATAAAGGGTGTAAGCCATAATTTGTATTTCCCCTGTGAAGTCCGCATCGATAACACCAGGCAAAACAAATAATCCCAACATAGTTATAGAGGAACGTCCCAGCAATAATGCTCCACATGTCTGTCCATTTAATATAAGAGGACCCTTTACTCCAGTGGGTATCCTCTCAGGCCGGTTCGTCATTAGTGTGACGTCTACTGCTGCTGATAAATCCAAGCCGAGGCTCCCTGTTGTTGCGGGTTGCAGACAGGAGATAGCAACAATGTCACGGCAGCTGCTGGTGTCTCCAATGTCACGGCGGCAACTTGTGTGATGAATGGTCTCGAGCCTCCTTGCGTGAATGCCAGTGAGCCATTTCGGAGAGAAGCAAGAGCAGCTAGCACCTGATTTTGAGTAGACTCTGCTTGCTTTTGTAGTCCTAATCCTAATTCCTCTAAGGCTTCTGCTATAAATGCCTGTGAAGCTGTATGCATTAATGCCATTTGCTCTAACGCTTCCTCAATAGTCCAATTTGCCCCTAAAGTAGCTAACACTCTTTGGGTTGCTGGATTGCTATTTTGCAAAGCACACTGCTTCAATAGCGCCCTGCAACACCAGCCCGATCTATAGCAGTAGCTGCTTTATCGATAAAATTTCCAAATGATTCTTCTCTTCCTTGCTTAATACCCATATAAGCCGGTAACCCTCCTGGCTCTTTAACCATGTCTATTGCAGCAAGCACTAACCTCATAGACTCTCTAAGTTTATCAGCTCCCGATATTATCTGTGCCTCTGTACGTAAAAATGCCTCTAAGCCCATCAGCTCCTCTACTATTGTTGGAAAAGAAATGAAATTTAGCAAAATATTTAATTATAGTGAGTTGTGTGTGAACTGGTTTGTTAAAAGTAGTTTTGTAGCCGTTGAAAAGTGTGTTGAGTTTTGTGTGTAACCTAGCAGGTAGTCTTAGGGATTTAATAATAATTAAACTAGTGCAAGAAAGTAAGAATGCTAACCTGTCTAGAGGCAGCATACAATGCTCTTAGAATAAGATAAGCAGAGGATTAATGATCTTGTTTGTGAACCAAGGAATGTATCACAAGGGGTCTGTGACCAGGCAAGGGAAACGGGAAACTGTTCCTTGGAGACTTTGTTGTGAATCGCATGTATAAGAGGGAAGCACCCATACGTGAATTTGGGGACTCGGACTTTTGGACGTGAGTCCCTCAGTTCCCCGGGCCCTTAATAAAGCACCCACAAAACTTATCCGAGTTTTGTGTCATTTATCAATCGGGCAACAGTTTTCTGGCGACCGCGGCAGGACTCCGAGGGCTGCTGGGGCGGTTCGCGTCCCGATCCACTCCAAGCCGGCACCGAGCACTTCTCGGGGAGTCATCGGTCGTGCCCGACCCCCAGCGCCTGTCGGACAAACTGCATTAAGGTAAGCCCGAAGGTGCTTTATATTGGAAAAAGGTGATAATTGGATTTGGATTTGGTGGTTGGTAAAAAAGCCTAGGCTCCGGCCATAAGACGTCTAAGGACGCAGGACCGGAACTCGCCTCCGGTTTTGTTTTAGGGAAGGACGGCGAGAAGGTATATTGGTTTAAGGTATATTGGTTTATTGGGATTAATAGTGGAATTAAAGGTTGTAATATGATGTCTTAAAACTTTTAAAACCTTAGTGCAAGCCAATGGTAAAATACCTGGAAATACACCATTAGGTTGTATATTGAAACGGTGGAAAAGTGAGGGGTATTATCAAGAATTGGATAAAAGCAAAATGATAGATTATTGTAATCATTGGTGGCCTGAATATGAGACTGGGGAAGCGGGATGGCCGGTGAATGGTACACTGGAATTGGGGATAATGGAATCTTTGATGCAATTTTTAAGGAGGAATGAGAAATGGGATGAAATACCATATTTGGATTTGTTTTTCGTTTTATATCGGAAAGAGGAATGGCAAAAGGAATGTGGTATTTTGGTTTTAGAAGTGAATGATGAAAGGGAGTGTGTGGGATGTAAAGAAAGAAAGGAGCGTAATTTGTATCCTTCAATCGAGGAAGATTTGTCTTATTGTATAGCACCTCCAAGGGTTCCGGTTGCTCCTAATGTGCCCCCTGCTCCCCCTGCGGATATAGCTATAAAAACGGGATCTAGTGAGAGTGATAGTGATGGTGGTGATGGTGAAAAGAATGAGAGTGTTAAAAGAACTTCGTTAGCAGGGTGGACTCGCAAGGGAAGGAAGGGGCAGAAGGGGCCACAGTTAATTGCGCCGTTGAGGGAAGCTGTGGGACCACAGGGAGAAAGGATACTTATAAAGGTGCCTTTCTCCCCCAGGGATTTGGTAATATGGAAGCAATCAGCGGGGAGTTATCGGGAGGATCCTGAAAGGGTGGCAAGGGTGGTGAAAATGGTAATAAAGACTCAGAATCCGGACTGGAATGATTTACAGGTATTATTAGATACTATAATGGATTCCACGGAAAAGGAAATGGTTATTAGAGCCACTAGAGAAAGGGCTCGTGAGGAAATTCGGTTGAGACAACTAAATGAGACAGTTGATGAATTGGTACCAAGTGAGGAACCTAAGTGGGACCCAAACTCTACGGGAGGAATAAGAGCTGTAAAATGATATCAGGAATTGTTGGTGGAAGGAATTAGGACAGGAATACCTAAGACTATGAACTGGTCTAAGTTGTATTCGGTCAAGCAGGACAAGACTGAGTCTCCGTCTGCCTTTTTAGAACGATTAAAAGACATGGCTCGGAAGTTTACTAATTTAGATGTAGAGGATCAATCAGGAAAACTTCAATTGGCATTGTTGTTTATGGGGCAATCACAAGAGGATATTAGGAAAAAGTTACAAAAGCTGGAAGGAGAGGATACTAGAAGTTTGGATAAAATGCTGGAGGCAGCGTGGAAAGTATACAACAACAGGGAAAAAGAAACTGCAAAAAGACAACAAGCTAGTATTCTGGCTGTAATGCAACAGGCAGGGGCAGGAGGAAGACCCATTAGGGGTCGAGGTTGGGGAGGAGCTAATCACGGACAGAGGGGGTTGCCAAGAGGTCGGGGAGGATTTGGGTTTGCACCTAACATGGGGAGGTTGGATCCAAACCAGTGTGCCTTTTGCCGACAATTGGGACACTGGAAAAATGAACGCCCGGTTAGAGGAGGTATGGGCATGGGAAACATGGGATTAAGGACAGGTCCAATGGGGAATGCCCCTGTGGGAGGATTCACGGGAGGACCAGCAGAAGTCGCTCAAGCACTAGTTTTGGAAAACTATCAGAATCAAAGCTGACTAGAAAAGGATTTAAGGGTAGTCTTAGAAATAGATGGAAAGGATCAAGAATTTATGGTAGACCACTGGAGCTACTTATTCTGTACTCAATAGACGATTGGGACCTTTGAGTGACACAATGTTACAGGTGGTGGGGGCAACAGGGAAGCTAGAGGAACAACCTTTTTTACAACCTTTAAATCTTAGGTTTGGGGGGAAGGAATTAGATCACCTATTTTTGTATATGCCAAACTGCCCCACACCCCTTCTTGGCAGAGATCTGTTGTCCCGACTTAATGTGAAAATAATATTTGAAGGGGGAAGGGTGAAATTGGAAATACCTGAGGAACAAATAGCAGGCATTTTTGTGATCAAGGAAGTGGATGCCTCTCCTATTCCAGAAGAAATTGAGCAGGCTGTAGTACCCTGGGTATGGGAGTCAGGGGTCCCCGGAAAATCTAAAGCTGCGCAGCCAGTAACAGTGGAACTAAAAGAAGGGGCCCGACCAGTGAGGATAAAGCAATACCCCTTGAAGCTTGAGGCAAGGAGGGGAGTAGCCCCGTTAATTAAACAATTTTTGGCTCAAGGAATATTACAGGAATGTGAATCGGAGTATAATACTCCAATTTTTCCAGTAAAGAAACCTAATGGTAAGTACCATTTGGTACAGGACTTAAGGGCTATTAATGAAATAGTGAAAGACATACATCCAGTTGTTGCTAATCCTTATACCTTGTTAACATCTGTATCGGAGGAATTTAAATGGTTCTCAGTGATTGACCTTAAAGATGCCTTCTTCTGCATCCCACTGGCAGTAGAGAGTAGGAAATATTTTGCCTTCGAGTGGGAGAGTCCTGATTTTGGGAGAAAGAAGCAGCTTATGTGGACGAGACTCCCACAGGGATTTAAATGCTCCCCTACTATTTTTGGAAACCAACTGGCCAAGGAGCTGGAGGAATGGAAGATAACCCAGGTAACAATAACCCCATCCTTGTATGTAGTCCTGCAGTACATGGACGACATTTTTCTGGCTACTAAGGAAAGGGAAATGTGTGTGGAATTAACAATTAAATTACTCAACATGCTTGGCCAAGCAGGGTATCGGGTTTCTAAGGAAAAAGCTCAATTGGTCAAAAATAGCGTTATTTACCTCGGTTGTGAGATCACACAAGGGCAGAGACGTTTGGGAGTAAACCAAATAGAGGCAATATGTGCTATTCCTTTGCCTCGTAACCATCAGGAATTGAGATCTTTTCTAGGAATGGTGGGATGGTGTCGACTGTGGATCATGAATTTCGGTCTCCTAGCCAAGCCACTATATGAGGCCTTGAAGCAGCATCAGTTGGAGTGGACGACACAGCAAAAGAAGGCCTTCCAGGAATTGAAGCAGGCACTAAAGGAGGCCCCAGCCCTAGGACTCCCTGACCTGACCAAGGAATTCCAGTTGTATGTGAATGAGAGGCAAAAACTGGCATTGGGGGTCCTCACCCAGAAGGTGGGATCCTGGAAGAGGCCAGTGGGATACTTCTCTAAACAACTGGATTCGGTAAGTTCCGGGTGGTCCTCGTGTTTACGAGCCGTGGCGGCAACAATAATTCTTATTCAAGAGCCCCGGAAATTGACTTTGGGGGCAAAAATGAAAGTGTTTGTTCCACATATGGTCATGGCCGTTTTGGAGCAAAAGGGGGGTCACTGGCTATCATCCAGTCGAATGTTGCAATACCAGGCCATCCTGAGAGAACAGGATGATATTGAAATAAGGACTACTAATCATGTTAATCCAGCAGAGTTTTTACGCAGTGACCAGGAAGCTGGGGGACTGGTGCATGATTGCGTAGAGGTAATTGAACAAGTATATGCCAGCAGACCCGACCTAAAGGATGAACCATTGGAAGAACCTGAATGGGAACTATACACTGATGGATCCAGTTTTGTCGAGAATGGGACTCACTATGCCGGGTATGCAGTGGTAACATTGGATCAGGTAATAGAGGCAAAGGCTTTGTTACCTGGAACTTCGTCCCAGAAGGCAGAGGTGATTGGACTCACCAGAGCCCTGTATTTGAGCAAGGACAAAAGGGTTAATATCTGGACGGATTCTAAATATGCCTTTGGTGTGGTTCATGTACATGGGGCGTTATGGAAGGAAAGGGGGCTTTTGAATTCACAGGGAACCAACATCAAGCACCGGGAAGAAGTGCTACAGCTACTGGATGCGATACACAGTCCCAAAGCAGTTGCAGTAATGCATGTTAGAGGACATCAGACTGCGGAAGGAGACGTTTACAGAGGAAATCGATTTGCTGATGTTACAGCACGGCAAGTGGCACGGGAAGTATGGACTCAAATGGCATTGGTACCGGTAAGAACAAATCCGGCTACCCCATACCTGAATCAGGAGCCCAAATATTCAATAGAAGATGGAAAACTAATAAACTTGCTAGGGGCACAGAAGAATCAACTTGGGTGGTACGTTACACCAATGGGACAAATAGTGGTACCTACCCGCATAATGAAATTTATTTTGGAATCAGAACATAATAAATGTCATTGGGGGGCAGAAGTATTGGTAAAATTTTTGAAGAATGAGATAATCTCTAATCAGATGTTAACAATGGCAAAAAGAGTTAATGCAATGTGCCCAGTATGTTTGAAAAATAATCCAGTAGTTAGGAGACAAATACAAATGGGAAAGTTGCAAATCGGGCCACAACCAGGAGATTACTGGCAAGTTGATTTTTCTGAATTGCCTAGGGCACAGGGATACAGATACTTGTTAGTGTACGTATGTACATTCTTAGGGTGGCCGGAAGCTTTTCCATTCAGAACTAATCAGGCTAAGGAGGTGGTAAAAACCTTGTTAAAAGAAATAATACCAAGATTTGGAGTACCTTTAGGATTGTCATCAGATAGGGGTCCGCATTTTATAGCCGGGGTAGTGCAGGAATTAGCACGAATGTTAGATATAACCTGGAATTTGCATACCCCCTGGAGACCTCAGTCTAGTGGGCAGGTGGAAAGGATGAATCAAACCCTGAAAGGACAAATCAAAAAGATTTGCCAGGAAGCTAAACTGCACTGGCCTCAAGCTTTGCCTTTGGCCCTACTCAGGATTCGAATTAAACTAAGGGAAAAGGTAGGCGTAAGTCCATATGAGATATTATATGGCAAACCATATCATGCAACTGTATTAAAAGGGGAGGTACATGTGAGTGGGGACCAGGCAATTGCAGAGTATGTTATGTCACTTAATAAGATCTTGAATTCTTTAAGAAATACGTTACAGTGGAATAGACCGCTCACGCTGGAGAATTCTGTCCACGACATCCAGCCTGGGGACCAGGTGTACTTCAAGAAGTAGATCACGGATCCGCTGCGGGAATCATGGAGCGGACCCCACCAGGTGATGATGACGACCTACACGGTGGTGAAGGTCCAGGGGATGGATGCTTGGATCCATTACACCAGGGTAAAGAAGGCACCATTCCAGTGGGAAACCCAGATAGTGTCTCCAACCCGGATGATCTTCCGCGCAAAGCCGCCTTCTTAATTATATTACTGCTAGTGATCATGAGACTAATACCCGTTCAAGGGTCTACTCTAGTACAGGTTGAAGAAACAAAGGTTACAGTCATGGAAGGGATGGATGTTCAATTAACTTGTGTTACCTTTGACAGCCAGAAAGTTGAGGCCGGTGAAGTTATTGCAATATGGCAACGGGGGGCTGAAAGAAGCCATGGCAAGATAGGAGTCGGTTGGGATCAGGATAAACAACAAGGAAACAAGGTACTGAATCTTACCAAGGTAACCACAAACGATACAGGAGAATATACATGTTTGGTCAAAATACGGGATAGTTTTGATTACAAAAGAGTGAGTATGAGGGTTTTGCCATGGACAGGGGATCGTGCTGAAAACATAAAGGTTAATCCAGTATCAATGGCAGTGGACATGTGGGAAGGGCCACCACTCAGAATAAATTGTTCCTTCCTAGTAAGATCAAGATATCAAAGGAACCTTTGGGTCAAATGGTGGAAGCAAAATAGGGAACTGACCTGGGACAGAACAGAGGACGGGACCAGTTGGTGGGAGAAGGAAGGCAAAGGTTATGGGTGGTCGAGTGTCACTAATCCTAGAATAGGAAATGCATGGTGGAGGCATGACAGAATGATGTTATCCTTACAGAGACATGGTAGAAGGAGTAGACGGGAGGTTAATGATACAATAGAACGAAATACTGAGCAGGAAAACTTAGTGGTAGGATTAATCAGAGATTTTGGGATCATGCAGAATGTGACTAAAATAACAGCTTGCCTGCCATTACCACAGGCTGCAGGTGAACCAATTCCCTGGGGAATAATACCAGTAACCAAAATGCCTGAAACATTCAAGAATGTTTCGTGGTCCTGCCAGTCAGTTCCCAAACCAGTAGATGTATGGAGGGATTTGTGTATGACCATTCGGGCTATGACTAGAGAGGAATGTGAAAAGAAATCCAATCATTACGGTTGGATTCAAAATACCAGGAGGTGTTTAATTGCAACCCCAATAGATGAGCCATGCAATACAGTACAAATAAGAAAAAAATCCCAACGAAATGAGATGAGTTGCCAGAATGTCACACAGAATTTTGACACCTGGAATAGTTGGAAGACATTATGGTGACCTAGTTTTTTGGAACACTATAATTACCTTGGGGAAGTACAATGGTGCATCCAATGGTCAGGAGTAAAGAATCAGTCACATTATAGGGCCCTTATCACGTCTACATCTTCCCGAGAGTTCAGACTGCAGAAAGAGGATTGGAATTGTACTGAGGTTTTTACATGTGATACACTGGAAGACCGAATTGGGCTGGTACCGGTGAAAATGGCATTAAAGTGGGGATGCGAGTGTAGGGGGTATGATCACACGGTTAGCAGAGAGTCCATGGATGGACCTATAGATTGCAGATATACTACTGTGCATAGCCCTGGAAATTTAGTCTGGGTGTTGGGACACGGACAGTGGACCACACATTTACCTCTAGATGGATCAGTAACACAAATCACCCTAGGGGTTCCCACATTGTGTCCATACTGGAAACAGAATAGATTGATCCAAAGGAAAGGACTCAGAAAGAGGGAAGAATCCCTAGAGGAGCAGTGGCATGAACCTGGCTCAGGAGTGCAATTTGGATGGATATTAGAGTCATTATTCCCTCCGGTAGCGACATATCGAAACAGGGAAATGCTCAACAATTTGTTAGGACAGAGAGAAAGGTTGGCAGCAGCTACTAAGAAGGGATTTAAAGATCTAAATTTGCAATTGCAAGCTACATCAAGAATGACCCTACAAAACAGAATGGCATTGGATTTGCTACTGTTAAAGGAACATGGAGTTTGTGGTTACCTGAGTAGGAGAATAGATCATTGCTGTGTACACATTCCAAATGTTACACTTGAAGTTGAGAAAGATATTTCTCAACTGGCAGAAGTGGAAACCAAAACCAAGGAAATTGAAAGGGAAGCACAGCATAATTGGATAGGAGCAGTATTTGATTCTTTGGGGCTTCACCTGTCTGGCTGGATTGCGTCTGCTATACAGTATGTACTAATGTTTTTAGTATTTTTAGTGACTATATGGATTGTATATAGATGCCTCTTAGGTGTGATCGAAAAGGAAAAGAGGCAATCTCTCCGGTTGCTGAAGGCGATGACCCGTGGGCGGCAGAATGAAGAACATTCCCCACCTCGTTATGAAGATGTTACTGTCAATACTGTTGATTGAGCATCCTTGCAGCAGGACTGAAGGATGCTCAAAAGGGGGGAAATGTTGGAAAAGAAATGAAATTTAGCAAAATATTTAATTATAATGAGTTGTGTGTGAACTGGTTTGTTAAAAAGTAGTTTTGTAGCCGTTGAAAGTGTGTGTTGGGTTTTGTGTGTTACCTAGCAGGTAGTCTTAGAGATTTAATAATAATTAAACTAGTGCAAGAAAGTAAGAAAGCTAACCTGTCTAGAGGCAGCATACAATGCTCTTAGAATAAGATAAGCAGAGGATTAATGATCTTGTTTGTGAACCAAGGAATGTATCACAAGGGGTCTGTGACCAGGCAAGGGGAACGGGAAACTGTTCCTTGGAGACTTTGTTGTGAATCGCATGTATAAGAGGGAAGCACCCATACGTGAATTTGGGGGCTCGGACTTTGGGACGTGAGTCCCCCAGTTCCCCGGGCCCTTAATAAAGCACCCACAAAACTTATCCGAGTTTTGTGTCATTTATCAATCGGGCAACACTGAGTGGCAGCACTCATCTATTTTCCAAACACTGGAAAGGGCTCTGTGCTTTTCTTTCTATGGAAAAAAAAAAATCCCTCTTTTCCAGGCACAAATGTTCTAAATTAGGACTCCGCATTTGAAATTTCAAATATCCAAGCGTTACTCCAAGCAAACCTGCCAGGACAGACAGGTCAGGCTTGCCTTGGCTGCTGATGGCTGCCGTTCATCAGCTCCTGAAACATTGGGGCTCTGTGGTTTCCTTCCTATGGAGACCAATGTGACATTTGAGAGCCTTGTGAAATGAAGGGGCCATTGTGACACTGCAGAGCCTTGTGGAACCAAGGACAGCATTGCGGCTCTGTTTGGCTGCATGGTCCCAAGGGGCCAGTGCAAAGCAGCGGTGTGGGAGTTAGCCCAGCTGTAACTCAGAGTCAGACAGATTTTACCCTGGAAGAACTGGGTGTGAGTTTCAAGTTCTGGGAATCATTCAATTTACTTAGGGTGAGCTTGAGACTTTTCCCATAAGCCTTTAGTGTTGTTATGCTAAGTTGTCCAAGTTCTACTCCCCTATTGGTTTATTGCTTTCTTATTTCTTCTATATGATTATTGTTCTAGTTTTCTAGCCCCAAGTTGTTGCTGCTTCCCCTTTGTCTCAGGTTTTAGGATCCTGCCCCTTGTACTGTGCTGGATTTCTCCATGTTTATTATTTTTCACCCTGTTATTAAAGTTCCTTTTAAACAACTCCATTGATCCTGCTCCTTTTCATTTTCGCCACACTGACCCTGAACTCAGGGAGCCAGAGATGTTTGTCACAGCCACCCTCATTGGGACATTTGGTGCCCAAACAGGGACCATGACATTCAGGGATCCCTGTGTCAGTCACGTCAGCTGGGGTTAGCTGATGGATAGGCCAGCAAAGAAAGAAAAATGGCCAGGCATATGTCCACAGTAGAAAGGAGTGCATATGGATGCTTTAATTCTCACTGGTCATGATGAAATATTTTCAAAGAACGAATAAAATCAATCACGAGGTGGATCATTAAAAAATTTCCAGACACCTCTGGTGTCGAAATCCATACCACTGAATTTTGAGACTAAGTGGAAGTTAAATTGTACAACCTTTTGATCAAAAGGGACTCCCATAGCATCCCACATACTCCCCATCATCCACACCACCCTTGAGACCCTTCACCAGCCAGCAGTGTGTTGAAAACTCAATCCATTGGTCACTCCTAACTCGGGACCTCGCCCCAAACCTGCCTTTATCAGACTTTCCACGATGGTCCAAGATGGCCATGGCCATGCTCTCTTGGAGTATCATGCCCTGGAGAGTTAAGATGGAAGGAGCCTGAACGTGGCTCAAGAGCCCGATCATCCTCCCTCCATCTTGGCTCCTCCATTTCCTGCTACCACAACCTTCTCTTCCGCCTGAACGAACCTCCAGACTCCACCTCCACAACTGTGGGTCACACCCCCACTGTCAATCATTCCACCTCCACCCTGGGCCATGCCTCCAGAATGCCAGCCCAGTTGTTTGCCATCCTAAATCAAGGCTCTTCCTCCCCAAACCCTGACAAAATGGCAGTGCCCTTTGCCTCACCCTCCAGCAACAATATGACCCCATGGTCAAAGATTCTAAGGCCAACTGTCACACTATTTCTAATCCAAATGTTTCTCCTCCAAGTTATTTTTCCTCCTTAGAAATTAGTTTGGATTCCCCAGAGACACCTCACCCCTTTAACCCCAGAAGATCCCTGGGAAATGATCTGGAAATAAGCAGGTAAGGAAGGAGACTGGCAAACAGTCTCAAAACCCCTCATTGCCCCCCGTATGTTATGAAAGAAGGGGTCAGAATCCCAGCTATCAGCCATTGGTTTGAGGGGAAATCAAGGATCTGTGTAGGGCAGCTAAAGACCATAGGAGGGACTTCCCTTGTTTTAATGGCCTAATGAGGCCCATGTTTACAGCACATGTCTTAACTCCCTATGATTTAAAATATATTATGACCATGTTGTTTTCACCTACAGAATACGCCCTGTGAAAAGGGGGATGGAAGTGTTTACTAAATTGATTAATAGCGACTATGCTAATAATGAGGCAAGAGCGGAATCAACCATCTAGCTGGAGAAGGACAACACAGCCTACCAGATGACCAAGAGGCAGGTATCCCTAGAGAATGATTGGATGATATCAAAGAGATGGCTTCGCAAGCTTTAATCCAGGTATTGGATGGTAGCATCCCCAATGTGGACTACCTTGGGTGGCTGCAGCTAAAGCTTTAGGACAATCAGACCATCTTGGGTGCCTTTTAAGTAAGCAAACCAATGCTACCTCCCTCACACTGAGTGGCTTGCTCTCAGACATAGAGACCATCAGACATGCCACCTTGCAGAACAGTGATAGAGTTTTTACGCTGGGCACATGGGCATGGCTGTGTAGACTCTGAGGGCATGTGTTGCATGAACCTCTCCATCCACAGCGAGTCAATCCACAAGAGCATTCAGGTACTGAAGGAAGGGTTCAAGAAGCTTCAAGTGGAAAAAAAAGACTGGTTCAATAAACTCTTCCAGTCCAAGGCACTAAAGGGTTGGATGATGTCTTGATTGTTTGAATGCTTTTAGAAAGTCTTACAAAATTCTTTCAGTTCCATCTTTGTTGTAAAACAGAAAGGGAAAAGATACCCAACACAGGCTCCTCATGGACTCCTTGGAGGAGAGAATTGGAGGCCAGGATGGCACAAAAACCTCTCAGAGACTCAGTGAGGAAAGGAAAATCCTTAAAAGTACCTAAAAGTATTCGTAAATCCATAAAGTACCTTAAAAACCTTGAGTATCTCAAAGCATTAATGAGCCCTTCTAAGTTTCAGTACAAAGCTCTCAAGGGACTCGTTAAAGCAGAAAACTGGGGCCATGATTGCACAAACCTCTCACAGAGTCTGTATCAAAAGGGAAACATCATGTACTTTGAAAAAACTGAAGTACCCTGAAGCATTAATGAGCCCACTGAGTGTTGTTACTGACAAAGCCTCTTCAGGGACTAATTACAGCAGTAATTGGAGGCCATGATTGCACAAACCTTTCAGAGACTCCAAGACAAAAGCCAAACCGAAAGTCCTTTCAAAAACCTGCAGAGAGGCTCCCGGCACAAAGGCAGCTCCTGGCAAGGGCAGCACTGCAGAGAGACAGCTCTGGCCAGGAGCAGCTCCTGTGCACAGCCCAGCAGGGCTGGGGCACTGCTGTCAGCCCCTCTGGGCACAGCACAATGGCACACAGGGGTTAAACTCAGCCTGGGCTGGGAGCACAGAGCAGAGCTCACTCAGGGCTCACTAGAGCAAAAATCATCCCAGCTTTGAAACAGTCATTCCCTGGCTTTGGGAAGAGAAGCTGCCATTCCTGCAGGGATCTCCTGGAGCTGGCACATCCCACAGCTTTTAGGACCTTTCAGGAGAACTCTCAGAGCTGCTCCAGGGCAGGGCTGTGGCCCTAAGGCAGGGCTGGCTTTCCCTGCTGCCCCAGCCCAGGCACAGCCCAAGGCAGCTCCTGTTGCCAGGCTCTGCTGCAGGGCTGAGCAGCCGGGGCTGCAGCCAGGGGTGCCCAGGGCTGTGGTGCAGAGCAGGGTCCTGCAGCCCAGGGCGCTGTGCTGGGGCAGGGACTCTGCTGCCTGCCAGGGACAGCTCTCAGCCGGCCCGGGGAGCTGCTCCCAGTGCTGGGGAGAAGCTGTGGGGGGAAGGAGCCACCCTGAGCAGGGCAGGGGCTGCTGCTGAGAAGGGCTGGGTGGGGCAGGGCTGCTCCCAGCTCCAGACCAGCCTGGGCACAGCTCCAGAGGACACTTCCCAAAGAAGGTAAGCCTGGGATTGCTGTAAAGATCAGGAGCTTTCCTGAGAGTTTCAATTTCCTACTTAGAGAAAGATGGGAATGTTGGGGTGGTGACAAAAAGTTTTTTGTGCTTTTTACATTTTTATATATTCGTAGCTCTCTAAATTACTATTATATAGTTACAATACTATAATCCTTACTTAACTCTAATAAACTCTTAACTGTATTAAACCACTATTATATTCCCATATAGCTTTAATCCTGAGTTAAATCTAGTATGTTTCCTTACCTTTCTCTTAATAACCTGACTGTCTAAATATATTCCTAAAATGCTGTATAGTCCTATTCTTTTATATAGTCCTGAAATGCTATATAGTCTTCCAGGAACTGGACATATAGGAGCATTTTGGGTTTTGAGAATGAGCAGAATATGAGCAGTCATTATAAAAAGTGAAGGCAAAGAAGCCTTTGGACCTACTCCAATGGGTTGACCCAAGGGTGTGTAACTAGGGAAACTAAATCTCCTTTTGGATGCTCCTGTTAAATATCCTATTTATCAACCTTAATAAATTGTTGAAATCGGGAGGTTGGTGTGCCCTTTCCCACTGGGACACCTGGAAGCTTCCAATAAATGTGTCTTTTTTTACTTCACTGTTCTAACACTGCTGCAAGGGTTTTTTTTTTTTTTCTCTTTGGATTATAGACAACAGCGGGATGAGAGAAGCAGAACAGGAATTGTAATCCCAGAATCACAGAACATTCTGAGTTGAAAGGGACACAGACGATCATCAAAGGAATGTTTGAACATTTACACAGACTCCAGAACTGTGACTTAAGCTGGTCAGTATCTCTGCTGGGAGCCTCCCAAAGGCCCTCAGCCACTCCTCAGCCCTGGACAGCAGCAGCATCACCTCTGCAGGGCCCAGCAGGGCTCTCCTGAGCTGCCCTTGCCCAGCTGCACACAGAGCCTGCCCCAGCCAGGGCCCTGCACACAGGCAGGTTTCTGTAGGGCCCCAGCCAGGGCACACAGGCTGGGATGGGCTCTGTGAGCGCTGGCAGGGACAAGGCTCCTCTCAGGAGGGAATGTCCAGGCCCAGGGAGATGCTCAGGGAAGGAGAGGGGGCTGAAGAGAGCAGTGCTGGGGCAGGATGAGGGCACGGATGGTGTGTGGGAGGTGCCAGGCACAGCTGGGCAGGGGAACACTGTCCTGAGTGCCCGGCTGTCTCTGCCCTGCCCTCTCAGGCACAGCACCACAACATCTTCTCTTGGTTCTGCCCTGCCCTGATATTGTCACTGTTATCTGCTGCTCTCAGGGAGGCTCTGGCATTTGCAGCAGCTGAGTCAGGCACTGCCCTTGGCATTCCTGCCAGGCAGGGGTGTGTCCATGGGAATGGGGTGTCCAAGCTTCCCTGGCACCTGTGGGGCTGTGGGCAAAGCAGTCCATAGGAAAGGGGAATGAACTGAGACCCTCCCTGAGATCCCATCATGGGCACAGCCAGGGATCTCCTTGCTGTGCCCTTCCAAGCTCTGAGCTGCCCTCCTGGGTGCAAATCTGTGCCAGAGCCTCTGGGAGTGCCCTGAATGTCCCACGGGGAAGGGCAGAGCTGCCACTCTGAGGAAATGCTGCTGGGTTTGCCAAGGGAGCCGTGAGTTTCCTTGGCACAAGGGGATGCTGAGACCTTGCCCAGAGACCTTGAGAGAGGGTGAGACATTCAGGGATCGTCTGATCTGGGCAGGGTCTGGTTTATCCCAGGGAGACCCAGGAATGTGATTGTGCTCTGATTGCAGCTTAAGGTGCAAAGCCAGAGCAGCTGGGAACAAGCCCATCCAGTCCCTCACCCACAGCCACAGGGAATCCTTTGCCTCTCTCATCTGGCAGTGGCAAACTCAGAGTGCAGCAGAAATGCTGGGGATTTCTTACTCAGAGAGCCAGGACAGACGTGTGGGTAGGAAAATAATTCCTAAAACCAGATCCTGCCATCCATGTCCTATAGGAGTGCAGATGCTACCAAGCCTGTCAACATTAGGAGTGATTCCCCTGACTAATCCTGAATATCCAGACTTATCCCTCTGCCACATGGCCACAAACCCAGGGCAACAGGGCAGAGATGGCTCCTCAAAAGCCCCCATGCACAAGTCTGGCTGCTCCCTGCACACTCAGCCAGCACAACTGGAGCCCAGGCAGGGACCTGGGTGAAGGATTTCCCAGAGCAGGAACAAGGGTGGGTGAGTCCGAGTGGGACAGTCTGCAGGGAATGGCCCAGGTTTGGCTCCAAGCAGCCTCTCCTGACTTATCCCTGTCCTTTTTCCATGTACAGGTCCCCATGTGCAGCCCCAGCAAATGTCCAACAGCAGCTCCATCAGGCATTTCCTCCTGCTGGCATTGGCAGACACGCGGCAGCTACAGCTCCTGCACTTCTGCCTCTTGCTGGGCATCTCCCTGGCTGCCCTCCTGGCCAACGGCCTCATCATCAGCGCCGTAGCCTGCGGCCACCACCTGCACACGCCCATGTTCTTCTTCCTGCTCAACCTGGCCCTCACTGACCTGGGCTCCATCTGCACCACTGTCCCCAAAGCCCTGCACAATTCCCTCTGGGACACCAGCACCATCTCCTACTCAGGATGTGCTGCACAGCTCTTTTTCTTTATGTTCTTCATTGGAGCAGAGTATTTCCTCCTGACCATCATGTGTTATGACCGCTACGTGTCCATCTGCAAACCCCTGCACTACGGGACCCTCCTGGGCAGCAGAGCTTGTGCCCACATGGCAGCAGCTGCCTGGGCCAGTGGCTTCCTCAATGCTCTCATGCACATGGCCAATACATTTTCCCTGCCCCTGTGCCATGGCAATGTCCTGGGCCAGTTCTTCTGTGAAATCCCACACATCCTCAAGCTCTCCTGCTCACAATCCTGCCTCAGGGAACTTGGTCTTCTTGCTGTTACTGTCTGTTTCGTATTTGGCTGTTTTGTGTTCATTGTTTTCTCCTATGTGCAGATCTTCAGGGTTGTGCTGAGGATCCCCTCTGAGCAGGGACGGCACAAAGCCTTTTCCACCTGCCTCCCTCACCTGGCTGTGCTCTCCCTCTTTGTCAGCACTGGCATTTTTGCCTCCCTGAAGCCCCCCTCCATGTCCTCCCCATCCCTGGATGTGGCAGTGACAGTTCTGTACTCGGTGGTGCCTCCAGCCCTGAACCCTCTCATCTACAGCCTGAGGAACCAGGAGCTCAAGGCTGCACTGTGGAGACTGATGACTAGACAATGTAAGAAACATTAAACTGCTGGATAGTTTCTGAAAATAATTTGTAATCAAAGTCATCTTTGCTACTTCTTTTTGGCTAAACTGTGGAAGTTCTTTTCCTTCGTTTTATGTTTAAATATAGTCCAGAAAAAATGTCATTGTTTGTGCCATTTCCCATTTTATTTTCTCTCCAAATTTCCTGTGGCCACAGACTGTGTCAATGAGGGGCTGAACTCTGGGTGACTTTAAGGGAATAAAGGACTTCCCAGTAGAGTCTTCTGCAGAGATGCCCTTTTCTTCCTTCTCTGGAGCTGCATCAGCAATGTCTGTGTGCAGAGCTGGGGGCAGATCAGTGCTGGCACAGCAGCTGTGCCCAGCAGCAGCAGAACTTGGTGTTGCCAGTGCTGCTGCCGTGGCCCTGCCCCGCTGCCCTGGTGGCCCTGGTGTTGCTGTGGGGCCTGAGTGCTCTCGGGGCCGGGCACAGCCCTGGGGGTGGCAGTGCCGGGGCTGCAGCAGGGACAGGCCATGGGCACTGCTGGGGCAGTGCTGACACCTCAGCCCAGGGCCTGGGGGCCCCAGGCTGCTTGCCCAGGCTCTCTCAAGAACACACCCAGGCCAATGCTCAGCACAGAAAAGCCCCGTGAGCAGCCCCAGGCTGGCCGTGGGCAGGCTGGGGGCAAACAGCATGGCTGGGGCTCTGCAAGGGCCCTGGGGGAGATGGGAAGGAGCAGGAGAGGAGGGGCTGATCCATTCCCAGTGTGCTCCACAGTGCAGGGCAGTGTCCCACAGCGTCCTCATGGAGCTGCCAATAACATCCCTCCTCTGCAGCCCTGGCACCTCCCCCAGCTCACACAGGTGCCCCATCCTTGCAGGCACAGACACGGCAGCACTGGCTCAGCAGCCCCTGTTTGCATTGCACACAGCAGGGGAAGCACCCCCATGCTGTTGGTATGGGGACATGAACCTGAGGGAGCACAAATGCCATCAGCCCCTGGAGCCAGCAAGGGCTGGGGCACACCAGGGAATCCACTCAGCTTTGTCCTGGCCTCTGCAGTCAGCCAGAGAGTTTGTTCCCATCAGCTGGGACTTTCCTGTGCCACTGCAGACGCTGTTGCTCAGAGCCAGGGCTGCCTGGCAGCCACTCCCAAACTGCCCTGAGCAAGTATTCTGCTTCACCTTTGCTTTCTCCCTCTTTCTTGTTCCAGATTTCTCCCTCTTGCCCAGCCCTGTTCTCTCCCCTACAAACAGCCCATCCCTGTATGCCCTTTCCTCTCTGGCCCCACTCCCCATTGCAGTTCCTGATTTGGCACCTTGGGAACGTCCCTTGGGCAGCAGGATCATCCTACAAGTGCTGCAGGAATTGTCTGCAGGCTCCTGCAGTGCCTGGTGCTGCTCCCTTGCCAGAGGCACCCCAGGCCAGGGGGGCACATCTGGGCTGCTGTGTCTGGCTCTGGGGCTCTCTGTTCTGGGCAGTGAGGAGGAGCTGCAGAGGCTCTGCAGGACTGACAGGTTAGGCTTTGGGGCTGGCAGGAGAAGCTGAGGGACCTGGGCTGCTGGAGCTTCTGAAGAGGAGGCCCAGGGCTCACCCTGAGACTGCTCCAAGGGTGGTTCCAGAGAATCAAAGAATGAGCAAGGTTGGAAAAGACCTTGGAGATTATCAAGTCCAACCTGTGCCCTGACACTGCCTTGTCTCCCTGAGCCTCCTCTTCTCCAAGATAAACAACCCCAGCTTCCTCAGCCACTCCTCTCAGGACTTGTGTACCAGACCCCTCCCCAGCCTTGTTGCCCTTCTCTGGAAATGCCCCAGCTCCTCCATGTCCTTCCTAAATTGGGGGCCCAGAACTGCAAACAGCACTCGAGGTGCTGCCCAAGCAGTGCTGAGCACAGGGGAAGAATCCCTGCCCTGCTCCTGCTGGCCACACCATTCCTCATCCAGGCCAGGAGCCATTGGCCTTCTGGCCCACCTGGGCACACTGCTGCCTCATGCCCAGCCTGCTGTCCGTCAGTCTCTGCAGGTCCCTTTCTGCCTGGCTGCTCTCCAGCCACTCTGTCCCCAGCCTGTACTGCTGCAGGGGTTGTTGTGGCCCAAGTGCAGGACCTGGCACTTGGACTTGTTAAACCTCACCGTGTTGGATCCAGCCTGTCCTGGGCCCTGTGCAGAGCCTCCTACCTCCATCCTCCATCAGATCCAAACTCACACCCAGTTTGGTGTCATCTGTAGATTTGCAGATGTTGGACACAATCCCCTCATCCAGACCATTCCATGCAGACATTGGAATCCACACTTCCTGGCTCTGACCCCTCGGCCATCCTGTGGGTGCCCTGTGATGGCACTCAAGGTGATCTGTTCCATAACCTTGCCAAGCACCCAGGTCAGGCAGACAGGCCTGGAGTTCCCCAGCTCCTCCTTCCAGCCCTTCTTGGGGATGGGCTCACACTGGCACCTCCAGTCCTCTGGGCCCTCCCTGCTGAGCCAGCTCTGATGGTAAATGATGGAGAGCAGCTTGGGAAGCTCATCCACAGCTCCCTCATCCCCCTGGGATGGATCCCATCTGCTCCCACACACCTGTGAGCATCTGAGTGGCTCAGCAGGTCACCAACTGCTTCCTCCTGGATTACAGGGACTGTTCTGTCCTAATTTTCCCTCATCTGCCTCACGATCGTCCTTGGGAGACCACTGAAGAGAAGACCCCCTTCCCCCGTCTATATCTGGCTCTGAAGGAGAAAAGTCACACGCCACGGGCCCTGAGACCTGAAAGCTCAGTGTTGAGCTACTGTTTACACAAGTGTGTTTGCTGTGTGCTAAGGAAGAGGGCGCCATGCCCCGTTTGCAACAATAGCAGCTCTGGAAGCTGTCCCACCTCTCGGCCTGGCAGGACTTCTCCTGAGTTTCAGGTGGTCTCCCACAGAAGATCCTCACCTGTTTTACAACCACCGCGACAGACAGACTGAGATGTAAGAAGATTCTCCATCAAGGACTGAGACATGAAACTCCTAACAGGCCCCTCTGCTCCTTCCAAGGACTGGGACTGAAACCCCCAGCCCGGGGAAGGTGTGTGGGGAGGCAGGCTGACCGAAGCGAGATGTTTGCCTGCAGATTGTGACCACTGGACCAAAAATATGATGGCTCTCGCTTACTGCTAAGAACATAGACTACCTGTTACATCTATCAAACTCATTTACTGCTGAGAACATGGACTGCCTGTCACATCTGTTCCCTATTGTATCTGTTTCCCCCCCCTCACAATTTTCAGTAATAAAAACCTCTGAGTTAGCTAGAGCCTTCGAGATCTCCCCAGCGTAGCAGGCAGACCCTCGGCTGGACTGCACCAAAGGACTTCGTCTCTGCGTTGGTAGCTATATCCCCTCTCTCTCTCTCTTTCTCTGTCTTTTTCTCTCCTTTAATCCCTCTATCGCATTTTTGCTGTGGTTATTTCAATAAAACTGCATTTGTTTTGATTATCACTGCAAACCCCCTTGTACCGTGTTGGTGTTTTGCACTCTGAGATCATTCCTACGAACCATCAGGTCATCTGTCCTCTAGGATGGACCCTGACATTAAATTGGCGTCATGGACAGGATTCCAGTAGGCAGAGGGATTTGCAGGGAAATCCCATGCTAAATTGAGTGCTCTGTCTCTGGAATTGGCACAAAAGATCTCTCAGTGCAAAACAGGGGAAACTGTTACTGTCACTACTGTTGCTGACGCTGATACAGGCACTGACGCCGACAGTGATACTTCTCCTGATCCTGATATTGATGCTGTTACTGATATTGATATTGATATTGATACTGTTGTTGTTGTATTTGAGTTGAATCTGAACCTGTTACTGTTGTATTTGAGCTGAATTTGAAACTGTTACTCTTTTTACTGTTGTATTTTGTGTACCTGGACTGTCTAAAAAGGGAAGGGACAGACCTGAAGAAATTAAGCTGTGCCTTTTAGACAGATATTGTCCCTTCACCTACACAGGGAGCGAGGGGCGGCCCGGCAAAGGCTGAGTGGCTTTTTCCCTGTTCTAGGTTTCTGGTCCCCTCACAAAGAAAACATTTGTGTGTGTGTATTCATGTGAGTGCGTATCTGTACTGTCTGGGAAGGAAGAGACAAATTTGAAGCAACCTCACAGGGCCTCCCAGACTGATTCCATCTCTTCAACTACCCAGGGAAGCCAGGGGACAGTGGAAAGGCTGTGTGATTTGTGTAACTTAAGTTAACTCCCTGGTGTAGCTTTGGTCCCCTCACAAAATAACTAAAAACTTCAGTGCAAAAGGTAAAGCTGAATTTTATGCTCTGCTTGCTAAATACAATGCCACACCTTCTCCGGGGGGAGAAGAATGGGCAAGCTGCAAGTGCTTTAACTTAGAAAGTGTTATTGATAGAATATCTTCTATGCAACATGAATCAAAATTCAAACTGGGCACAAATAAAACCGTCCTCTGCTCAGTCTTGGGTGCCTGCCTCACAGCAGCCATAGAAACTCACTTTAAGCGAAAAAGTGAGGAAAATGCTATCATAGACTCCCTTCAAAACCTAGTTGAAGTTTTGCAAAAACAATTGGATGAAGAAAGAAATGTAAATAACTTATTACAGGCTGCCCTGAGAGAGGAACATGTTAAAAATTCACAGAACTCTGATTCCTCAAAAGAAACAGAAGAGAAAGAAACTCCTCACATTAATCAAAATTGCCCTCAAAAAGAATTAGCCCTGATGAAAAATTGCAGGAAACACTGCTGTAATAACATGAAACCTCTAATTAAAACAGAATGCAACTATATCAATAATGAAGATCTTAGCCTGCACAAAACCACTAAAGAAATCCCGTACACTGCTACTGAATTTAGAAAACTTGCAAAGCAGTACGGGCTTCTCCCCCAAAAATCTGAAAGAGAACACATTTGTCAAGTGTCTCTCACTGGGGGAGATCAGATTCTTTTGTCAGAACAAGAAGCCGGTGCGTGCTGAGGACATGGGGTGTTCCTAACAACAGCAGACAGACGCATCCCATGGTCCCTAACTCAGCACACTGCTCATTGGGCAGGGGGGCTTAACCCCTTAGAAAGGAGAGACCCTTTTGTCGGTACCCCCGACCAACTCCTGGAAAATATTCACAAAGCTGGCTGCCTGCAATTGATTCATGAAAATAAATTAATTCCTGGTTTTGAATCTCCAATCCAATGTAGTAGATAGGGTCAGGCGCTCAGAAAATCTCGCGATGTCATGGAAAGCAGCAGGATTCCTCTCCCCCTAACGCCTAGTGATAAGGGATCACCCAAGAATGTAGTCTGCCCTAACACTAGTAACTTTCAACTCCTTACTAACCAATTACAGTAAGGTAAGACCCCCTGATGTAGAGAAAAAACTTTCCCGAGTATAAAAACTAACGAGATGGGACAGTAAAGGCCTTTGAACCGTCCACCATGTTGGTGTTAGCGTGTGTTCTTGGCCCGAGTGACCCTGGAGAGTTTGGGTCGCCGTGCCGTTTCCTCAGAACCAGGTCACCTTGCCTTGCATCAGAAGGCAACACCTGGTGCCGGGAACCCGGGATCGAACCAGCGCCCGGGGAACGGGGATTCGCCTGGAGAGAGGATGGCGGCTGCACAGCTGGCCTTGTGCAGCGGAGGGGACGCCCTCGAATCATGGAAGCAATTGCAAAGTTAGTAAGTGAGGTGCATGCACAATGGGGAATTGAATGTAAGCTTAAAGATATGACTCTCACATTGACAAGATTGATCAAGCTGGGGGCTATAGAAAGCCCTGTGGATATTTTACACCCGGAGGTGTGGGATAATTGTACGAAAACCCTGCCCGAGGATACCATGTGTTCAGGCTCGCGGAAAGCCCTAAAATCGTGGGGCAGAGTCATCCGGGCTCTGCAAAAAACTCGACAAGAGCAAGAAACCTGGAAAGCTGCGAGAAGCTGTATAATAGCCACTCCACAGTTGGGGGTGGGAGCTATGACACAGACCACCCCGGAAAGTGATCAGATTGCAGACGGGGATGTGCGGGGGCTAGGCGCGTCCCACCTCCCTCGAGCCCGAGCCCAAAACCCCCGGGAGACCCCCCAACCTCCCTGCGGAGCCCGCTAGATCCCAGCCCCCCCTCGGAGCCTCTCGGCAAAACCGCAGCTCCTCTACCCGTCCCCCCCCGCCGATCGCCGACCCAACGCAGGAGGCAGAGCAACGGGACGGTCAGAAACCGCCCAGATCGATACAATCTCTCCGCCACTGTATGGGCTCGAAAATGGTGACCAACCGCATGGTCAGGGCGGAAGAGAAGAGGGGACAAAGGGCGGAAATGGAGTCAGCGTGCCTAACATCGCATGCGCAGGCGAGCGGGGAGGGGGGGCGGTTCCCGCGGTGGAGGGTGAGACCAATCAGAGCGCTCTATTCAAATTAAGCCCATATAAGGCAAGGACCTCCCCCAGCAGGAGGCGGGGGGACGCCAGGGGGAGGGAACGGTCCGCCCCCCGCAGGAGGGGGCGGGGTCGGAGCCCGAGAAAAAGGCAGAGCAACCCAGAAGTACTCGGTCTTTCGGCTTCCGACTCCGACTCAGACTCAAGCCGGGACGAGTCTGAGAGGGAGTTGGGGAGCTCCAATTCGGATTCTTAACAGAGGGAGAGCAGCAGCATATAAGGTCTCTAGTTGCAGCGCTCCCGCATGGGTGAAGGGGTCATCAGAGAAAGACCGGACCCCGCTTACAGACTGGCGAAAAATAAAGATAGCCTGCGCTGAGTACACCCCTTCAGCCAAGCTAGTGTTCCCAGTCCGTGTTGGGGGGGCAGGCGAAAACCAAAGAAGGACCTATTCTCCAGTGAATCCAAAAGAGGTACAGGCGATTATTAAAGCGATTGCAGACAAGGGAATTAATTCTGCCATGGTTACCACACTTATTGACGGCGTTTTTGGGGGGGATGACATGCTTCCCTTTGACATCAAACAGATGTGCAGAATGATTTTTGATGGGGCAGGAATGATTGTTTTTAAACAAGAGTGGGAGGATCAATGCACAAAGGAGCTAGCCCAGATAACGGGACCTGACCATCCACTACACGGCTCTAGTATACAGAGATTGATGGGTAGAGACCCCACTATGATCACCCCCCAGGCCCAGGCTGAGGGATTAAGGGCCCATGAAGTTATGACAACCACCCGGGCTGCCCAAGAGGCCATTCGTTCTGCTTCCAAAGTAGTGGCTAACCCTGCCCCATGGTCCACCATAAGACAGAGTGACAGTGAGAGCTTCACTCAGTTTGTGGACAGGCTTCAGGCAGCATTAGATTTTTCCTCATTACCCTCAAAGGCAAAAGGTCCCGTGCTGGCAGACTGCCTACGCCAGCAATGCAACTCAGCCACCAAGGACATTTTAAGATCACTGCCACCTGGGACTAACATAGCTGACATGATCAGACACGTGGCAAAGGAGGAACACCTTGCTCCCATCCAAGCAGCAGTTCACACTGCAATAACCAGTGTGATGGCATGCCTTAAGTGTGGCCAGGCAGGTCACTTGGCAGTAAACTGCCCCCAGCCAAGGCGCCTATCAGCAGCTGCTCCACCACGAGAAGGAGAACTTAGAGGACCGTGCTGGGCATGGGGGAAGAAGGGACATTTAGCTAAAGAATGCAGATCCAGGCTTCAGGGAAACGGGAGAGGGAGGGGGTGGCCGGGCCGCGTTCAGCCCCCTCCCACCTGGAATGTGCAGCAGCCCAGTTACAGCAACCCCCAGTGGGGCAAGGGGCCCTTGTACCCCATGCCCCCACAGGGAGCAGTCAATTTTATATCCCCACCTACAACAGTGCCAGAACTGCACAACACCACCAGTAATGCTTTCGCACCCCCCACCGCCACAAGCCGCGCCGGTGTCAAAGGACCAGCAGGGGACGCCCCAGCGCGGGATCCCTGGGTGGCCCTGGCCATGAGAATAGGGAAGGAGCCCCTGATGGTGTGAGGGACATGCCGCCTTTACGGCAGCCAGGATTCCCACGTCATAGGGCTTCAGTTCTGGGCGGACATGGGATCAGACTGCACAATTATTCCCCAAGCGCATTGGCCCGGGCATTGGCAATTCAAAGAAGTCCCTCCAGTGAACGGAGTGGGAGGGCAGTCCTGGGCATGGAAAAGCACCCAGCTGGTGGCTATAACACTTCACAGGAAAAAGGGACCAGAACAGACAGTAGCAATCTACCCCTACATTTTGCAAAATTCTCCACCCCTGTTGGGAAGGGATGTTCTTTCCTTGCTAGGATTCTGGATTACAAATTTATCCTTAGGACCACTGCCGTACACCCTCCGCTGCCAATCAAATTGACTTGGAAATCATCAGACCCCGTATGGGTCGAGCAGTGGCCCCTGACAGAGCCTCGAATGGCAGCCTTGCTGGAACTGGTCGACCGCGAACTGCAAAAGGGTCACATAGAACCCTCCGTCAGCCTGGGGAACACCCCTGTATTTGTGATCCCCAAAAGGCCTGGAGAAGGCTATCGCCTCATCCACGACCTGAGAGAAGTGAGCAAGACGATCCGACCCATGGGTCCAGTCCAGACACTGCTTCCTGCGAACTCAGCCATCCCCGAAAGGCAGCTGTGCGCAGTGCTGGACATCAAGGACTGTTTCTTTTTGATACCCCTGCACACTGAGGACAGAGAACAGTTTGCCTTTTCTGTGGCGTTTTGAAATGGCGAACGGCCCAATCTCCGCTTCCAATGGAGGGTACTTCCACAAGGTCTTGTTGACAGCCCTGTCATATGCCAAATCACCGTGGACAAAGCACTGATGCCGGTCCGACACTCCTATCCCGACGCAACCATCATCCAGTACATGGACGACATCCTAGTCGCTGCACCATTGGCAAGCCAAGTAGATCACCTGGTGTCCACAATCACGGAAACCCTTCAGGCCAACGGCTTCAAGATCGCGAGCGCAAAGATCAAGAGAGGACCCTGCGTGACTTTCCTGGGAGTGGGGATCACAAGCTCCTACGTGACACCCCCCAAGGCGAAGGTCTGTCGAGACATCAAAACACTCCACGACGTGCAACGCCTGGTGGGATCGCTACAGTGGCTTCGCAACATCATCCTAGTTCCTCCCGAGATCATGGACCCTTTATATGACCTCCTGAAAGGAAAGAACCCCTGGGATCCCAAGGAGCTGACACTGCAGGCAACGAGCTCCCTTGACTTCATCGAAAGCCAGATGTCCACTGGCATACTTACCAGATGGAACCCAGCCATGCCGCTGGACCTATACGTCCACTTTACACCGAAGGGGGGAGTGGGAGCACTGGCCCAAGAACCTTCTGAAAAGGCCCGACCAATTCAATGGGTGGTGCTCGGAAGATCTGCTCGTGCATTTTCCCCAGGAATCGAATGCATCGCTAACCTCATCATGAAAGGCAGGAAACTTGCCTTGAGACACCTGGGAACAGAGCCAACAAGCATCCACCTCCCGTTCCGCAAGCAACCGACCTTGGAGTCAGCCACAATATCGGAATACCTGGCCCTTGCTCTCACTGGCTTCGGAGGAGAAATCTCCTACTCCTCCAAGCCACCCTGGACTCAGCTGCTGACTGTAGTCGACATGGACATGCCGCCAAAGGTCAAGGGTCGACCGCAGCCAGGACCAATGGTCTTCACAGACGCTTCCTCCATGACTTCAACCACAGCAGCAGTGTGGCAGGCAGGAGAGCAATGGCATTGCGTCAAAGCATGTGACCCCACACTGTCAGTGCAACAGCTGGAGGCAGCAGCAGTCGTCTTGGCATGCGGACTCTTCCAAGAAGAACACCTCAACATCGTAACGGACTCTATATTCGTGGCAAGGCTTTGCCCAGCCATGGCAGGACCAGGAGTGATGACATCAGCAGCAGCCCTAATGCTGGAAGAAGCACTCTCCTCGCGACAGGGCACCGTGTCAGTCATTCACATCAACAGTCACAACCCAGTCAAAGATTACTTCCAGATCAGCAACGACAAAGCGGACGCCGCAGCAAAAGGCATATGGACGTTGCAGGAAGCCCATCAACTGCACGAGTCGCTCCACATCGGAGCCAAAGCACTGGCGAAGAGACGCGAAATCTCGACAGCGGACGCGAAACATATGGTAGCCACTTGCCCGTACTGCCAGAAGTCGCCCCTGTGGACCTGCGGGGTCAACCCGAGAGGTCTCAAGCCCTCAGAAATCTGGCAGTTGGACTTCACTCGGTGTGAACTGCTGAAGCCCCAAGCATGGCTTGCAGTGACAGTAGACACTTATAGCAGAACGATCATAGCCACACAGCACCCCAAAGCAAACTCCAAGGCCACAATTCAGCACTGGCTGACAGCCATGGCCTGGCTTGGTATCCCCAAACAGATCAAAACTGACAACGGTTCCAGGTTCACTTCTAAACCAGTGCAAGAGTTCGCTTCAAAATGGGGTATCACATTAGTGTGAGGTATCCCGTATAACAGTACCGGGCAGACCATAGTCGAGAGAGCAAATCAGACCCTAAAAATCAAGATAGAGGTGTTGGTGAAAGCGGAGGGCTTTGCCAACGCCATTCCCCCAGAAGACCAGGCACGTATACTGGCAACCGCTTTGCTGGCACTGAATCAATTCCCTAGAGGAGATGAAACAAACAGTCCCGTCCAAAAGCACTGGGCCACTCGAACGCTAGAGGAGGGCCCGCAGGTTGTAAATAGAAACGAGCTAGGCAAATGGGAACGGGGCTGGAGGTTGATGCTCACGGGGCGAGGGTACGCAGCTGTCAAAAAGGACGGCAAAATCAGGTGGTGTCCACTTAAGTCGATTGAGCCGGACCTCCATAGCGAGCAGAATGAGACTGATGAGAGTTGCGAGTTTCTGTTTACAGGACATGCTCGTGGGACGTCCTCGTGACGCGTACATCCCCATTCCAGAGGAAAGTGACAGACCACCAAGCCGCCAGGCAGCGCCCAAGAGACCCGCACGGGTGAGACCCAAGCGTCAACGGTGTTTCTGTGTGATTTTGCTGTTGGGGCTTGTCACCAGAGGGCAAGCCAGCCCAGATCACTACCCCCATCGGCCATTCAGGTGGGTCATGCAACACCTTAGTAGTGACAAGGTGCTCAGAGAAGTCACCACACCGAACACCCCATCCCTCGTGCTCCACATCACCGACCTGTTTCCAGGACAACCAAAGGTAGACCCCAATTCCCCACACGCCACACACATGTACCTATCCTACTGGTGCCCAGCTTCAAACCCTGGGAAAAGCTACTGCAATCACCCAGGGTGGGGACATTGTGGGCACTGGGGCTGCGAAACCATTGTCACAGATGCCAGACCGTCAGGGCCTGAGTGGGAGCCACAAGAGCCCGACAAATTCTTACAGTTCACCTGGGCACCCAAGGGCTGCAAAACACCCCCCTTCCTCCATGGAAACTTTTATCGAAACCGTCATAAAATCCCCAAATTTCGGAAATGCCCAGACTACAACATGACAGTCTTGCAGCCACATCACCCTAGCTGGGCCACAGGCAAAACGTGGACAGTAGTCCTTCAAGGGTCAAAAGAGAGGGTGAATGTGCGAATTATCAGGCTCCAACCGTCGGTGCCCCGAGCGGTCGGACCCAACAACGTGATTAAAAGCGTGCTGAAATGGAGAAACGCAACC
Source organism: Melospiza melodia melodia (assembly GCF_035770615.1). NCBI lineage: Eukaryota > Metazoa > Chordata > Aves > Passeriformes > Passerellidae > Melospiza > Melospiza melodia. Next base: position 20,720,469 of record NC_086200.1, read on the forward strand.
CACCCCAAAGCCTTGCCCACAAGGGTCGCTGATATCCCAACCGGCCATGCGGAAGCCTTTCAGATAGGCCGCTCAGCCAGGTCGGACTCAGACCCAATCCTTGGTATGTTAGAAGCTACCTTCCTATCCCTGAACTAATCCAACCCTAAACTAACCGAATCCTGCTGGCTTTGTTACGATGTCGAACCTCCCTTTTACGAAGGAGTCGCTTTAAACACTCCCTTCAGTTACTCCACAGCAGATGCACCCAACCAATGTAGGTGGGACACCCCTCGCAAAGGAATCACCCTGAGTCAAGTGACAGGCCAGGGCAGATGCTTTGGCAATGCAACCCTAGCTAGGCGGAATGGCAACGTCTGCACCGAAGTTGTCAAACCCAACGGGAAAAACAATAAGTGGGTAGTCCCATCCGCATTTGGGATGTGGGTTTGCCAGCGATCTGGAGTGAGTCCCTGTGTGTTCCTTCCCAAATTCAATGACTCTAACGACTTTTGTGTCCAAGTTCTGATTGTTGCTATGGTCCTGTACCACGCAGATGAAGAAGTGTATCGCCATTTTGAGGAACCCAGTCGGCTCTACAAAAGAGAAATAGTAACAGGTATAACAATCTCAATGCTGCTGGGCCTAGGAGCAGCCGGAACGGCCACAGGAGTCTCAGCCTTGGTGACCCAGCACCAAGGACTGTCACAGCTGCAGGCAACAATTGACGAGGACCTGCAGAGGATCGAGAAATCCATCTCCTTTCTAGAGAAATCAGTCTCCTCGCTCTCAGAAGTAGTCTTGCAGAACAGGTGAGGACTAGACCTCCTGTTCATGCAGCAAGGAGCCCTGTGGGCCGCCTTGAAGGAGGAGTACTGCTTCTATGCAGACCACATGGGAGTCATGAGACAGTCCATGGCAGAACTCCGAAACAGACTGGCTCAGAGACAGAAAGACAGGGAAGCCCAACAGGGTTGGTTCGAGTCCTGGTTCAATCGATCCCCATGGCTAACCACCCTAATTTCTACCCTAATAGGTCCATTGACAATGTTACTTTCAGCTGTCACCTTCGGACCATGCCTGCTGAACAAGGTAGTCTCATTCATTCAGACCCGCCTAGAACGGGCTAACATCCTGTTCATAGGCCGGCAACAACTGCTGTGAATTCGACCAGAGAACACTGCCAGTCACAAGATTTTCTACCCAAGTTTACCAAACCCCTTTCTTTGTCAACAACCCCATGCCTCATCTCAGTACCTATGTATATGACTACTTCGTTCATTTGTGAAAAAGGGGGGGGAGATGTAGTAGATAGGGTCAGGTGCTCGGAAAATCTCACGATGTCACAGAAAGCAGCAGGATTCCTCTCCCCCTAATGCCTAGTGATAAACGATCACCCAAGAATGTTGTCCCCCCTAACATTAGTAACTTTCGACTCCTTACTAACCAATTACAGTAAGGTAAGACCCCCTGACGTAGAGAAAAACCCGACGAGTATAAAACCCGATGAAGCGGGACAATAAAGGTCTTGAACCGTCCACCATAGTGGTGTCTGTGTGTGTTCTTGGCCCGAGTGACCCTGGAGAGTTTGGGTCGCCGTGCCGCTTCCTCAGAACAAGATCGCCTTGCCTTGCATCAGAAGGCAACAGGATCCACACCAGGGAATGCCCTACAAGTATGGGGAATGTGAGAAGAGCTTCAGTCGTAGGTCCCAGCTGATCATCAACCAAATAATCCACACTGGGGAGAGGCCCTATGAGTGTCCCAAGTGTCAGAAGAGGTTTCAGACCAGCTCCAATCTCCTCGGCCACCAGTGGATTCACACTGAGGGGAGGCCCTTCTGCTGCCCTGACTGTGGGAAGGGCTTCATGGACAACTCCATCCCCGTCACCCACCAGTGCATCCACACTTGGGAGAGGGCCTACGAGTGTCCCCAGTGTGGGAAGAGTTTCTTTGGCAGCTCTGACTTGACCAGACACCAATGGAGGCACCGGTAAGGGAAGTCCTGCAAGTGCTCCAACTGCTGAAGAGCTTCATGCACCGCTCTAGCTTCATCCCCCATGGGAGGATCCACATTGGTCAGAGCCCTGGTGACCCACATTTCCTGTGACCCATGTTGGGAGGACACCTGGCTGGTTATCCTTTTGGTTTGGCCCTAATTTTCTTCTGATTTTTCTTTATCACCCTAAAACACCTGAAATATGACAAAAAAGAAAGTAATTGATCAAGGATATCTAAAATCCTACTATTTAAAAGGTGTTTGAGGTGGAATTTATGGTTTGGGAACATATACTGGAAGATTTGTGTGTTCTTGGGGGATTTCAGGAAGTATTCTCCATATCCTTGCACTCCAGAATTCAAGATAAATTGGTCTGTCACCTCAAAATTATTCAATCCCACTGAAAACACCTCAATTTTACCCCAAAATGGCTCAATTCATGTCAAATTGCCTTGTTCCCACCTCAGAAAAACTAAGTCCCATGCCATATCTAGTTGATTCCATAATCTCCAGGGTGAGATGGTGTTGGAAGGAGATTGGGAGAAGTGAGATCGAAATTTGAGGGTGTGGGATCAGGATTGTGTAGGTCTGGGTGTGTGTGATCTATTTTGATAGTAAATAAAACTTTCAGAACTATCGATTTCTGTCCCATTCCTTTTCCATCAGTTCCAGTTCTGTTTTCAGAGTGCCATCTTCTCAGCTGATTGTATTGGTGTCCTCCTTTCTCTCCTGCCTCACTTTGCCTGCTCTGTTTCCTTCTCAGTGTCTCCCTTAACCCAGGGCAGCTCCCACCAAAGATCCTGCCCTGATTTACTTCCCAATCCATGAGCTACAACAACCGTGTACAACAACAAAGTTATGAAGGCTTGCAGTGAAATGTCACTGTAGGATCTTACTCCACTTGGCTTTTGGCTCCTTCTTAAGAGCTTTGCCTTTGAGGGCAGGAACATCTTTTCCTGGCTGGGAACTGCCATTCCAGCCCCTGGGAGTGTGTGCCATGGATCCCAGAGGGGCATTCCTGAGGCTCCCAGGGTGCTGCTCCTGCCATGCCTCCCAAGGAGCTGTGCAGAGCCAGGGCACAAGGTCCAGCAGCTCTGTTGGTTCTGCAGTGCCACAACAGCCCCTGGTTCCATGAGCGTCCATACTGCAAACAGAGGTTCCTTGGTTCCCATGATGCCCTGCTGTGTCACCATGGATATTTAGTGCCATGAAGTTCTTCAGTGTCACAATGGCCTCCCTCTCTCTATGAGCTTCCGCAGTGCCACAATGGCTTCCTTGGATGGGCAGTGTCACCATGGACAATTGGCTCCATGCAGCCCCACTGGGTCACCATGGACTCCTTGGTTCCATGAGGTTCCGGGAGTGTCTCCATGGTCTCCTTGGATCCACAGTGTCACAATGGTCCACTGGATCCACATGGCCCTGCTGTGTCACCATGGGCCCTTGGTTCCATGGCACCCCAGGGTCACAATTGACTCCTTGCTTCCATGTCACTCTCTTAGGGTCAAAATGGTCCCTTCATTCCATGAGGAATACAGAAGTTTTGTAGAAACATTGAGCAAATCCTGCTTAATAAAACTGGGAACATCTGTTTGCATTCAAGAGAGATGTTAATGGTGACGGTGGCACCAGCAGCTTCCATCTGCAACAGAGATCCAGGGAAGGGACAGGGACAGAGAATTCAGCTGCAAGACTCAGAGAATTCTGCTCCCAGAGATCATTTCTGCTCACACTGTCCCTTGGATAAAGGTGACACCAATCCTGGCAGCCTGGACTGAGCAGGTGGCTCCCGAGTTGGGTTTGTTGTTCAGGAAATCTGCTCAGGCTTTTCCATTTTTTCTGGTTTGAAAGCAAAACCAGAGAGAGACTCCAAGTCAGAATTACAATTTATTAGGAAAAGAAACAAAAAAAAAAAAAACCAAAATGCATTCAAAAATGCAAAAGAAAAAACATTGACAAAGTCAGAATACAACTTGACACCCTGTTGGTCAGGGTGTTGTTAGCAGTCCAGTTGGAATGGTGGCTGCAGTCCTCCTGGAGTGGCAGATGTGGTTATGTTGGAGCAGTGATCCTGTAGTAGGGTGTAGTCTTCCTCTGAAGATCCAATGGAAATGACAGCTGTTCCCTGGGAAATCCACTGGAAAGGCAGCTTGTTCGGTCCCAAACCCCAGATTATATCCTGGTGGGGATGCTTAACTCCTCCCCACTGGGCAGAGCATCTCACAATGAGCTAAAATCATTCTGTAAGTCATGGGGTGGGTCAAGAAATGGCTCCCAGAGGGAGTTATCTCTGAGTCACATGGCAAGGCATTGATTGGCCCATTTACAGGAGATAAGGAAAAAACAATGCCCTTCCTGCTTTCAACAGCTCTTGAGGATTGGAATAGAATACATCTTTACATTGTAACCTAGGACATCTATCACTGATGGAAGGGTGGGATGGAATAACTTCATATTTGAGGTCATGTTGAGCTCTGCTGGGGGTTTCCTGAGGTCTGGTAGTGCTGTTGGCTTCAGGAACAGTTTGGGCAATGGCTCTGGGACTGAGGGCTGGGTGAAAAATGAGAACAGTTCTTAGTCTTGTATTTACAGTCTTTTGCTATATGTCCAGTTTTCTCACAGTTATAACAGTTTCCACTGCCTTTATTACATTCTGTATTGTGGGGAAGCACATTTAATGCAACCAGTGCTTCCATTGCACCCTGGCCTGTGGCCTTGGCTAGGCTGGAGTCACGGTCTGAGACCGCTTGGCAAATGCAAGCATCAACCATCTGAGCGATGGTCGGCTCATGGACAAGGCGGAGGGTGTCCAGAACCTTTCTGCACTCAATAATGGCATTACAGAAAGCTAATTTGCTAATAAGATAATCCCAGACCTTTTGATCATCTTTACAATGTAAAGATGTATTCTATTCCAATCCTCAAGAGCTGTTGAAAGCAGGAAGGGCATTGTTTTTCCAGCACTTTATTAAGGTGATCGACAAACTTGATGTAGCTCTCATCTGGGCCCTGGCAAATGTCAGTGAAGTCAATGTGGGATGTAGAAGTGTCAGGTGGAGGAGGGTACACCATGCAGCACCTTTGAGATCTTCCAGTATTGACCAGGGGAGGACTTCACCCTGATATTGCAGTCTAGTATAGTCTCCTTCCCTGGTAACGCGGTCCATTGTGAGGTGTTGTCACCGTTCTTCCTCAACATAACCTTTTGGCAATTCATTAAATTTATTTATCCAAAGTTGTTTCCACAAAATAAACTCAGCAGGTGACAATATAATTTTTATACACTCTATTAAATTTTATGGTACCATCGTGTGGGCAGTAAATGGTGCATCCAGCAAATTCTTAAAATAGGGAGAACTCCTCCCATAGTCCTTTGCAGCATTAACTAAGTCCCTAATTTCCCTATGGAGGTAGAGAATCCAAGATTCAGATGGCACCTGTGCAGTATAAGCAGGGGCCAAAACCTAAATGGGAATCCATAGGGAATAGATTTAGGTTTTGGCCCCCGCTTATACTGCCCAGGTGCCACCTGAATCTTGGATACCACCTCCCAGTCCCCCTCCTTTGCAGCTTTTCTCTGCATCCTCTGCCAAGAATGCTTGGGCTCATCCTCACTCTCAGATAAGCTATCGCTCTCTTCCTCTGCAGAGGAAGCAGGTCTGCTGGGAGGGGCGTAGGGCATTCAGCCAACTGGCAACACACTGTGTTGAAGGCCTTTGGTAGCCAAAATGGCTTCCTTCCAGTTGGCCCCATGTCCAATTCTAGGGTTGGAACTCAACATCAAGGTGGGGCCTGTCACAGGGGAGGTACGTGGAGCAAAGGCAGGAAATGGGGATGAAGGCAGAAGGGAATCTAAAATGGTGGTCTCTCAAACAGGAGCATTGCCATCTTGCGATTTATAGGAAGGGGGATTAGGATCAGGAGATGAAGGAATGTGAGTGAGGGAATATGTCAGGGCAGCATGGCCACTACCACCCTGAGAAGAGGACAGAAAAGGAGGGGAGATGGCAGATGGCTTGTCTGTGCCGAAAACAGACATCTCCCGTCCTGTTCTCAGGGAACATGGGTTCAGGAACCTGGGGGGAGGATTGAATAAACCAGGACAATGGGTTGGAACCATGAACTCATCACATGATCCCATAAATTGAATGAAACAACAGCAAAAACTTCCCAACTTTTAAAACCCCTTGTGTTTGTAAAATATAAAGCTTTTTCCCAACAGCATCCCAAAACAGTAACTGATAGATAGAATCAACAGAGATATCAGGAAGCTTCTCAAATAACCATGAACAATACTTTTTAAACTCCCCTCAGAAAATGAACTCCCCTCTAAATTTAAAACTCTCCAAAACTTAACAAAAACATCCTTTGCAGCTTGGGACTGATTATTTCCCATAGCTCCTCCCAATAGAAGGGAGAATGCCCACCCACAGGAACAGAAAATCAAAAGCCCAAATCCCTGGGAGCTCTCTGCCACTCAGTCACTCACTCTCAGTCTCACAGGCACAATCTTCAGCCAAAGTGGGGCCTGTGGGGCTGTCAGCAAAGCTGGTCCCACAGATGTTGAGGGGATTGTTGACTTCTTCTTCAGTGAGATTCAATAAAACTCAAGTCTCATTTCAGCATTTTGGTTGACCTGAAGGGGTACAGCTTCCAGTGACATCTGGCTGGCAGGATCACTGCTGGAGACGCTACCGGGGACCGTAACAAATCAGGTCACTGTTCGGGCGCCATGTGCAGCATCATTGCTCTGCTGAGGCCCTTGTAGCATCCAGCACTCATGAGCCCAAAGCTCACTGCTACTTTAGAAAGCTGACAGAACAGGCAGGATGGGTTTTCATATGATCTCCTGCAAACTGGATTTATTGGTACAGGAACAGGGTACACAGCTGAACAGGGTCCAGGGATGAAGACAGGGTGTAGGCGGAGGGATCAGGGTCTTATATGGGGTAGTGAGGGTGGAGCTGAGGGTCAGGGTCCAATGGATATGGGGGAAAATGGTGCAGAGGAGGGGTCAGAGGTCAGGTCAGCCAATAGGGAAACAAGGGTGAAGGAATGCAGCAAACTAGGGCCAGTGGAGGGACAGAGGGAGAACATTCTAGGGCTAAACAAACATGGGCAATAGGAGATTAACTAGGATAATTAGGCCAATGGGCCAATGGGGTAACATAACGTGACATGAATCATGTGTCTGCAAAGATCAATAGGAGAAGAAAGCATCTCACCCTAACCTGAAAGCCTATTCCTCTTATCTGGAACCAGTCCTCCATTTCTAGGGGATTGAGACTCTGATGGCAGGGCTCTGGGCCTCCACACATCCTCACAGCTGGCCCAGGCCAGGTCTGGAGTGGTCTTGGTGGCAGCTTGGGCTTGGCACACACTTGAGGAGGGTGTCCATATTCAACAGGGAGCTTAGGAGGTTTAGATTACTAAAATAAAAGAAGAAAAACCTCACTTTGACTGAGTGCAGCAAGTTCTCCAAGATAAGCTGACCCCAGGTGAGTGAGGAGAGACAGGATGGGGTTTGGAAATGTGGAGCAAGGCTCTCCACACTGAGTCAGATCTCAAGACACAGCTGCTCAGAGCAGGCCAGACCTCCTTAGGAAAGCCCCTGGGTCTATCAGTCACAGAATGCTGCTATCATTTCTTCTCTAAAGAGGACCATACACCATTAAAACAGGAATATGGATTTATTGGAAGTTATTTGAAATATTTCTCTGTAACAATAGAAAAAGAACTTTCTAGTGAACTGCACTACAGTAGAAGGAAATCAAAGCAAAACCATGGTTGGTCAGGATGTACTTGATCATAATGAGCCCCATGGTGCATTCGGACCTGAGCCCTGAAACCTCAGGGCCTGAGAAGAGATTGCACAAACCTTTCCAGGAGTGAAAGACGGAAAAAAAACCCAAAGTGTCTTGAGGCATGAATGTGTCCCTCTGAGGTCCATCCCCAACACAGGCTCCTTATGACTCCTTGGAGGAGAGTATTGGAGGCCAGGATGGCATGAAATCCTCTCAGAGATTCAATGTAGAAAGGAAAATCCAAAGTACCTTAAAAACCTTGAGTATCTCAAAGTGTTAAGGAGCACTACTGAGTGTCAGTACAAAGCTCTCAAGGGACTCGTTAAAGCAGATAATTGGGGCCATGGTTGTATAAAGCTCTCACAGAGCCTGTATCAAAAGGGAAACACCAAATACCTTAAAAAAACTAAAGTACCCTAAAGTATTAATGAGCCCCAATGAGTATTGTTACTGACAAAGCCTCTCCAGGGACTAATTACAGCAGATAATTGGAGCCCATGATTGCACAAACCTCTTAGAGACTGCAAGACAAAAGCCAAACCCAAAGTCCTTTGAAAAACCTGCAGAGAGGCTCCCGGCACAGAGGCAGCTCCTGGCGAGGGCAGCGCTGCAGAGAGACAGCTCTGGCCAGGAGCAGCTCCTGTGCACAGCCCAGCAGGGCTGGGGCACTGCCTGCAGCCACCCTGGGCACAGCACAGGGGCACAGAGGGGTTAAACTCAGCCTGGGCTGGGAGCACAGAGCAGAGCTCACTCAGGGCTCACTAGAGCAGAAATCAGCCCAGGTTTGAAACAGTCATTCCCTGGCTGTGGGAAGAGAAGCTGCCATTCCTGCAGGGATCTCCTGGAGCTGGCACATCCCACAGCTTTTAGGACCTTTCAGGAGAACTCTCAGAGCTGCTCCAGGGCAGGGCTGTGGCCCTAAGGCAGGGCTGGCTTTCCCTGCTGCCCGAGCCCAGGCACAGCCCAAGGCAGCTCCTGTTGCCAGGCTCTGCTGCAGGGCTGAGCAGCCGGGGCTGCAGCCAGGGGTGCCCAGGGCTGTGGTGCAGAGCAGGGTCCTGCAGCCCAGGGCGCTGTGCTGGGGCAGGGACTCTGCTGCCTGCCAGGGACAGCTCTCAGCCGGCCCGGGGAGCTGCTGCCAGCGCTGGGGAGAAGCTGTGGGGGGAAGGAGCCACCCTGAGCTGGGCAGGGGCTGCTGCTGAGAGGGGCTGGGTGGGGCAGGGCTGCTCCCAGCTCCAGACCAGCCTGGGCACAGCTCCAGAGGACACTTCCCAAAGAAGGTAAGCCTGGGATTGCTGTAAAGATCAGGAGCTTTCCTGAGAGTGTTTTCAATTTCCTACTTGGAGAAAGATGGGAATGTTGGGGTGGTGACAAAAAGTTTTTTGTACTTTTTACATTTTTATATATTCATAGCTCTCTAAATTACTATTATATAGTTACAATACTATAATCCTTACTTAACTCTACTAAACTCTTAACTGTATTAAACCACTATTATATTCTTATATAGCTTTAATTCTGAATTAAATCTAGTATGTTTCCTTACCTTTCTCTTAATACCCTGACTGTCTAAATATATTCCTAAAATGCTGTATAGTCCTATTCTTTTATATAGTCCTGAAATACTATATAGTCTTCCAGGAACTGGACATATAGGAGCATTTTGGGTTTTGAGAATGAGCAGAATATGAGCAGTCATTATAAAAAGTGAAGGCAAAGAAGCCTTTGGACCTACTCCAATGGGCTGACCCAGGGGTGTGTAACTAGGGAAAATGCATCTCCTTTTGGATGTTCCTGTTAAATATCCTAATTAATCAACCTTAATAAATCATTGAAATCAGGAGCTGAGTGTACCACATCCTTACTGGGACACCTGGAAACTTCCAATAAATGTCTCGTTTTTACTTTGCTTTACTGTTCTAACACTGCTGCAAGGGTTTTTTTTTTCTCTTTGGATTATAGACAACAGGGGGATGAGAGAAGCAGAACAGGAATTGTAATCCCAGAATCACAGAACCTTCTGAGTTGAAAGGGACACACAGGATCATTAAAGAAATGTTTGAACATTTACACAGACTCCAGAACTGTAACTTTGGGTGGAGAGTCTCTCTGCTGGGAGCCTCCCAAAGGCCCTCAGCCACTCCTCAGCCCTGGACAGCAGCAGCATCACCTCTGCAGGGCCCAGCAGGGCTCTCCTGAGCTGCCCTTGCCCAGCTGCACACAGAGCCTGCCCCAGCCAGGGCCCTGCACACAGGCAGGTTTCTGTAGGGCCCCAGCCAGGGCACACAGGCTGGGATGGGCTTTATGAGCGCTGGCAGGGACAAGGCTCCTCTCAGGAGGGAATGTCCAGGCCCAGGGAGATGCTCAGGGAAGGAGAGGGGGCTGAAGAGAGCAGTGCTGGGGCAGGATGAGGGCACGGTTGGTGTGTGGGAGGTGCCAGGCACAGCTGGGCAGGGGAACACTGTCCTGAGTGCCCGGCTGTCTCTGCCCTGCCCTCTCAGGCACAGCACCACAACATCTTCTCTTGGTTCTGCCCTGCCCTGATATTGTCACTGTTATCTGCTGCTCTCAGGGAGGCTCTGGCATTTGCAGCAGCTGAGTCAGGCACTGCCCTTGGCATTCCTGCCAGGCAGGGCTGTCCATGGGAATGGGGTGTCCAAGCTTCCCTGACACCTGTGGGGCTGTGGGCAAAGCAGTCCATGGGAAAGGGGAATGAGCTGAGCCCCCTCCCTGAGATCCCATCATGGGCACAGCCGGGGATCTCCTTGCTGTGCCCTTCCAAGCTCTGAGCTGCCCTCCTGGGTGCAAATCTGTGCCAGAGCCTCTGGGAGTTCCCTGAATGTCCCACGGGGAAGGGCAGAGCTGCCAGAGCTGAGGAAATGCTGTTGGGTTTGCCAAGGGAGCCGTGAGTGTCCTTGGCACAAGGGGATGCTGAGACATTGCCCAGAGACCTTTAGGGAGGGTGAGACATTCAGGGATCCCTCTGCTCTGGGCAGGGGCTGGTTTATCCCAGGGAGACCCAGGAGTGTGATTGTGCTCTGATTGCAGCCTAAGGTGCAAAGCCAGAGCAGCTGGGAACAAGCCCATACAGCCCCTCACCTTCCCTGAGCCACAGGGAATCCTTTGCCTCTCTCATCTGGCAGTGGCAAAATCTGAGTGTAGCAGAAATGCTGGGGATTTTTGACCTCAGAGAGCCAAGAATGATCTGTTTTTAGGAAAAAAGTCCTTAAAACAGCTCCTGTAATCCATGTCCTGAAAACCTAGGAGTGCAGATGCTACCAAGCCTATGTCCATTCTGAGTGATTCCCCTGAAAAATCCTGAATATCCAGCCTTGTCCCTGTGCCCCATGGCCACAAACCCAGGGCAGTGGGGCAGGGATGGCTCCTCAAGAGCCTCCAGGCACAAGCCTAGCTGCTCCTGGCAAACTCAGCCTGCATAACTGGAGCTCAGGCAGGGACCTGGGTGAAGGTTTTCCCAGAGAAAGAACAAGGGTGGGTGAGTCCCAGCAAGACAGTCTGCAGGGAATTGCCCAGGTTTGACTCCAAGCAGCCTCTCCTGACTTGTCACTGTCCTTTCTCCATGAACAGGTCCCCATGTGCAGCTCCAGCAAATGTCCAACAGCAGCTCCATCAGGCACTTCCTCCTGCTGGCATTGGCCGACACGCGGCAGCTGCAGCTCCTGCACTTCTGCCTCTTGCTGGGCATCTCCCTGGCTGCCCTCCTGGGCAACGGCCTCATCATCAGCACCGTAGCCTGTGGCCACCACCTGCACACGCCCATGTTCTTCTTCCTGCTCAACCTGGCCCTCAGCGACCTGGGCATGATCTGCACCACTGTCCCCAAAGCCCTGCACAATTCCCTCTGGGACACCAGGGACATCTCCTATGAAGGATGTGCTGCACAGGTGTTTTTCTTTTTGCTCTTCATTTCAGCAGAGTATTTCCTCCTGACCATCATGTGCTATGACCGCTAGGTGTCCATCTGCAAACCCCTGCACTACAGGACCCTCCTGGGCAGCAGAGCCTGTGCCCACATGGCAGCAGCTGCCTGGGCCAGTGCCTTCCTCTATTCACTGCTGCACACAGCCAATACATTTTCCCTGTCCCTGTGCCATGGCAATGCCCTGGGCCAGTTCTTCTGTGAAATCCCACAGATCCTGAAGCTTTCCTGCTACAAATCCTATCTCAGGGAATATGGGCTCATTGCAGTTAGTGTCTGTTTATGTTTTGGCTGTTTTGTGTTCATTGTTTTCTCCTATGTGCAGATCTTCAGGGCCGTGCTGAGGATCCCCTCTGAGCAGGGACGGCACAAAGCCTTTTCCACCTGCCTCCCTCACCTGGCTGTGGTCTCCCTGTTCCTCAGCACTGCAGAATTTGCCTACCTGAAGCCCCCCTCCATCTCCTCCCCAACCCTGGATCTGGCAGTGTCATTTCTGTACTCGGTGGTGCCTCCATTCCTGAACCCCCTCATCTACAGCCTGAGGAACCAGGAGCTCAAGGCTGCAGTGTGGAGACTGATCACTGGATGCTTCCAGGGACATTAAACTGCTGGCCAGTTTCTGCCAATCACTTCTAATAAAAGACATCTTTCATACTTCTTGTTGCTTTAGTTGTGGTTTGTTGTTTTTTTCCTTTGTATTAGTTTTTCATATTGTCCACAAAGGAATGTCATTGTTTTTGCCTTTTCTCATTTTGTTTCTCTCCAACTTCCCTGTGGCCAGAGGCTGTGTCAATGAGGGGCCACACTCTTTTGGCTTTAAAGGAACTAAAGGATCTCCCAGCCAAGTTTTTTTCCAGAGATGTCCTTGTGTTCCCTTCTCTGGAGCTGCAGCAGCAATGTCTGTGTGCTGAGCTGGGGGCAGATCAGTGCTGGCACAGCAGCTCTGCTCCTGCTGGCCACACCATTCCTGATCCAGGCCAGGAGCCATTGGCCTTCTTGGCCACCTGGGCACGCTGCTGCCTCATGCCCAGCCTGCTGTCTATCACTCCCTGCAGGTCCCTTTCTGTCTGGCTGCTGTCCAGCCACTCTGTCCCCAGCCTGTAGCGCTGCAGGGGTTGTTGTGGCCAAAGTGCAGGTCCCGGCACTTGGACTTGTTAAACCTGACCTTGTTGGATTCACCCCCTAGATCCACCTGTCCAGGTCCCTGTGCAGAGCCCTCTTATGCTTCCAAAGAATCAACACTCACACCCAGCTTGATGTCATCTGCAAAGATGTCCTTGGTTCCATGAGGCCTCTCATTGTCACAATGACCTCCTTGTTACACCAGGCCCTGCACTGTCACACTGGTCTCCTGGGTTCCATAGGGCCCCAATATTTGACAATGGACTCCTTGGTTCCATGGGGCTTCACAGTGTCACAATGTTCTCGTTGGTGCTGCAGTTCCACAGTGGGCCCTTGGTTCCATGAGGCCCCAGAGTGTCACAATGGCCCCATGGTTACATGAGGTCCCACACTGTCACCAAGGTCTCTGTGGCTCCACAAGTCCCCTCAGTGTCACAATGGACTCTTTGTTTCCATGAGGCCACACAGTGTCACAACGTTCTTCCAGATTCCTGGAGGCCCCATCATGTCACCGTGGCCCCTTGGTTACACAGCATTGTGCAGTGTCACAATGTCCCCTTCGTTCCATGAGGCCCCGCAGTGTCAGAACAGCCCCTTGATTCCACTGGGCCCTGGAGTCTCCCAAAGGTATCTTTGGTTTTGCAGTGCCAAAATGGTGAAACCCCTTGGTTACACAAGGCCCTGCAATGTCGCAATGGCCTCTGTGGTTCCATGAGGACCCAGAGTGTCACAGTGCACTCCCTGGTTCTATGGGGCTCCAGAGCACCACAGTGGACCCCTGGTTCTATGGGGCTGCACAGTCCTCTTAGTTCCACTAGGCCCTGCAGTGTCACAATGGCCCCAGAGTGTCCCAATCATCACAGAATGACAGAATCTTATAGGCTGGAAAAGACCTTTGAGATGATCATGTCTAACCAATGCCCTAATACTGCCTTGTCACCCAGACCATGCCACTAAATGCCACTGGAGAGGGACAGTGACTCTGCCACCTCCACCCTGGCCAGCCTATTCCAATGCCCACTCACCCTTTCTGTGAAGAACTTCTTCCTCTTGTCCAGCCTGAACCTCGCCTGTGCAGCTTAAGGCTGTGTCTTCTTTACCTGCCCTCCAGCAGATCCACACTCACACCCAGCTTGGTGCCATCTGCAATTTGTGAATGGTGGACTCGATCCCCTCACCCAGATCATCAGTGAAGATATTAAACAGGACTGGGCCCAACACAGATCCCTGGGGGAATCCACCAGTGCCTGGACACCAGCTGGATGCAGCACCATCCCCACCACTCTCTGGACCCAGCCTCCAGCCAGCTCTTCAATCTCCCAAGCCGTGGGCTGCAGCTTCTCCAGGGAATGCTGTCAGAGAGTTTCAAAGGCTTTGCTGAAATCCAGGCACACAACACCCTCAGCCTTTTCTGCATCCACAGGCGGGTCACCTGGTCATAAAAGGAGACCAGGTTGGTCAGGCAGGACCTGCCACCCCTAAATCCACGCTGGCTGGCTCTGATCCCTTGGCCATCCTGTGGGTGCCCTGTGGTGGCACTCAAGGTCATCTGTTCCATAACCTTGCTGGGCACCCATGACCACCAGAGACCCTCAAGAGACCCCTACTCTAAATGTCGGTAATTTTGGGGAAGTGATTTAAACATGTCAAACACTTTGTGAGATTGTTTAGCCTGTGAGTTTGAGCAAAGGAATGAATAAAAGTAATGAAAGTAATGTCTTAGTTCCGTGGATACTAACACGTGGGTGTGCATGTTTCAGGGAAGTGATTCCTCACGCACCCAGCACTGAAATAAAGCAATGCCTCTTTTCTCACACTGAGCTTGCAGTGTGGATCGGGCCCTGCTCGGTAACGTTCATTTTGGTCATTTCTATTGAAGCATAAGGAATGGTTGAAATGAAATCTTTTCCAGCTGTTTCCCTTTGGTTTACCCGTTTGAGGGGTAAAATTCTGTGCTGCAGGTGTGCTGGGTGTGTGCAGAGCAGTGCAGCCCCAGACACCCCTTGGCTTGCCCACAGGTTGTCATGCCTTGTTGTCAGGTGTGCCCAGCTGTGGCAGGAGAAGGAGCCCGCAGCGCAGTGGGCACCATGCCCTGCCCAGCCGGGGCTCTCTGGCACAGAGCAGCAGCGCCAGCACCGTTCAACCCGCTCCTGCCTTGGCTTCCCCTGGCACACAGAAGCCTCTGGAAATCAGCACCACCAGTGGCGTTCCCAGCTGGGAGCAGCTGCTGCTGGCGGGCAGATGCTGCCATTTCAACTGCTGCCAAAGGGAAAGAAAGGCAGAGATGTACCCGCACCGGAGCCCTGGGCATGTCCAATAAAGGTGCAAATATGTGGAGAGATTTGTTAGGAAACATTTCAGCTGTGATGCCAACAGTGGCCTCTCTCCTGGTTCTGTGTGTTCTGGACGAGTAATGCAATGGTTGGGTCTGACAATTAAGAAGTAGATGTTATGTGGATGTTCAAATGTGTAGTGATGGTATTGTAATATATCCTCCCATAGTCCTCTTTCCCGTCCCCCTTGTAATAGCCTTGGTAGTCAGGGCATTTGGGGAGGGCTGGCTTGTGACCAGCAGGCAGGGTGTAACAACACCTGACCTCCAGTCAGGATGCAAGAAAGTAATCTCCACCAATGGACAGCAGAGAAAGAGTTGACTGACAAAACTTTTGGAGGGGCTAAGAGTATAAAGGGCAGAGCATTGTTTTTGTAGATGAGAACGTGGCTGCTAGTCACAGAGACTCCCTATACTGCAATTTTTCCTTATTCAGTCCTTTGTTAAGGTTTACTACACCTTTACAATGTTAAAAGTGAGAGTAATTTCTCACATGTGCAATGCTGTGGGCCATTGTCTTGGTCTGGTTTCTTTTGCTTGGGTCCCATCTGAGTGCTCAGCTGGGGTACAGGCTGTAGGTGCTTGAGGCACTCTTGGAGTTCCTCTTAGATCCCCTGAACCATGAGGGGAATTTGTGCTTCTTTGTGACAGAGAAGAACTTCCCTGGCTCTTTTGTGTTTGCTGTACGGAAGGTTGGTTATTGCTTTGCATAAATTCACAGACTAACGTGCTTTGTGATGCTTTTCTTTGTCATACTTTGCTTTGTGATGTCACGGCATGGTTGCCACATCGTTGTGGTGACATCAGAAGGTTGCCTTGGTGCACAGAAGGCCTGAGTGTCAGAGCAGCCTTGCTCACATCAGGAGAACCCTCCTGGTTGGAGCATTGGTCAGTGGGTAGTTGCACTCTGAGAGGCCATTTGTTTTTCTAGTGTTGGAGAAGACTGGCACAGCTCTGGGAATATGATTCACCATCTGGCCACAGCAGCTTTTGCTGCTTATGGTGTTTGTTTTTCCGCGTATTACGTTACACACTTTGCACGTAAGTAGAGTTTTCCATTCTACTTAGGTTAACCTGGCTTTTGTATGTCTTTCTGCTGGTGGCTGAGTTACTGATTTTGAAAGGGAAAGAGCTTTAGGATGCCTCTGGTTTGGTAAAGCTCCTGTCAAGAAGTTCAGCTAAAAAGGGGGTGTCTGTAGCTACAGGGGCAGCATTTGCAGGGGAACCTGCAGGGCTTCCGTTCCCTCCAGGGGAGAGTCTGTGGCAGCAGTGTCTGTCATTTCCTCAGTTTGCTGGGACAAGCAAGACACCTTTGAGATTGTAGACTGGCAGAGCTTCTTGGAAGGCCTTCTAAAAACTCTGCAGTTGTTCCCAGAATTCAGAGAAAGCTTATTTCTTTTTAAATTTTGTCATGAAAGGATTTGACTGTCTAACTTGACCTTTATCAAAGTGCTAAAATAGTGATTCCCTTTGCAAGGAAATGCAAACTCCAAAGCAGTGAGTGTCTGCCACAGTTCAGAGGGATTTTTGGGAAGCTTTTCTGAGCAACTGTTTCAAGCAAGTTAATGAGAACCAGTGCATGCAACTGATTAAAAAAAAGAAAATAACCTCAAGGAGAGGATTTCAGAAGCTGTTTTATGTCTTTGGTAGAACAGGAGCACTGAGTGTTAAAGAACAATTTGCATTTTCTTGGTCATATTTGTATTCATTTACTGGCAAAACAGGCTGAAGTGTAGGCACAAGCAAGAATATTGTCCTGATTCCTTGCTGGCTGTGTGAATGAAATGTGTCTGCTGGAGGGATGTTGTGAAACGGGAAATCATCTCTGTTTGGGTTGACTTGTTCTGTGGCATTCAGCAGCCCAGGCAGTTTTCTGACAGCATCTGGTTCATTTTCCCTTCCCACTACAGGTCACCTGAAGCGTGTATTCAGCTGTGCTGAAGATCCTGAGGTGAGTGAGAAAGGAACATTTCATGTTCCTGGTGTTTAAGAATTGTGGAGCTAGCTGAGAGCGTGGCCAGAGCTTGGCAAGTAGAGAGCCAGCTAGGAAGGCTGAAAGAAAATCCATTTTCATGCCTGAAGAAAAATAACAAAGTGCGAAATGGATATTTTAAATTTCTATATCAGTTTTGAAAAACTACAAACCTAGTGTTGCAGAGAGAACCTTGCTTGCTGACGGCAGATAGGGTGGAATGTTTACTTAGGAGCAATTTCCTGTACAGTTGAATTACACCATTTTAATTTAGTCAGAGTCCCTTAGAATTCTATTCCTATCAAACTTTATGATATCTACTTAGAAGATGTGGTTATAGAACAGGAAGGCCATCTTGCAATGGTGCCTGCAGTATCTGAAGTGCAGTGGGCACCTTTGTGGCTGGGGAGCTGCGTGGGCCCAAAGGACGCAGGGCTGGCGGCCGTGAGCAGCTGAAGATGAGGCAGCGTGGGGCCAGGGGGCCAAGAAGGCCAAGGGCACGGTGGCTGTGCCAGCAGCAGTGGGGCAGCAGGAGCAGGGCAGGGAGCGTGGCCTGTGCTGGGCAGCGCTGCGGCCACAGCTGGAGTGCTGTGTGCAGCTGTGGGCCCTGGGAAGCAGAAAGTCATGGAGGGGCTGCAGCGTGGGCACAGAGGGACAGGGGAGCTGGGCAAGGGGGTGCAGCACAAGGCCAGGGAGGAGGGGCTGAGGGAGCTTTAGCCTGGACAATGGGGGCTCATGAGGGACCTTCAGGCAGACTTCCATAGATCCCTGCCTTAGATCCATAGAGCCAATGCTCAGCACAAGGGCTGTTTCCCTGCCAAACATCTCTTCACTGCATCCAAGTGCTTTAGACACTGGAGTAGGTAACAATTGCATATTTTGTTTGTTTGTTTGTTTGTTTGTTTGTTTGTTTGCTAGAAGGGGAAGCCTTGTGCAATTTCTCCTTCTCCAGGGAGCAAGGGAGCTTTTAGTCAATCTTTCCTGCCCTTTTCCAGCACTGGAAGAAACACATCACTTTCAGGTTAATGACTCCCGTGTCTTTTGGCTGCCCAGGGAATCAGTGTGTGTTGTGTTTGGGAATTGAGCAGGAAATCAATGCCCTTGCATTCCAGCTAGTGCTCAGAGATTAGAGGTGCTGGGAGGGGCTGGGCTGCATTTTTGATTCCAGCCACTTTAGCACCATCAGTGTGGTCGAGTCCAAGAGAAGAACTTGCCCGAGCACAGATGCACAAAGAGTGCAGTTCCCAGTGCAATGCTCTGGGTCTGATTGCATTCCATAAGGACCCACACGCTCCAGATTCCCCAAGAGTGTGGTTACTGAAGCAACAGGAGAGCAAATTCAGGATGGCTGCTGACTGGGGCACTGCTACCGAGTGCTGACGTGTGTAGCGACAGAAGGGACAGAATTGATTCAGGGTGACCCCCACGTGGTGAATAATGTGCTTTGACTCTATGATTTAGAAGGTTAAACAAATGCTTTCTTAAGCTATGCTATATTACACTAGTACTATATTAAAACTATACTTTAGAGATACTATACTAAAAAGCTACTAAAGAAAAACTCGTGACTGTCTCCAGACAGTCACAACACAGATTTTATCTAATTAGCTAATCAAGCTGAACAACTACCACTAAAATCCAATTAACAAATCACTTTCAGTAAACAATCACTATAACACATTCTACATGTACTAAACAAAAAGAACAGCCAGTAGAGATAATTGTTTTCTCTTCTTCTCTAAGTTTCTCACTACCTTCCCTTAAAAAAATCCTAGGAGAGAGAGAGGAACTATATCTCTCCGTATTCAAAGAATGTAAATGCCACAGCACAGTAAAAAGAGATTAAAAAAGTGAGATCTGTCTGTCTATCTGTCTATTGAATCTTCCTGGCTCAGCTCCAAACCAGTGGAAGATGCAAAACTCACCTAAAGGCATCCCTTCAGGAGAGAAGTAGAGACAAGTTCCATTGACTGATCCTGAGCAGGCAGAGATGTTTCCCCCTCCAGAGATGGTTGTTTTTTCCCCTCATGTTTTCCTCCTCCAGCCTATTGTGCCCTGAAGCCTTCTTTTTATTCTTTAAATTTTTGCATGTCCTAAGTGAGTGGAACTATCCCATGCTGTAGCTGGGGTCTGGTGACTTTGCTCATACATGACACATGGTTTGCATTACATGACACATGGTTTCCTACGCTGGCATCCCCAGGGCTGTGTAAGTGCATTCGTTAATGGGGCCTTATGAGAAACTCTGTTAGTGCTGGTCAGAATTCTCCGTTGACAAAAGAGGGAAAAGAAACACCTTGGTCCTCCTCCATATACTGAGGTGGCCACAGAGGTTCTCTGACTTCCATCAGAGATCTTTGCATGCATCCTCATCTCCTGGATGACCCGGTTTTCTAACAAGAGTGTGGATGTCAGGAAGTCGCAAAGGTGGTGCAGGCCTGAAGAGAACATGAACTCCAGAAGTGTCTCTCAACAAGGAGTGAGCTCACCCAGGAAGCCCCTGCAGAGCCAGGATGGAGCTGTGGGACAGGGCGGGGTGTCAGTCACTACTGAAAGACAAACAGGACACGGCAGAAGCAGAGGGAGGCTCTCACCAGACCCTTGAGAAATGCCATCCCTTCCCCGTCAGCTGCCTGAGAGGCTGCTGGAGCTTCAGTCCCAGATGGCTCCTGATTGTAGGGCCAGGGTCACTTTGGAATCTGTGCCTCCCCTCGGGCAGAGAACTACCCAGGAGAGCAGCAGCACAGTGCTTTGGGAGCGTGTGAGCCCAGCAGTCTGTGAGTCTTGGCCCACAAAGGGTGTATGGGAAGTTGAAACCCATCTTCTCTTGCTTTCTGTGCAGGTGCTTCTAGAGAAAGAGCAGGAGCACACTGCCTCATCTGAGCTGCCATGCCAGACTCAGGGAGAGCTGTTCCCTGCCCGAGAGCAGGAAGAGCAGCTCAGGCAGCAGGTGGAAGAGCCACAGGAGAATGGCCAGGTGAGCCTGACTGGCCAGGTGACAGAGGGAAGGGCAGGAAGAGGGGCATAAACCAGAGCTCTTGGGACTGAGGAGGCCAGGAGTCCCACAGGCACTGGAAGCACAGAGCCTTGGAATCTGCAGAGATCAGCACCAGGACAGGAAGGTTACAGTGGAAGCAGAGCTGAGTGGAAAAGCAGAAAGAAGGGGCTGAATAAATGTGATTTTGAGGCTAAAAGAGGGAAAAGCTGAGCTTGATGGCAGCTCTCAGTCACTTGCTCTGCTTTTGTGTGCACAGAACATCAAGGCAGAGCCACAAGCAGAGCTGCCTGAAGCTCCGAGTGCCATCATGGCAGTGAAGAGGAGGAATGAAGACATCCAAGAGGAGAAGAATCTCCCTATGCAGAGGGGCAATCAACAAAAACAGGTGAATGAAGGAATGGCAGCCACTCCACTCATGAAAGAGAGTCCTTTCCATTGTTGTTTACAGAAAATTGACGAACAGATGGAGGCACAGCTGCAAGAAACTGAGACTAGGATAAAGGCAAGGAAGAAGAGGCTAGATGAAAAAATTAAAATCATCAAAGAGAAAATGAATCACCTCCTTCAGGAGCAAAAGGCTGTAGAAAAGCGAGTGAAATAGCACTAGGCACTGCAGTCACCCAAGGGGTGGTTTCTGCCTGCCCTGCCTTTCCAGTGCAGAGCAGCAGCAGGGGGTGGGTGATGCCTCTGAGTGCCATCCTGATGAGGCCTCTGTCAGAGCTGCTCTCAGGGACACTTCCTGCTCTGCTGGATCTCAGCTGATGCTCTAGGCAGTGGCATTACTCCTTTGGCCATTTAGCCAGCAGTCATCTGAATGAACTCCTGCTGGCTTCTTCCAGGTGACCTTGTTTCTTGAGGTGTTTTTGCAGGTGAACATGGTCACTCACACAGATTTGGAATATGAGCTACAAGCTGTCTGTATCCCTTGCAAATCTGCTCCTGTCCTTTACTTTCTTCCCAGTCGATGGCTCCTGGCTGGCGGGCACAAGCTGTAGTCTCTGACTGCTTTGTTCTGTTTGACTTGAGGAGGAAGTGTCGCCATCCTACCTGGCAGCCTGCAGAGAGTTCCAGCAAATGACGGGCAACCAAGAGCCCCAAGGCTGGCATGAGGCCCAGGAACTGACCCATCCAGAGATGCTGCAGGATAAGCACGTCCTGAGGAAGGTGCAGAAAAAGAGA
This sequence comes from Melospiza melodia melodia, assembly GCF_035770615.1. Classification (NCBI taxonomy): domain Eukaryota; kingdom Metazoa; phylum Chordata; class Aves; order Passeriformes; family Passerellidae; genus Melospiza; species Melospiza melodia. The sequence continues at coordinate 20,741,791 of NC_086200.1, forward strand.
ATTTCATGGCAGGAGGTAGAACATTAGAATGAGGAGCTGCAAATGTATCTGCAGACCTAGGAGGGGGAAAGGAGTCTTTGGGAGAAGTGGAGCGGTCATTGCTGCAGTCATCCTTTAGAACAAGAAACTGGCTATGAACTCGAGTAAAACCAGCCTTTGGTTTTGACCATTTGGTTTCACAAGTGGACATCCAAAGCAATCCAGTTGAAGAGCTCTGCATGTGGCTGACAGCAGCTTCCTAAGGGCTTGCATTTCAAATGGCAATCTCTCTTGCATTTCAGGGCAATCTCTGCCACACCTTCCTGACATCAACTCATTTCTTGTCTCAGATCTACACCGACTTTGACACTGAAGCTGCTGCAGAAGCAGCAGTGCCATCCCAAGGAGCCTTTGCTCTCCAGCTGAAGAAGTGGAGCCTGAGCCCTTGGTTCACCTCCCGTGCTGACCCAGCTGCTGCTCAGCAACAGGAGATGGCGGGTGACTCCCTGGAGCAACAGAGTACGTCTGCTATCTTTCTTATCTGAGGGACAGTGAGTTGTGTGCACGTGTCAGCACAGCTGTACCAAAGGGTTCGGCTCAGTTTAGTGTCACAGAAGTGCTGGCATTGCTCCGAGGCAGCAAGAGAGAGCTCTGGGTGTTCCTGCTGCCTCTGAGGGCAGCTTAGACTGGCTGGAGTTTTCCTGGGCTTCCCTTCTCTCTCCTGAAGGCAGAAGCAGGGATTGTTCCTGGATCAGCAGAAGGCTGTGACTGCTTGAGTCCCAGCCACTGGCAGAAGCCCTGCTGAGACCAGTCTCTAGGAGAACACATCAAGCCCATTGTGATTCTGCAGCACAACCCAATGAATCTGCTTCTTGCCCTTAACGGCTGCCAGTGCTGTGCTCTCAGATAAGATCTGGTAGGGTTGAGAAGAGAGCCCAGTGGATTCTGTGTCTACCATCACCTGTTGGGACAAAAAGGGCACTGATCTGTGCCTGGGTGTGGCTGATCTCAAAGCCCATCCTGTTGTGTCCTGAATGGGGGCAACAGCTTGTCCGGGGCTCAGGCTCACTCTGGCTTCTTCCCATCAGTGCCTGTCAGTGCTCATGTTGGGGCTTTGCCAGCCTTGTCGTGGTCACTGCCCTGCCCCTGAGGGCTGGTGGGAATGCAGAGACTGGAGCCTTCCTTGGCTGGGAGGGTCCCGCTGCTGCCCGGCTGCTGCAGCGCGGAGCTGCCTGAGGCAGCAGCCCCTTCTCTGGGCCGGCTTCTGCCTCGCACGGCCTGGACTCACCAGAGGGTCAGCATCTCCTCTGGGCAGCTCTCTGTGTCACAGGGACGCCTGAGGAGCACTGCTGTCCTCTGTGCCCGTGCCCGCTGTGCCGGGTTGGGAAGATGGGGACGTGTGCAGTGCAGAGAGGGCGAGTGCAATGGGAGCGACTGATCTGCGCTGTCAGGGTGAAGAGAAGCGGTGTGGTTCTTCACGCGGGGCACGGGCAAGGGCGTCTTTGGGCTCAGCCTGCTCATAAAGGGTGAGGGTCCTGATGCTGAAAGCCCCATGGGGATCGGTTCTAGCATGAGCTGCTCTGGTTTACAAACGCAGAGTCATTCTTCTGGCAAACTGCTGCAAGGTGGAAAAGATGGGAACACTTGGCAATATTCCTCCTGTTCTGGACTTGACATCTGTTCAGAGGAATTGATTCTACATGTCCAGGTGCATTTAATCTTAGCAAGTAGGAAACCTTTTCTAAATCTCACAGTGTTTATTCCCAAGAGAACAAAGGCACTGTTAGTTCCAGCTCTCCTTAATGTTTCTAGATGACAAACTTACTTGCCTAGGTAGGTATTCTCTTCTGGTCTCAGTCTCCTCTGAATGTATCTCCCTGTGCTTCCCTGTGTGTCTGCTGTCAAGAGGTCTCTCACTTCAAAGGATGCTGGAAATCAGTCTCTGTGATGGCCACTTGTGCTGTGGGCCTGCTGTTCTTTTCTTGGTGTTCCAGTTGCTGTTCCTGTTGTTGTTAGCCAGCTGTCCACCAAGGGAGGCTCAGAGCTCCAGACAGTGGGGCTGCCTTTTGTATCTCCTGGAAGCTGGGATCTCTGCTTTAAAGTGAACATCTTGCATTTTGTTTCCCTCAGGGAGAATGGTGAAGATGGAAGGTCCTATTCTAAAATACATTGAACTGGAAAATATTGGCAGTGGGTGAGTCCAAGCAATGTTAATGGTACAAAACTATGCATCAGGTGTTTAGCTGGTGGAATGGGTATCAAGTGTGAAGTCAGACAAACTGCAAATGTGTTCAGGCACTGTGCTTAGATTGTCAGTGCTGATCAGAATTTCTAGGTGTGCTCAGAAGGCATTGTCAAAGACATCTTCATGCTTCCAGTGTCCTGCAGGCATTTACAGCAGAGATCTCCTGTGTGGGCTGGCTTTCACTGCAAGATCTAAATGGCTTCTCCTTTCTCTGCTTCTGTTTTTTTTCTAGGAGTTTTGGAGACGTTTATAGAGCACTCAACACTGCCACAGGAGGAGAGGTAAATGTGAACAGCCCCTGCAGACTCTGCTGCACTCGAGGGCTTTCCCCTCTGGTGTGAGCTGTGGCTGGAGCTCTGGGCAGAGCTGTGCTGAAAAGGCACAAGAAGCACAGACTGGTGCCAGCCCACAAAACACATTTGGGACTTTGTCCTCCTCAGCTGCCGGAAGGAAGGCACGGAGGGCAGCGGTTCCTTTCAGAGAAGGCCGCGCTCGCTCGCTCTCCATTGCTAAAACAAAGGTGGTGCCTTCGAGCACCTCACTGCTCTTTGGGGCTACAGCTTCAGAGTCCTGGATTCTCATTTCTGGCTGCCAGCAAATCCATCTGAAAGTTACTGGCAGATCCTTAGCCACCTGCAGTGCTGCACTAGGGAACTGCATGTAGGGAGAGATCTGCAAGGCGTCCCTAAAAGCCCTAAGCCATGCCCATAGCCCAAGATGTATGCACAGAGTATTAAGGCATGGATTACTTCTTCTGAGTCCCAAACCAAGCAGCAGAGAGTGTGGTCAGAGGTTTGTGGATGATAACTGAGACACCGCTGTTACCAAGTGGTCAAGGCAAAATGTCAGTGCCCCCACATGTCCTGTAACTGGCTCCCAAGGGAGCAGAGAAATGGGCTGTTGGAATGTCAGTTCCTGATTACTGCACTGCCTGATCACAAGGCAGTTTGGCACAGCTCAGCTGTGTCATTGCAAAATCACTCGCTCCATGTGCCTTGTGGTCTCGTGCCACCAACCTCTCATGTTACTGATTTTCAATGTCATTTTAGGTAGCCATCAAGAAAATACAGCTTCAAGGACTGAGCAAGGAGGAACTAAAAGTCAATGAACTCATGGTCATGAAGGTGAATAGAAATCCCAACCTGGTTAACTGTTTATACCGGTGAGTTGTGCTTTTGTCCCATGAATGTTTGTTTACATATTGCAAACATGCAAGGTAAAATCCCACTTTGGTCACTGGCAGAAAATAGAGCTGTAATTATTGGCTAACTATTATTGCTCTTTTCATCTCCAGTGGATGGGAAGGGATTGCATTTTGTCTGCATCAGTCTTCGCTGGCACATGGTATTTGAAAATTGTTCAAAAACCCGGATGATTTGTGTCTTACTAAATCAATGATCTCTATATTCACAGCCACCACTTTGTTTTAGATCTTGATTTTTTTCAAGTGTCTTCTTATGTCCAGGTACACTAACAAGGATTTCCCTTGGATTGTTGCCACTGGTTTTCATTGCTATGCATGCCAGGAAGGCTAGGTGCTTTTTTCCAGAAACACCATGCATGACAGGTTTTTTACCTGGGCTGTTTCTAAACTGCACATTTTGCTTGCTGCCCATCTAAGACATCTCCTTTTTTGCAGCTGTGTCTTTCTCCTTGAGACTGCACAGATGGCAAACAATGCACAGCCAAGAGGGAATGTCCATTCCTTTTTTTTGTCTTTGTCTCAAAGGGACCTGAAAAGAAGAATCAACCCTTCTTTTCCAAACAGCAACCTAGCCATGAACATTCATCTCCATGCCCTTGTTTCCTTCTTTCAGCTACCTTCTGGGTGAGGAACTGTCCCTGGTTATGGAGTACATGGATGGAGGCACTCTGAGCAATGTCATCAGCCAGACCTACCTGTCGGAAGATGAGATGGCAGCCATCAGTCGGGAGGTCCGCAATCCCATCTGTGTTTCCAGGGGCTTGGGCAGGATTGTCTGGGAAACGGGGGCTCAGAGCTGAAGTGATGTCCTGTGCCAAGCTTTGTTTCTGTGTTGCTGCTATTCTATGGGCAAGTAAAAGCATCTCAAGTGAAAGGCCTGCCAGTGCCCCTGCCACTCCCTGTACTCAGTGCCAGTACTCTTATCTCCTGCTGTTGTATTCTTGCTCTGTCTCTTGTATTTGTATTTGCTGTTCTCCACCTTGCCTCTCTAAACATTTGCCTGGAGTCTGTCTTCACTGCATTCCTTGCCAGTAAAAGCAAAGGAGCTGGTGGCAGGATATGAAATGACCAGCAAAGAAAAAAGACTCATTTCTCACAGTCCTCAGCTGAAAAGGATAGAAGTGCAGCCAAAATGCTCTTTGCTTGCGGGAGGTGACTGATGTGATACTTACACGCCTGTGCTGAGGCCAGCAAGAAAATCTTTGTCATGAAGCCTCCCACCCAAACATGATCCCCTAAACACCAAAGGGAGGGACTTTTCCTTTCAAAACCCCTCCTTTGTCCTCTGCATGGAAAAAGCACGTCCACTGCAGCAGGAGTCGTCCTGGCTGGTTTGCAGGGGACAGCCTACACCAGCAGGTGCTGTTGCTCTTTCAAAAGCTGACGTGACTTTCCTCAGAAAGGTCCTGCTCTGCAAGTGTTGGAGCAGCAAGCTCTTCCTCTCAGTGGCCATTACTGTTCTGCCATTACTCCCCATTCCCCTGGAGAGGGAATCTTTTAGATTCTTTGCTTCCTTTCTTGTGTGATGAAATCACATCACTCATTTTTGCCCTCCTCTTTCTGTTTTCTCTCTCAGTGCCTGCAAGGACTGGATTTTCTTCATTCAAACCACGTCATCCACCAAGATGTGAAGAGTAGCAACATCCTTCTCAGAACTGATGGTTCTGTCAAGCTGGGTCAGTATATTCTTGGTCAGGTGCAGCGTTCCAGGGATGTGGGTGTGGGGCTGCTTGGAGTGACTGCCAGCTCCCCAGAAATGGTGCTGGTGGCAGTGCAGAGACCCCTGCTGCGAGCTGAGGGCACAGTTGCAACGTGCACAGAGGTAGAAGGAGCCACAAGCAGTCAAGAGTGGCCTTGCTCTGTGTGTGTCCCTTCCAGACAGAGGGAGCTACAATCTAAAGCTTCAGGGGAATGAAGTCCACTGCTGTGAGGAGCGTTAAGAAACCTGGGATTTTTTGGAAGTGGCCAATTCCATACTCCCTTGGCTAAATCCCCAAGGAAATCGAGCATGGACAGTTCTCCAGGAGATCCAACAGCACATTGTTAGCCTGAGAGTGGGGAATTCTTTTGCTTGGTTTCCTAACTGGAGCTGGCTTTCATGGTTTGTTGTTTTCTCCACAGCTGACTTTGGCCTCTTTGCTCAGCTCAGCCCTGAGCAGGGCAGACGGAGCTCCGTGGCCGGCGCTGCTGGGTGGCTGGCGCCTGAAGTGGTGACAGGTCAACCATGTGGCCCCAAAGTGGACATATGGTCTTTGGGAATTGTGGGCATCGAAATGGTAGAACGAGAAGTTCCTTCCTGGAATGCAACCCCTGTCTTGGTAAGGTGCAAATACTCACTGATCCCACTGTCTTTCTCACCTGTCCCATGTTGTGTGTGCCATTGGACAAAATCCCATTGCCATCTGCTGGCACCACTTCCACCAAGGTCCCCTTCTAAAAATGCCCCTGCAGCACAGCAGCATCTGCTGTAGCTTTGGTTGTATCAGAAAGGGAAGTGGCAGTTCAGAAACCTAACCAGTTCAGAAACCTGCCATTTTGGCCTCCAGCCATGCCTGACATTTCCCACTTGTTTTTTGAACAATGTTGGAACTCTGTTTCTGAGGGACAAGAATTTTTCAGTGGACAGGGTAGACATGTGATAAATATCCTGAGAAATAGAGGTTAGACCTTCCCAGTTTTAATTTCATAGAAAACATAGGAAAAAGGGAAAAAGAAAACTTAACAAAAAAGGAAAAGAGAAAAAAACCCACTACCAAAGCAATGCCCAAGCAGTTCTGCTTGCTTTTTCATTTTTTAAGCACAGCTCTTCTCTTCCATTCTGTAGCATCTTTTCCAAATCCTGTGGTCGTTGAAACTTTCAGGCTTTCAAGTCATCTGTACATTGTTCAGTCATGTGTGTGGGTGGCCTGGATAAGTGTAGGATGTGTTTTTCTCCAACTGCAGTTAGAATTTTTTTTTTTTTTTTTTAATGGCGGACAAGACAGTGACCCTGCACTAAGCTGTGGTACGGAACTGTGCCGAGGAGCTGTGTCGCCGAGCCGGGCCTTGTAGCTGGGCCGCGGAGTACTGCCGCGGAGCTGTGCCGCGGAGCCGGGCCTCGGAGCTGGGCCGCGGAGTCGTGCTGCGGAGCTGAGCCGCGGAACTGGGCCTCGGAGCTGGGCCGCGGAGTTGTGCTGCGGAGCTGAGCCGCGGAACGGGCCTCGGAGCTGGGCCGCGGAGTTGTGCTGCGGAGCTGTGCCGCGGAGCCGTGCCGCGGAGCCAGGCCTCGGAGCTGGGCCGCAGAGCTGTGCCGTGGGGGTGTGCCGCGGAGTTGTGCTGCGGAGGTGAGCTTCGGAGCTGTACCGCGGAGTTGTGTCATGGAGCTGTTCTGTGGAGCTGTGCTTTGCTCCCTTTCCCTGCATTCTGCATCCCTCGAAGCTGCTACTACCTTAGCAGCTCTGTGGTGCCTACTTACTGCTGGAGAATTCCTGGAACTCTGAAACCCTGGATTTTTAGATCCTTAATTTCCAAATCTCTGTATTTTTAAACCCCTAGACTCCTGTAACCTCGGATTTTAGAATCCTTGGATTCCTAAACTCTCGGATTCCTGAATTCCCGGATTGCTGAACCTCCGGATTTTGAATCCCCTACTGTCTGGTTGTTTCTGGGGTGTTTGTTAACAATGGTTTCTACAAGATCAAAAGCTGTGGCTGGTATAAGTGATCAAGTTGGGCCCTCCAAAAAGGATGTGAGTGTACAGACCCACCCCTGCCCAGAATGTTTGAGTTTATTGGTGGCATCAGGGAGTGCTGTGGAGGAGAACTGTTTACACTGCGAACAAGTGAACGACCTCCTTTTAATGGTGGCTGAGCTTAGGGAGGAAGTAGAAAGATTAAGGAGTATTAGGGAAAGTGAAAGGGAAATAGATTGGTGGAGTTCAGCCCTATCATCTTTAAGGGAGGTTACTAATCAAGAGACTGAGGATTTATATGCCTCCCACTCTCAGATGCTAGAAGGGCATTTGGTGGATGAAGAGGAATGGGAATGGGTCCCTGTGAGGGGTGGTAAAAATGGAAAAATCTGCCCCCCTCCATCATCCAGCCAAGTACCACTACAGAACAGGTATGAGTTATTGGATCCAGAGATACAACTAGATGGTTTAGGAGAGAATTGTCTGCCTAGTGAACCTCCTAATTATGTTTCACCTGCAACACGAGTTATTACCTCTAGTACCAAGAAGAAAAGAAGGGTAATCGTCGTAGGTGATTCCCTCCTGAAAGGAACTGAAGGCCCTATATGTCAACCAGACCCATCCCACAGGGAAGTTTGTTGCCTCCCTGGGGCCCGGGTACAAAATATTACTGAGAGACTTCCTGGACTGATTCAGCCCTCTGATTATTATCCACTGCTGATAGTTCAGGCTGGCAGTGATGAGATCGAGAAGAGGAGCATTAAGGAAATCAGGAAGGACTTCAGGGTACTGGGTCAGATAATTGACAAGGCAGGAGCACAGGTAGTGATGTGCTCAGTCCCTTTGGTGGTGGAGGATAATGATGAAAGAAATAGAAAAATTCGTATCATTAACAAGTGGCTTAAGGGTTGGTGTCATCGACATAATTTTGGATTTTATGACCATGGCGAAACTTTTACAGCATCTTCTTTGCTGGAATCAGATGGGGTACACCTCTCCATTAAGGGCAAAAGAATTTTAGCTCATGAACTGGCAGACCTCATTGAGCGAGCTTTAAACTGCTTTAAACTAAGCTTGAAGGGGGAAAGGGAACCAGCTGAGCTAACTGGAAATAGGCCCAAGAATTGCAAGTGTAAGATAGGGGTGAACTCAGTTGCCCAGATGAGGTGCATGTATACCAATGCACGCAGTTTGGGCAATAAACAAGAAGAGCTGGAGGCCATGGTACAACTGCAAAGCTATGATGTAGTTGCCATCACGGAAACGTGGTGGGATGACTCATATAACTGGAGTACTACATTGGCTGGATACAGACTCTTCAGGAGAGATAGAAAAGGAAGAAGAGGAGGTGGCGTAGCTCTTTATGTTAAGCAAACCTTCAATGCCATTGAAATTGAAACAAAGGAAGAAGGTGTTGAAGGTTTATGGATAAGAATCAAGGGGAAGGCCAACAACGCCGACATCATATTGGGAGTCTGTTATCGTCGACCCGATCAAGAAGAAGAAGTAGACGATTTATTCTATAAGCAGTTGTGCAATGTTTCAAGATCATCAACCCTTGTTCTTGTTGGTGATTTTAATCTACCAGATATCTGCTGGGAACTTAATACAGCAGTAAAGGGGCAATCCAGAAAATTCTTAGAATCTATGGAGGATAACTTTTTGTTACAGCTGGTAGATGAACCCACCAGGGAAGGGACTACATTAGATCTGTTATTTACAAATAGGGATGGGCTGGTGGGGGATGTGATGGTTGGAGGTCGTTTGGGGCAGGGTGACCATGATATAATAGAGTTTTCAATACTTGGCGATATTAGGAAGAGCACCAGTAAAACTCGTACACTGGACTTCCGGAGGGCGGACTTTGGCCTGTTTAAGAGATTAATTCAGAGCGTCCCTTGGGAAGCCACCCTTAAAAATAAAGGAGTTCAGGAAGGGTGGGCTTACTTCAAGGCAGAGATCTTGAGGGTGCAGGAACAAACCATTCCTGTATCCCGAAAGATCAGTCAACGGGGCAAACGTCCAGCCTGGCTGGGAAAGGAGAGCTTGGAGGAACTTAGGAATAAAAAGAGGACGTATCAGAGTTGGAAAAAGGGTCAGGTCTCCAAGGAAGTATTCAAGAGGGCTGCTAGAGTATGCAGGAAAAAAATTAGGGAGGCCAAAGCTCAGTTTGAACTCAGGATAGCGACTGCTGTTAAGGATAATAAAAAATGTTTTTATAAATATATTAATAGTAGGAAGAAAGGTAGGACCAGCCTTTGTTCTTTACTGGACAAAGGTGGGAAGTTAGTATTTGCAGACGAGGAGAAGGTAGAAGTGTTTAATGCCTATTTTGCCTCGGTTTTTAATGGGAAGATGACTTGCCCTCAAGACTCCCGTCTGTCTAGGCTGGTTGATGGTTTTAGGGAAAAGAATGGTCCCCACATTATCCAAGAGGAGGCTGTTATAGAACTATTGAAATGCTTGGACATTCATAAATCTATGGGACCAGACGGGATCCACCCCAGGGTAATGAGAGAGCTGGCAAATGAGATTGCAAAGCCACTCTCTATCATTTACCAACAGTCATGGATTACTGGTGAGGTTCCGGATGACTGGAAGCTGGCCAATGTGATACCCATTCACAAAAAGGGTGCAAAGGAAGATCCTGGCAATTATAGACCAGTCAGCCTGACCTCTATACCTGGCAAAATAATGGAACAGTTTATATTACGTGTCATCATGTAAAATTTGCAGGATGGCCAGGGTATCAGACCCACCCAGCACGGATTTAGGAGGGGTAGATCATGTCTGACTAACCTGATCACCTTTTATGACCAGGTAACCCGGATAGTGGACGCAGGGAAGGCTGTAGATGTTGTTTTTCTGGATTTCAGCAAGGCCTTCGACACTGTTTCCCATAGCGTACTCCTAGACAAACTCGCAGGCCGTGGTCTGGACAGGAATACCCTTTGCTGGGTTCAGAACTGGCTGGATGGCCGGGCCCAGAGAGTGGTGGTGAATGGTGTCACATCCAGCTGGCGACCAGTCACCAGTGGTGTCCCTCAGGAGTCTGTGCTGGGGCCAGTTCTGTTCAATATTTTTATTGACGATATGGATGAGGGTTTAGAGTCTTTTATTAGTTAATTTGCAGATGACACTAAATTGGGAACGTGTGTAGATCTGCTAGAGGGACGTAGGGCTCTGCAGAGAGATTTGGAACGGTTGGATGGATAGGCAGAATCAAATGGGATGAACTTCAATAAGTCCAAGTGCCGAGTACTGCACTTCGGCCGCAATAACACCCTGCATCGATGTAAGCTGGGGACGGTGTGTCTGGACAGTGCTCAGGTGGAAAGGGACCTGGGGGTGCTGGTTGACAGTTGATTGAATATGAGCCAGCAGTGTGCCCAGGTGGCCAAGAGGGCCAATGGCATCCTGGCCAGTATCAGGAATGGTGTGGCCAGCAGGAGCAGGGAGGTCATTCTTCCCCTGTACTCGGCACTGGTGAGGCCTCACCTGGAGTATTGCATCCAGTTCTGGGCCCCTGACTTTAGGAGGGACGTTGAGTTGCTTGAGCGTGTCCAGAGGAGAGCAACGAGGCTGGTGAGGGGCTTGGAGCACAAGCCATATGAAGAATGACTGAGGGAGCTGGGGTTGTTTAGCCTGGAGAAAAGGAGACTAAGGGGTGACCTTATCACTCTCTACAACTTCCTGAAGGGTGGCTGTGGTGAGCTGGGGGTCGGTCTCTTTCTCCGGGCGACAACAGAGAGAACAAGAGGACACAGTCTCAAGATGCAAGTTAGAATTAAGAAGGAAGTATTTTACAGAAAGAGTGGTCAGATACTGCAATCATCTAGCCAGTGAGGTGGTGGAGTCATCATCCCTCGAAGAGTTCAAAAAAAGACTGGATGTGTCACTTGCTGCCATGATCTAGTTGAATTGTTAGAACATGGGTTGGACTTGATGATCTTACAGGTCTCTTCCAGCCTTGAATTTCTGTGATTCTGTGATTCTGTGATCACTGGGTGGCTATGTAACATCATAGGATGGGCTGTGACATCACATAGTGACTTTCTGACACCACAGAGTCTTCTGTGAAATCACAGTGCAGGTGCATGACATTCCAGGGTGACATCCCAGAGCTGGCTCTGTGATATCACAAGGGTGCTGCGTGATGTCCCAGAGTGGGCAGTGACATCACAGATGACTGTGTGACATTGCAAAAGGGCTGTGTGGCATCATAGGGGGCTGTGGAATCACAGATGGCTGTGTGAGGTCCCTGGGGAGGTCACTCTGCCCCGACCCCCCTCACAGTTCCCCACAGAGCAGTCCAGCCCTGCTCGTGCACAGCAGGGTCCCCTGTCCCCCCGGGTCCCCATGCCCCCAGCCCTGCAGCCTCCCCCAGAGGATGTTCCACGAGATCGACCCCAGAGCCTGACACGGGGACGGGGGGCTGGGGCCCTGGGCGTGGCACAGGGGGACAGGGACCCCCCGGCAGCATCCCCGTGTCCCCCAGGGCCAAGGCCTGGGCCAGGGCTCCTTCACCCTGTTACAAACGAGGCCTTGAGAGTGCTGAAAAAATCCCCAGCAAGGGAGCAGCAAAAACCAGATTTAATATTAAGGGACAGCAGCACAAAGTTCCTTGGCAAGAGTCACTCTGCTCCTGACTGGGCACTTCAGGCACACCAATGAAACAAAGTAACAGCAAAACCAAGCAAAATCCAGTCAATCAAACCAGAAATCAGGCAAGAACTCTTCCTGGGTATGTGTGAGACACAAGGACAGTGAGGGCAAAGATAAAAGGAATATGGGCCAAAAGCTTAACAGAGCTCAAACTTAACAGGACTTTACTTATACCTTAACTTTAACTGGTACCTTCAACTCCCCAATTTAGCAAAAGAACAGCACTTAGCACTATTTAATCTAACTTAAAACCTATGAGTTAGAAATTTAACAGAGGAATTACACTTAACAATCCTTAACTTAGCTAATAAATTAAATGTAACAACTTAGAAAAAGAGCAACTCTTAGCAGCATTTAACTTTGTTTAGACCTCATGACTTATACTTACTTACTGATATCTGGATATCTGACTCACTCAGGTATCCAAGGCACTCCAACCCCTTAGAGAGCAGCACTTCTGCCACGTTTCCCCAGCACAGGCACTCCTGTGTGCACGCAGACACAAAGAGTCAGTGCAAGGCACCTGGGAACAGTTCCCCTGAGGGCAGGAAATGCTCCCTGTGGATGCTTCGGCATCTCCCCAGCAGGTGAAGGGTTGACCCTGGAGGAGGGGGAGCGGATCGGCCCAGGCTCCATCATTGTTTGGGATCCCCGAGTGCAGCAAACGGGAGAGTTCCCGGCTGGGAGAGGCCCCACTCAGAGGGAGTCGCAGGCCCAGGAGAGCTCCAAGGGCTCCTTTTGGAGCACTGTGTGCAGGGCCCCAAGAGAGGAGCTGCAGTCCCAGCAATGGTTCATCCTGGCCGCACTTGGCATCAACAGCTTTCTTTGGCAGTGTGAGAACAGGGATGTTGTGTTACTGAGATAACAAAAACAGTTCCCAGGGCTGCTGCTCCAGAAAGCAGGAGCTGGTTGCGCAGCAGCAGTGCCTGGAGCAGACAGTGTTTGTGATGAGCTGCGGAGGGGTTGAGCCCAGGGGCTGTTGGCCAAGGCCGAGCCCCAAGGAGCTGGCAGGGCGGCCTGAGAAGGGGAGGGGGGAATGCAGCAGCACAGGGCCCATGGAACCAAGGGACCATTGTGACACTGTGGGGCCCTGTGAGACCAAGGGACCATTGTGACTCCGTGGGACCTCATGGAATCATGGAGAGCACTGCGACATTGCTGGGCCTCATGGAACCAAAGGGACAGTACTGACACTGTGTGGCTCCATGGAATGTAGGGGTCATTGTGACACTGAGAGGCCCCATCAAACCAAGGGGCCATTGTGACACTGCAAGACCCCATGGAGCCAACAGTCCGTTGTGACATTGCAAGACCTCATAGAACCTAATGGAGAGACCATTTGGGCACTGCAGAGCCTCATGGAACCAAGGTCCATTTTGACACTGAGGGAATCCATAGAATCATTGGGACACTGTGAGGCTCTATGGAATAAGGAAAGCATTGTGACACTCTGAAGCCTCATGGAACCAGTGAGACCATTGTGACCCTGGGGATCCTCACAGAACCAAGAAGACCATTGTGATACTGTGGGGCCTTGTGAAACCAAGAGGCCTTTGCGACACTTCAGGGCTGCATGGAACCAAAGGTCCAGGGTGATATTGCAAGGCCTTATGACATCAGTGGTCCATTGTGACACTGGGCAACCAAAGGAGACCATTGTGACACTGCAGGCTGCATAGAACCGAGGGGCCATGGTGACATTGTGGAACTCCATTGAACCAAGGGTTCATTGTGACACTGCAGGCTTCAGAGAACCAAAGCTCCAGGGTAACACACAGTGGCTTCCTGTTATCAATTGTCCATTGTGACACTGTGCAGCCAAAGGGAGACCATTGTGACACCACAAACCCCCAGGATCCAAAGGTCAATTGTACATTGCAGGCTGCTTGGTACAGAGGAATCGTGTGTCATTGTAGGGCCTGGGGAACTGTCGGGATCATTAGCTTAGCAGAGTGACCCCGAGAAAAGTTTGAAAGTCTCTTTTCCCAGCCCGGTGCTTGAAGAAGGAGTCAGGGCTCTTCATTTCTCGGTCTCAGGGTTGTTTATTTTATCTTATCTATTAAAAATTTTCTAGTGCCCTGCTGAGGTCAGCTCACAAAGACAGTCCAAAGCATTCTGCCTGCCCACAGGGCGGTGTTATGTTTTTATACAAAAACTATGTATACAATGTTCACAATTACTTTCCAAAACCTATCACCTATGTTAGACATTGAGCTTCTACTCTAAACCAATCTGTAAGTGCCAACACCACAGCAGAAGATGGAGGCCAAGAAGAAGGAGAAAGGCTGGACACACTTAGTTCCCTCCATCTTGCCCCCATACCAAAAACGCAAAAATCTACTTTTCCACCCTGTGAAAACTTCACTAATATTCTATTTAAACTGTTGTGGCTTGCTGATCTTCATACAAGGTTGGTAATTTGCTCCATGGTCATAATCAAAACCACAGGGGCATTTTGGGCTCTGTGCCAGGGTCTCTGAGACCCCTGACAGGGGTCTTGGCTGCTCAGGACAGCCAGAGGGATGTCCTGGGTCCTGACAGGGAACCACAGAGACCATTGTGACACTGCAGGGACTCATGGAATCATTGGGACCATTGTGACACTGTGGGGCCTTATGGAACCAAGGCGCCATTGTGACACTATGGAGCACCATAAAGCCAAGGGAACACAGAACAGGTCTGGCTGGTTTTGCCTCCCATGGACTGCCTGACTGGTCCAACTGATCTTGGCATGTGGAAGGTTGCTTCTCATCTGCTGCTGAAATACTGGGGCTCTGTGCTTTCCTTCTGATGGAAAAGAACTGTCCTTCTTCTCCAGGCACCCATGGCCTGAATTGAGATTTCACCTCCAAACTTCCTTTTATCCAGGGATTGTTCCCTGGAATATTGCCAGGACAAGTTTTTCTGGCAGTGGTTTTGCAAGGGTCACCTCTCATCTTTCCCCAAAACACTGGGGAAGGCTCCATGTTTTCCTTTCCACGGGAAAGAATTGTGCTGCATCTCCGGGTTTCCATGGGTGAGATTGGTGCTTCACCTCCACAACTCCCTAGATCCAAAGACTGCTTCCCGACAAAATCTGCCATTCCTGACAAGTCTGGCTGGCCTTGGCCTAGTGAGCCTTTCAGCTGCTTTCCAAAAACTGGGTCTCTGTGCTTTCCTACCTATGGAACTGTCCTTCTCAGCCAGGTGCCCATGGCCAGAACTGGGGTTCCACTTCCAACATTGCCTGTTGTGAAAGACTGGAGGAGATTGTTGGATACAAACTTTTCATGTGTGAGGGAAGGAAGAGGCAGGTCCAGACCCTGCCCTGGAGCCCCAATCCCCCCAGAGCCTCTATCCCAGCCCAGCAGTGGCTGCCAGTCCCTGGCACAGCACAGGCAATGCTCCACAGCCACCTCTGCAGCCCCAGCCCAGCTCCTGAGGGATCAAATGAGCCCAAGGCCCACCTGGGGGAAGGGCCCAGGAAGATCAAGGGGTATTTGAGGCTCACCACAAGGCAAGCACACATCTTGACCCTGTGTCCTCTTGGAATTTCCATCTGAACACTGCTGGAATCCAGGAATTGGTAGCTCTGTGTGTGCTTCTCTAAATCTTTTTTGTCTTTCTCTCTTTCCATGTCTTCTTATGTTTCTTTGCTTCTGCAGATATTGAATAACATTAAATTGAACAGGCTTAGAGTTTGTGAAGTCAAATGGGCCAAGTCAATGCTTTGAGATGTGTTTTTTGTTGATTGAATGTCTGTTGTAGTTTGACATGAGAAGAATTTTAAAAAGTAATACAAAAATTTTGTGTAACTGACAATCTGTTTAACCACAAAGACACTGAATACGCCTCTGTGATCACATAGGTAAAGATGAAAAAACCCAGGAACCTCCTCTTTCTTTTCCAGTCAACAAAGAAGCAGCGGGCCCTGGCCCCAGCCTCCATTTCAACCAAACCAAACCAAACCAAGCAACCCTGCCGTGGGCTGAGCCCCTTCCCCCTCCCCAGGCTGCCCCGTCCCCCCGCGATTGGTGCCATTCTAACCAAACCAAACCCCAACAGCTACCAAAAAGGAAAACAAAAGAGGCTACAAAACCCCAACCAGAAAAAAGCTAGCCACAGCTATTAAAATCTTACCATCAAGTCCCCTCCCCCAAGACAATTAAAACTAAAACCCCCAGAACCTACAACCCACACAAAATAACCCTATAACTAATATTAAACACAATAAAAAGCCCCAAACCAGTCATAAAAGCAATCCTAATACAACTCAACCACAACTTCCCCCACAAGTTATCAGCGGGTCAGGTGTAAATCCTTTCAATACTTCAACCCTCCCTCAACTAAAATAAAAAAATTAAAAAAACCAACCAAAAAAAAAACCCATAAAAACATAAAAGTCAGTAAAAAGTTAAATCCCTCCCCCAAAAAAGAAGAAAAAATACCTTTATCTTAAAACTAAAATCTTCTTATTAACTATAAAGAAAAAACTCTTTTTCTTAATAACACATAAAACTATAAAAAATTCAAATTATTCAAAATATTTCAAATTAATCAAAGAAAAACCTGCATGTTAAATAAATAAATGTTAAAATAACTGTAATTTTACAAAAAGTTTAAACAGGGGGAAAAAAAGGTAATCCAGTATCCCCAAGAGAAGATCTCCATTGTCAGAGATAAAAATAATTTAAAAATAAAAAATAAAAAAAATTACCTTTAAACAACTCATCTTTAAAACAATACCCCTTAATTTGACATGACCCATCAACAAGCTGTAAAAAAGCTTGTAGCAATAAAAACAACATCACAATAACAAAGATCCCGAGACAACTGTTATCCATGACAAAACTAAGAACAAAAAACAACCTATTTTTTCCTCTTGTAAAAAAATCTCCTTAACCTTATAAGAAAAACTTCTCCCCACAGTAAACTAAAAAAGTTGATTCTAGAAATAGTGAACTGACTAGAAATTTCTAGTTTACTTTCTTTACATTTTCAGTAAAATGAAAAAGATGTAAAGAAACAAAAATTATTCTAAAAAATTTATTTTAATTCTTACTACCTTTTATTTAATTTTACTTTTAATAAATTTTTTTTCATACCCTTTTAAAATTTTAAGCCCACTATACCTTTCTTGTAATCCTATCTCAAAATAAGATAAATACATAAATAATTACCCAGCACTAAAACCCAACATATTCATCAGTACATTAATTAGGAAATCTCAAGATTAGAAAGATCTATAATTAACATACAAAAAGCACTACAGTGCCATAAAAAACATTTTGTCAAAGCTTCTCTGATTTTCCAAAATTGCCAGTAAAGCCTGTTTTGTTGTTTTGAGTTCCTGAGAATCCCCAGTTCGTATATCTCTAGGGAGTCCAGCTCACAGTACCCAAGCAATTGTAATTCTTTTCAAATGTCTCCTTGAGAGAATTGTTTGGTGTCGACGGAAGGGAACCAGGACATCATTTTGATCATCACAGGCTCAATTTTATTGATCAGTACGGCGGGTTAAATACAGTTAATAATGAGCTTCATACATATTGCAAAAGTTGAGCTCAGGATTGGTCAGCTTGCATATCAGCACCTACGCCTACTTCTGCATTCCTATGGTTCTACTTTTGATACTTTCTACATATTCTTAGGATATATTCAGGACTAATCTCAACTCCCTATCCTCATGTTGCAGCAAGGTCGCTGCTGACTCTTCCTTTCAGCTTGCTGACTGCTGACTTTCCTCCTTCAGTTTAACCAGTGGCATTATATCAGTGTGGCCTTTCTCAGCTAACCAATTATTAATAATGCTCTCCACATTTCCCCCGTTTTCTTCTTGTGCAAGGAGATTAGTTTGCCATGTTTTTGCTATTGTACGGCTGACCATGTTTTGGATACAGTTAAAGATACAAGGCAAAATAAGCAAAAACAGTAAAATTACACCCAGCAATCCTATAGCATAGATCACAAGGTTCCTCAGCCACGGTCCGAGTCCCAGGCCTTTAAGCCATTCGTCAATTCCTAAAACGTCTTCTTCCTTAAGTTTGTGAAGTCCCTGTTGTAACTCTTTTATCTTAGTGTGAATGGACACTGAATGATCAGACAGATTCATGCAACACATTCCCTCGAACTCTTCACATCCATGCCCTTGTGCTAAGAGCAAAAAATCTACAGCAGCTCTATTTTGCAAAACAGCATGGTTAACACTTTGCACATCTGCAGTTAGCATGTCTAGAATTTGTGATGTCTTGTTCAGCTCATTCTTTGCCCAGCATCCTAATTGTTTTGCTAAATTCATGGCTTTATTGGCAGATCCTCCCGGTAAGATAGTTGAAACCACCACCTGTTTGAATGTGCCCCAAAACCGTGGATCTCCTATCTTGCTGCAGTCTAAGTCATGTATGCTACATTTTCTCCTGTTTGAATTTTGACTCAGCTGCATTAGCAAGGACACATTAGGATGAAACAATGACAATTTTCCCAAAAAACAGGGTCCACCCTGTGGTTTAGCTGGTATACCATTCCACGCCCTGTCTCCACAAATCAAAAATATTCCTGTGGGTAATTTCATTGGTGCTGTGATATTTGTGCCGTTACATTGACTGTAATGCTGTGGAGAGAATTCACTCACATTCAGGGATGAATCTAGGGTGGCCCATGTTTCTTTAGGTTGGTTTAAATTCTGAGCACCCGAAAGTTTGAAGCTAAACCATCCACCAGCTGTAGTGTTAGATATGCTGGCATTTGTACATCCAAAAAGATCCAATTCCTCAGGAGGAGAATGCAAAGAGGTGTTAAGTGATTGGATTAGTAAGCATTGACGATAGCCATCACTCTGACCTGCAGTATACCCCTGTTGCACCGGCAATGTGATGTTTGACATGTTAGACATACATAAGGTTTGATTGTTTATCAAACTACAAAATTCTCCAGGAGACCACACCGGAAGTCCCACCAGGCATGTTCGAAATGGGTTAGTGACTCCTCCAAGACTAAGACAAAGTGATGATTGGGTAGTTTGATTAGCAAGTGTTACCCATAAATTTTCCCTTGGTTGACTAAAGTGTGTTACTCCTACTGCTTCACTTGCTACAGCATTGAGCAGTATTACAAAAACAAACCTCATTTTTCTTTCTGCTTACTTTGTTTTTTCTTTCTTCGCTGTCTTTTCCCTGGTTTGCTAGATTGTCTATTGTAAGGCTGAGTCAATTTTTGAATATACTGATCTAATTCTAAATCAGCATCCTTGCTCACAGGTATAGCACGAGGTAAGTTTGAAGGCAAATCAGCTTTGCAGCGAGCTGCTATGATGCGTGAGGCTTTAGTAATTTCAAATATTCTAAGGCTTTCCTGTAACTTCCACCTAAGATATGCTATAATCACTTGTTCTGCACTCTCAAAGAGCTGTAATCCTGTCCGTCCTGGCAGGCCAGTACTTTGTTCAAGAGCTCTAACCCAGATATGATTTCGAATCCACTTTCCAAAACAAGATGTACACCATAAATATCCCAATGACTTCTGTGAATACCAATAAATCTGATTACAATCTGCACAATGCAAAGCTACCCATGCATAGCATTTATCTTTATCCTTTTTGCAAACATAACAAGGAAGCGAATGTAAGTAAGGACCAGTATAAAATTCTGGTTCTTCAACCCAAAGCAACCAATTCAATGGTGGTGATCGCAAAGCCTCTTCAGCCTTTTTACTATATGAGGCTAACAGCTCAAGGTCTTTCTTTAACACAAGGTGTATCTTATTTCGTAATCGTAGTTCTTGTTCGTTATCCTCCTCAACAACTATATCCTCCCGAGGGTCCCACAACAGCAAAATTGTTCTAATCATAGAAAATTAATTAGCAATCACTGATACCCCTATTCAAATGAGACCGTTCCCCTTTTTGCCTTCTTCTTCTTATCTGTCTTCAAACTTGCTGCTCCTAATTTCACTGGCCCTGCCACATTCAAACTTAATTTTTGCAACTTATCAACGCAGCAATCTAATGCTCTATCAGGATCCCCTTGGAAGGGTCCTACAACTGAATGCTGTGTTAAAGGCACTAATTTCCTACACCTTATAGAAACTATACGTGATTTACTTTGAACCTTAATTCTATTTACAATACATTGTATTTCCCATCGATAATAAGCAAGAACCTTCTGTTCAGGAGACTCATAAAGATTTAAAGCTATATATGCGTTTTGCCCCGTTTGTCTCCTTAATTCATCTTGCCAGCTTTTACCCCACGTATGCTCGTGTTCACAGGTATGACACCACAAATCCCGTAATAATGATTGTTCTATCCAAAAAGTTCTTTTACAACCCCCACAACGTAGAGCTATCCAGGCAGCACAATGTGGATTGTGACAGTCAAGGCAATTTAGTTTCGCTGGATCTGTTAAGTGAAAAGTTGATAATGAGTCAATGAAACCAATCAACTCTTGGGCTGTCCGATAGTGACGTGTCAGTGCTCTGTCCACCGCTTCCGAGTACCCCTTCAATTGTAACAGTAGCGGTTGTAGGACTAGAAGCAGTTTCTTCCCCAGCCGCTCCTTGTCCTCCTCCGTAAGGTGATCCACCAGACGCTGCATCAAAAACAGGTTTAGTCCACTTAGCAGGCACCCACAAAGGCCCTGTAGGTGAGGAAACACAAAGATACCCCCGACCCCAATATAATACCTTTGCAGGTTTTTCCCATAATCCTGTACTTGGGTTCTTATACTTAACCCAGACCTCTGTTTCCTTAGTATTTTCCTGACCTGACCTCGGATGATGTTTCATTGCAGGGGGGGTATCATCTTCCCCAAAAATGCATAAATGATTAATCACATACAAAACCTTAGCCAAACATGCTTGTGGATCTGTCAAATCTTGATGTTTTTCAATATACTGCTTAAGGGTACCGTTTGCTCTTTCCACTATTGCCTGTCCGGTAGAAGAGTGTGGAATACCTGTCACGTGCTTAACAGACCACTGATTCAAAAATTTCCGGACCCTAGCACTTACATAACCTCGACCATTATCCGTTTTGATACTCTTTGGAACTCCCATAACAGCGAAACAACTTAACAGGTGTCTGATAACCTGTATAGCTTTCTCTCCTGCCTGAGCCGTAGCCCATATGTAATGACTGTATGTATCTATGGTGACGTGCACATGCTTGACTTTACCGAATCTAGCTACGTGTGTAACATCCATTTGCCATATCTCATTTATTTTTAAACCTCGAGGATTAACCCCGATGCCTAGACCTATCCCACCATTATGATAACTACATGTTGGACATGCTCTGACAATGGCCTTGGCTTCTGACAAACTCAGCTCAAAGTGTTTTGCCAAACCTCTTGCATTTTGATGATATCTACTATGTGCTTCTCTGGCCAATGTGTGCTTGTCAATAGGACAAGAATTATCAATGGGTAGGGTAACCAATTTATCTGCACGTTCATTCCCTTCTCCTAAACCTTCAGACCACTTATGGCTCCTGATATGAATCACAGAATATGCTGCATTTCTTTCTCGTAAAGCCTTCCTTAACTGTATCAGTAACTCATACAATCGTTTATTGTTCACTTCCTTAATTGCTGCTTCCTCTATTCGTTTGACTACTCCTGCAACATACATAGAGTCTGTGACCACATTTAAAGGCTCCTGTAAGTTGGACACCGCCCATACTACTGCTAACAATTCCAAAGTTTGTAAGCTATCTGCAGGGTCTGCTGTGAGGAGTTGATGCTTCCATTGTCCTTTTTCTTGCCAGGTGACAGCAGCACGCCTTGATTTCTTTCCTGCATCTGTAAAAACTGTAATAGCTCCTTCTATGGGGTTTTCTTCTCTCAAAGGTCGAGTAATCCAGTTCCATTCTGTCATCCATTGCAAAACTCTAGGCACTAATTTACTAGTCTCTACTTTAGCAGGTGACATCAATAATGCTTCTTGTAAATTCTTTGAATTTATCAAGTACCAGTCCAAGGTTTCTTTTTCCATAGGTAATCTAATAGTAGCAGGTTCTCTACCATCCACTTCAAGAATTCTGAGACGCCCCTTTTTGATTAATGCAGCCAATTGTTCAATTTTTGAAGATATTGTTTTCTTATGCTGTAGTGGTGGTGATAACCATTCCAACACCCGTATCTCCCCCGTTTTCTTTTGCAACTGAGAGAGAGCACCAAGCAAGTGGCAAGGGCTATTCCAAATAGTAAGGTCAATGGGGTGGTCGAGTTGTCGACGAGACACATACCCTTGCTGTACACAGTTACTAATTTGCTGCAAAGCAAGATGATGCTCCTTTGTCAGGTGTACAGGAGTAGTAGGGTCCACACCTTTTAACAAAGGTCGTAGGGCTTCTAATAAGTGATTTGGTACTCCCACAATAGGCTTCAGCCACTGTAAGTCTCCCAGCAACTTCTGTGCATCATGTAGAGTTTTAATGTCCAATTGTAATTCCAATTTTTGTGGTATCACTATTTGATCCATCAAAGTCCATCCCAAATATTTCCAGGGCTTTGTAGTCTGAATTTTCTCTGCAGCAATAACAAGTGAATATGCAGCAAGAGTATTTTTAATGGTGTTAATCTGTAAAGAGGAGAATGGCTGTTGCTGTGCAAACAAAATATCGTCCATGTAATGATATATTATAGTTGCTGGCCATTTGCGACGTAGTGGCTGTAATGCTGCATCAACATAAAGCTGACATAAAGTGGGAGAGTTGCGCATGCCCTGCGGAAGAGATGTCCATTCAAATCTTTTATCTGGTTCCCCACGATTTATTGCTGGTAAAGTAAAAGCAAATCTCTTCATGTCATCAGGATGCAGGCCAATAGTGATAAAACAATCCTTCAGGTCAATAATTAAAAGTGGCCAGTGTTCTGGAATCATAGCTGGATTTGGAAGACCAGGCTGTAAGGCCCCCATTGGTTCCATTTGGTCATTTACAGCCCTCAAATCATGTATCAAACGATATTTCCCTGATTTCTTTTTGATTACAAAAATAGGTGTATTCCAAGGGCTTGTGGACAGTCGCAGGTGTCCCTTTGTATATTGTTCCTGTACCAATTCATGGGCATGCATAAGACTCTCCCCTTTTAATGGCCATTGCTTAACCATCACCGGTGTATCCGTTTTCCAGGTGAGTGGAATGGGGAAAGTCCAAGCAATGGCAATTACCCCAAAGGGTGCTGATTAGTTAACACCACTCCCAATTGTGTTAAAATGTCCCTTCCAATTAAACAGGAAACTGTAGGAGGCAGTTGAACAATTGAAAACACAGCAGATATTTGTTGATTCTCAATGCACACAGACAAAGACGGCGACCTGCTTGCCAATGTAAATCCTCCTACTCCTGTGAGCATGTTTGATGAAGGAAATAGAGGCCAATGTTGTGGCCAGGCTTCTGGAGAAATGATGCTAGTATCTGCTCCTGTATCCAATAATCCATAAAGGGTTATGCTTTGATGCCCATAGGTAATTTCAACCTTTTGTTTTGGTCTATTTTGTAAATCCACAGTTAAAAGTGTAACACCGGTAGAGCCAAAACCTTTTTCATCCCGTGCTTGCCCAGTAAATGATTGTATTCCTGATGTCATTTGTGACAGTGGTACCTATTGTGCAATGCGTTGTCCTTTTGTAATTTTAATCGGAGGATAAAGGGTGTAAGCCATAATTTGTATTTCCCCTGTAAAGTCCGCATCGATAACGCCAGGCAAAACAAATAATCCCAACATAGTTATAGAGGAACGTCCCAGCAATAATGCTCCACATGTTTGTCCATTTAGTATAAGAGGACCCTTTATTCCAGTGGGTATCCTCTCAGGCCGGTTCGTCATTAGTGTGACGTCTACTGCTGCTGATAAGTCCAAGCCGAGGCTCCCGGTTGTTGCGGGTTGCAGACAGGAGGTGGCAGCGATGTCACGGCAGCTGCTGGTGTCTCCGATGTCACGGCGGCAACTTGTGTCTGTCCCTCATTGCCACATCGGTAACACTTGATGAATGGTCTCGAGCCTCTTTACGTGACTGCCAGTGAGCCGCTTTGGAGAGGAGCAAGAGCAGCTAACACCTGATTTTGAGTAGACTATGCTTTTGCAACCCTAATCCTAATTCCTTTAAGGCTTCTGCTATAAATGCCTGTGAAGCTGTTGGCATTAATGCCATTCGCTCTAATGCTTCCTCAATAGTCTAATTTGCCCCTAAAGTAGCTAACACTCTTTGGGTTGCTGGATTGCTATTTTGCAAAGCACACCTGCTTCAATAGCACCCTGCAACACCAGCCCGATCTATAGCAGTAGCTGTTCTATCGATAAAATTTCCAAATGATTCTTCCTTCCTTACTTAAT
The DNA here is from genome assembly GCF_035770615.1 of Melospiza melodia melodia. NCBI lineage: Eukaryota > Metazoa > Chordata > Aves > Passeriformes > Passerellidae > Melospiza > Melospiza melodia. The sequence continues at coordinate 20,765,865 of NC_086200.1, forward strand.
ACCCATATAAGCCGGTAACCCTCCTGGCTCTTTAACCATATCTATTGCAGCACGCACTAACCACATAGACTCTGTAAGTTTATCAGCTCCCAATATCATCTGTGCCTCTGTACGTAAAAATGCCCCTAAGCCCATCAGCTCCTCTACTGTCACCCCATGTAATGGGTCTCCCTGGGCTCGTTGTACAGCAACCGATTCATTTACCAACGCGTGACAATGGGCATTAAATAATAACTGCTGATGCTGAGTAAATATCAACCGAACTATTCCTCTTAAATCATTAGGACATAAAACCTGAGTATTAAAAAGATAATCTAACATTTGCTTAACAGGTTCACTTTTTACTCCAAACTGACTAACCGTAGAACGTAGCTGAGTTAACAGCTTCCAATCTAAGGGAGTATATTCTGCTATATTATGCGTAAGGTTCCCCTGTGCATCATACTGTGGTGTGTATGTAACTGGACATGCAAGACTAGAACCTATTTCCACCGCCTCACCATCCCCCATTTGCATTACTTCCTTTGCCAAAGCAGCCCAAGCTTCCCTCCTCTGTTTAGCCATCTCCCCCCATGGATCACGGTGTGCCCCTGGGATGGGATCTGGCCCTTTAAGGGTGCTATGCTGCTGGCGCTTCGGTGCAGACACCGAGGTTTCGCACGGGGAAGGCAGTGAAGCAGAGGCTGGCTCGCGCGGGGGAAGCGGGAGCCCCCCCTCCCCCGCTGGAGCTGACAGTGAAACCGGAGCCGGCTCACACGGAGCCAGCCTGCGAGGGGGAACCAGCCCCCCCGCTGGAGCCGGCTCGGGCGGGGGAGGTGACCCCCCCACCGAAGCTGTAACCGGAGCCGGCTCACTTAGGGGAAGCGGCGGAGGCAAGGCTGGCAGCGGAGGCGAAGCTGGCTTGCCCCTCCCCCCACCATCCAACCCGCCTGAAGCTGGTGGCAGAGGCAAAGCTGGTTTGCTCCTACCTCCACCATCCGACTCGCCCTCCCCCTCTGACAGGAAAGGTGCAGACGGTTCCACTGCGCCTATAGGGAAATCCTCCACACCACTTTGCTGGGGACTCTTAGGCATAAGTACTTTAGTTACAGAGGGTGCCAGGGGATCATCTTCACGACCATACCCTATATTCCTCTTATGAGCTTCTGTTGCCCTTTCTGCTGCCTTTCTCTCAGAGACCTGCTGAAGTAACGTGTTATACACCACCCGCCATAACTTCCCGAATTTCTTTGCTGACTTATCATCGTCTAGTGCTGTATCCCACAATATTTCCCCAAACTTTCTCCACTCTGCTAACTCATGAACTGTATGAGGATTAGAAAAGATACCCTTAGCATGGCCATAAGCTAATAACCCTGGTAACTCCTTTTTTAAATCTATCCCTTTTATCCCACGCCGCTCTAAATAGGCGGTAAATAAATCATATGCCGCTTGCCTATCCATACCTATTAATCAGCGCGCGCTGCTGCAGCTCTCCAGGCTCCGGCGGACACGTATTGGCTTAAGTCACAGTTGTGAACCTTAAGGGTGCTTCAAATTCCGGCACCGTCCCGGCTGCTGGGACCCAAACCCAACTTCCGGACCGTGGCGTAATCCCTTTTTCTTTTAATCCGAGAAAAAGGGCAGAGATTCGGTTATGCCCGCATTCTCCACCATTTGTCGACGGAAGGGAACCAGGACATCATTTTGATCATCACAGGCTCAATTTTATTGATCAGTACGGCGGGTTAAATACAGTTAATAATGAGCTTCATACATATTGCAAAAGTTGAGCTCAGGATTGGTCAGCTTGCATATCAGCACCTACGCCTACTTCTGCATTCCTATGGTTCTACTTTTGATACTTTCTACATATTCTTAGGATATATTCAGGACTAATCTCTACTCCCTATCCTCATGTTGCAGCAAGGTCGCTGCTGACTCTTCCTTTCAGCTTGCTGACTGCTGACTTTTCTCCTTCAGTTTAACCAGTGGCATTATATCAGTGTGGCCTTTCTCAGCTAACCAATTATTAATAATGCTCTCCACAGTTTGGCGTTTAGGGGGCAGGGCTTGTGTGTCCTGCTTGGCCCAGCCCAGGCAGGGCTTTCCCAGCCACATTCCACACTCCATTTCCCAGCTGGAGCCGCTGGTGCCTCTGAGTTGTGCTGCCCCAGCCCCAGGGACGCTCTCCTTGTCTGCCCATTCCCCCACGGTCTCTGGGCAGGGATGGCCTCAGTGGGGGCTGCTGACATCCTCAGCACCTTGGAGGCTGCTGCTGAATTTTCCTGCTCCAGAGGCTTGTTCAGCCTGCAGCTCTTCAGTGCAGGAATTCAGTGTCTCAGGGCTCATTAAAATTCAGAACACCTTAACAACCAAAGCCTCTGGGAATAATTTGATTTCGGTTTCCAAATCTTGTGTGGTTAAAAAGAGAGATTTCAGAAGTGCATTCAACTGAATATGTTCTATTTAAAAATACTGTGAGAAAACATTTTTTTGGACCTGTTTATTTTTTTTTTTGTGTTAATAGCAATCTCCACTTGACATTGAAACCAAGTACCTCCTCATGCAGTTTGAAGATATAAAAATCAAGACCTTTCATGGCTGACAATCAATCAGACTCTGTCCCTATCCCCACCCCACCATTTCCCCCATCCAAGCCCTGGCACTCAGAGCAGCCTTGTGCAAATCTGAGCTCCCTCCAGCTCAGGCTGCACCTGCAGCTTTCAGCTCCTTGGCTCCAACTCCCACCTGCTTTCCTTGGAGAAGGAGCTGCCCAAGACACTGAGGGATGTTCATTTCTTCTCAGCCAACAAAGCCAAGGGAAGGCACAGCTCCATCAAATGCAAAAGTCATTCCTCTGCTGGGCTCTGCCCTGCCCCTGATCCCCACAGCCTGTCCTGTTTCCTTCATCCCTCCTTTGTCAGGGACTTTGTGGTACAAGGGAGCTCTGCTCTGGCTACAGGGGGAGGTCCAGGTGCCACCACTGGAATGGGAATCACAACTCATCATGTCTGTGTCCTTTTGGGGGTCAGGAACTGGTGAGACTCAGAGGCACAGAAAGTTTTTCTTCATGGCCTACAGACCATGGTGGAACAGGACACAATTTAATATCAATCACACTCTTCCCTGAGCTATGTACAACACCCCAGCAGTATCTGATGAGTCCACCATCCACAAGTGATTTCCGTACCAGAATTATTTAGACAAACATGGTTCTATGATTGATGTAAACAGAATTAAGTTCTTGTATCAGGATGCTCACCTAGATTGGGTGCAAAGCAGCTCAAACAATTCCTGATTTGCAAAGCTGTCAGTGGTGGATGGAGAAGGGAAGTCAGGCTGCTTTTGGTGTTGAGGAAATGCTGAAACCAGCCTGACTAATTTCATCTCCTCCTGTCCTGGCTGATCTCCTCTCTTTCCCCTTCTTCCCATTGGCTTTTTCTTTTCCCCCCAGCCCCCTGTCAAGAGCCTGGCTCTGTGTTCTCCATCCCCTCCTCACTGGCACTGCCAGGCTGGGATGGGGAGCCCCTCAGCCTTCCCTGCTCTGGGCTGGACAAGCCCAGCTCCCTCAGCCTCTGCTCACAGCCCAAGGGCTCCAGCCCCACCTTGGAGGCCCTTCCCAGACCCTGCTCCAGCTGTCAGACATCTTTCCTGCCCTGGGGAACCCAACCCAGGCCACAGTGACCTGGATAATCCACGTCCTTGATGTCCTGGTCACACAGCCCTGGCCCCTTGTCCCCATGTCAGGCTCTGGGGTGGATCCTGTGGAACATCCTTTGGTGGAGGCTGAGACGAATTGGGGATCCATTCTGAATTAGGTGAAGTGCCGGGAAGAGGTGAGAGGTCTGTGGGGCCAAAGCTGAAGGAAAGGCCGCATTCCAGAGACAGCAAGGAGACAGAGAAAGGAAAACAGAAATTACCGCAAGGTCGATCTGCCCCAGACCTAGGAATTCCTCTGATAAAGAAGAACTAGTGCTAAATGTCACGCGGAATGAATATGTATGAACTTATTGTGAAACTGTATGCATATGCATTTGGGAGGGGGATAAAAGAAGACCCGAGGTCTTCAGAGGTACGCTTGCCTATTGGGGAGGCTTGCGTCCAGCGCGTGTTGTAATAAAGCATACCGAACTTTACAACTTTTACGAAGTTGGGAGGTTTCATCTTTTCTCTGCAAAACAAGGCTGTGGCTCCAGGTGGGCCGGGGGGATCCCGGGGGACAGGGACCCAGCTGGGCATGGACAGCATTGGACTTGTTGGGAGAAACTGTGAGGGGGAGCTGGGGCGGAGTGACCAACCCAGCGACCTGACACAGCCCTGCTGGGATGTCACACAGCCCCTCTGGGATGTCACACAGCTGGTCTCTGATGTCACAGCCTGCTCTGTGATGTCACAGCCCATTGTCCAATGTCACACAGCTGATCTCTGATGGTTGGTCACAGATGGTCACAGCCAACTCTGTGATGTCACAGTCTGCTCTGTGATGTCAGACCTCTGCCCTCTGATGTCACAGATGGCTCTGTGATATCACAGGGGCAGTATATGATGTCATAGCTGCTCAAACACCTCACATAACCCACTCTGTGATATCATAGCCCACTCTGTCACCTCATGTTACCAGATGATAAATTGTCTCCACCAGGTGAGCTGACACCCGGACCTTGTTCTCCAAAACCCCAGGCCTGTGGAAACCACACAATGCCCATTGTGTGAGAAGGGGAACTGGAAGTTCAGCAGCCTCAGTGTCCTGCCAGCTCAGCCAGACCCACTGCAACATTGGGATCCACAACCACCAGGGACCACCAGAGAGACCCCAAGACAGAACAACACATGGGTGAAGGGGAGGGGAAATATGTGAATGATTTTGGGGAAACCATTATCATATTTATGTTTAGTCTGGGAAAATCAATGAATATGTGTGCAATATACAGAATATAAACAGAAACTTTCCTTCACTCAGCCTGCAGGGCTTAGGGAGGAGCTGTCCCCCGTGCATCCCCCTGAATAAATAATGCTGCTTTTTAATGCTGCATTGGGGTTAAGGAGTTTTCTATTTTACCGAATTTTTGGTAACACTCCCACTGCCAAGGAAAGTTCTGTCTGCTGCTGTTCACAAACACAGAAGGGCTGGTGGCAGATGTTGGGCTCAGAGGTTGCCTGGGGCACAGTGACCATGAAATAAATAAGTTTTCAATGTTCTGGGAAAGAAGGAGGGGCAGCAACAAAACTTCTACACTGGAATTAGGAAGGGCAGACTTTGACCTGTTTAGGATGCTGATTTTGGGAGTACCAAATCAGGTTCTGATTTTTTGAAGAAAAACATCCCTTAAAAACAAAGGGGTCCAGGAAGGATGGACATGTTTCACAGAAGTAATCTTAAGGGGAAGGAGCAGCCTGTCTCAATGTGGCAAAAGATGAGCTAGTGCGGAAAATGACTGGCCTGGCTGGCCATGGAGCTTTTGTGGGAACTCAAGGGTAACAAGAGGTGCATCAACTTTGGACAGAAGGTCAAGCAGCTTAGGAAATGTTTAAGGATGTTGTGAAGTCATGCAGAAAAAAAGTCAAGAGGTGAAAGCTCAATTAGAGTTTAACCTGACCACTTCTGTAAAAAAAAAAATAGACAAAGTTTCCACAATTAAATTAATAGCAAAACATGGGATTAGGAGAACCTCTACCCTTTATTGGATGCAGTGGGGAATATAGAAACTAAAGATAAGGAGAAGGCAGAGCTACTTAACATTTCGTTTCTCTCAATTTTCGATATTAGGGCAGGCTGTCCTCAGGACAAGTGCTCTGCTGAGCTGGTAGATGGGCACAGGGAAGAGAACAGACCCCCGTAATCCAGGGGGGAGCAGTTGGTGACCTGCTGAGCCCCTCAGATGCTCACAGGTGTGTGGGATCAGATGGGATCCATCCCAGGGGGATGAGGGAGCTGTGGATGAGCTCCCCAAGCTGCTCTCCATCATTCACCATCAGTGCTGGCTCAGCAGGGAGGGCCCAGAGGACTGGAGGTGCCAGTGTGAGCCCATCCCCAAGAAGGGCTGGAAGGAGGATCTGGGGAACTCCAGGCCTATCAGCCTGACCTGGGTGCCCAGCAAGGTTATGGAACAGATGACCTTGAGTGCCATCACAGGGCACCCACAGGATGGCCAAGGGATCAGAGCCAGCCAGCGTGGATTTCAATGTCTGCACTGATGATCTGCATGAGGGGACTGAGTCCAGCATCAGCAAATTTGCAGATGACACCAAGCTGGGTGTGAGTGTGGATCTGCTGGAGGGTAGGTGGGCTCTGCAGAGGGCCCTGGACAGGCTGGATCGAGGAACCAAATCCAACAAGGTGAGGTTTAACAAGTCCAAGTGCTGGGCCCTGCATGTTGGCCACAACAACCCCTGCAGTGCTACAGGCTGGGGACAGAGTGGCTGGAGAGCAGCCAGGCAGAAAGGGACCTGCAGGGACTGATGGACAGCAGGCTGGGCATGAGGCAGCAGTGTGCCCAGGTGGGCAAGAAGGCCAATGGCTCCTGGGCTGGATCAGGAATGGTGTGGCCAGCAGGGGCAGGGCAGTGATTCTTCCCCTGTGCTCAGCACTGGTGAGGCCACACCTCGAGTGCTGTCTCCAGTTCTGGGTCCCTCATATTTATGAAGGACATGGAAGGGCTGGAGCACGTCCAGAGAAGGGCAACAAGGCTGGGGAGGGGTCAGGAACACAAGTCCTGTGAGGAGCAGCTGAGGGAGCTGGAGTTGTTTATCAGGGAGAAGAGGAGGCTCAGGGAGATAAGGTGGTGTCAGGGCACAGGTTGGACTTGATGATCTCAAAGGTCTTTTCCACCCTTGCTGATTCTGTGATTCTCTGAAACCACCCTTGGAGCAATTGCAGGATGAGCCCTGGGCCTCCTCTTCAGAAGCTCCAGCAGCCCACGTCCCTCAGCTTCTGCTGCCAGCCCCAAAGCCCATCCTGTCAGTCCTGCAGAGCCTCTGCAGCTCCTCCTCACTGCCCAGAACAGGGAGCCCCAGAGCCAGACACAGCAGCCCAGATGTGCCCTCCTGGCCTGCGGTGCCGCTGGCAAGGGAGCAGCACCAGGCACTGCAGGAGCCTGCAGACAATTCCTGCAGCACTTGTAGGATGATCCTGCTGCCCAAGGGACCTTCCCATGCTGCCAAGTCAGGAACTGCAATGGGGAGTGGGGCCAGAGAGGAAAGGGCGAACAGGGATGGGCTGTTTGCAGGGGAGGGAACAGCAAAGGGCAATAGGAAGGAATCTGGATCAGGGACGAGGAAAGAAATCCAAGGTTAAGCCAAGGAAATGCTCAGGTCAGTTTGGGGGTGGCTGCCAGGCAGCCCTGGCTCTGAGCAACAGCGTCTGCAGTGGCACAGGAAACTCCCAGCTGATGGGAACAAACTTACTGGCTGACTGCAGAGGCCAGGACAAAGCTGAGTGGTTTCCCTGGTGTCCCCCAGCCCTTGCTGGCCCCAGGGGCTGATGGCATTTGTGCCCCCTCAGGTTCATGTCCCCACACCAACAGCATGGGGGTGCTCCCCCTGCTCTGTGCAATGCAAACAGGGGCTGCTGAGCCAGTGCTGCTGTGTGTGTGCCTGCAAGGATGGGGCACCTGTGTGAGCTGGGGGAGAGGCCAGGGCTGCAGAGGGGGGATGTTGTTGGCAGCTCCATCAGGACGCTCTGGGACGCTGCCCTGGGCTGTGCAGCGCACTGGGGATGGATCAGCCCCTGCTCTGCTGCTCCTTCCCGTCTGCCCCAGGGCCCTTGCAGAGCCCCAGCCATGCTGTTTGCCCCCAGCCGGCCCACGGCCAGCCTGGGGCTGCCCACGGGTCTTTTCTGTGCTGAGCATTGGCCTGGGTGTGTTCTTGAGAGAGCCTGGGCAAGGAGCCTGGAGCCCCCAGGCCCTGGGCTGAGGCGTCAGCGCTGCCCCAGCAGTGCCCATGGCCTGTCCCTGCTGCAGCCCCGGCACTGCCACCCCCAGGGCTCTGCCCGGCCCCGAGAGCACTCAGGCCCTGCAGCAACACCAGGGCCACCAGGGCAGTGGGGCAGGGCCACGGCAGCAGCACTGGCAACACCAAGTGCTGCTGCTGCTGCTGGGCACAGCTGCTGTGCCAGCATTGATCTGCCCCCAGCTCTGTACACAGACATTGCTGCTGCAGCTCCAGAGAAGGCAACAGAAGTGGGATCTGTGGTGAAAAGTCTCTGATGAGAGGATCTCTTCTGGGAGACCCTTTAGTTCACTTGAAACCACCAAGGGGCAGAGCTCCTCATTGACACAGTCTGGGGCCACAGCAAAGGTGGAAAGAAACAAAACGAAAGATGGCACAAACAATGGCATTTCTTTGTGAACCCTATTAAAAAAATAAAGGAATTAAAGGAATTAACCAACCTCCAAACTCAACAAGAACTATCAAAGTTCACTTTTATTACAATGACTTGCAGAAAACGGCCAGCAGTTTAATGCTTCTGAAACCATCCAGTCATCAGTCTCCACACTGCAGCCTTGAGCTCCTGGTTCCTCAGGCTGTAGATGAAGGGGTTCAGGGCTGGAGGCACCACCGAGTAGAGGACTGACACTGCCAGATCCAGGGATGGGGAGGAGATGGAGGAGGGCTTCAGGTAGGCAAAAAAGCCAGTGCTGAAAAACAAGGAGACCACTGCCAGGTGAGGGAGGCAGGTGGAAAAGACTTTGTGCTGTCCCTGCTCAGAGGGGATCCTCAGCACAGCCCTGAAGATCTGCACATAGGAGAAAACAATGAACACAAAGCAGCTTGAGGCTACACAGACAGTAACAACAAGAAGCCCAAGTTCCCTGAGGTAGGATTTGCAGCAGGATAGCTTGAGGATCTGTGGGATTTCACAGAAGAACTGGCCCAGGGCATTGCCCTTGCACAGAGGCAGGGAAAATGTATTGGCCATGTGCAGCAGTGAATTGAGAAAGGCACTGGCCCAGGCAGCTGCTGCCATGTGGGCACAAGCTCTGCTGCCCAGGAGGATCCCGTAGTGCAGGGGTTTGCAGATGGACACGTAGCGGTCATAGCACATGATGGTCAGGAGGAAATACTCTGCTGAGATGAAGAACAGAAAGAAAAAGAGCTGAGCAGCACATCCTGTGTAGGAGATAGTCTTTGTGTCCCAGAGGGAATTGTGCATGGCTTTGGGGACAGTGGTGCAGATGGAGCCCAGGTCGCTGAGGGCCAGGTTGAGCAGGAAGAAGAACATGGGCGTGTGCAGGTGGTGGCCACAGGCTACGGTGCTGATGATGAGGCCGTTGCCCAGGAGGGCAGCCAGGGAGATGCCCAGCAAGAGGCAGAAGTGCAGGAGCTGCAGCTGCCGCGTGTCGGCCAATGCCAGCAGGAGGAAGTGCCTGATGGAGCTGCTGTTGGACATTTGCTGTGGCTACACATGGGGATCTCTTCATGGAGAAAAGGACAGTGAAGTGTTAGAGGAGATATTTGTAACCAAAATCAAAGCCATTTCCCGTACACCCTCCTCTGTAACACACATGGATTATTTTAATTATTAAATAACAGGCTTTTGTGTTTAAGAGTTCTGAGGTTTTCTGATTGAGCTCCCCCCATTTGTCTCCTGTTATTCTTGGATATCAGAAACCCTCTACATTGTTTCTGCACTCAGGGAGAACAGAGCAAGTTCTGTGAGACAAAGTAATGAGAGGAGAGTAAGGGGAGACGGTCTCTCATTCTGACCGAAACAGAGTTTCTCTGGGCTTTAACCTTTCTCAGGTGGAGAGTGATCTTCTTCCCATGTTTTCCCTAAAATGTCACCAGGTACTGCTGAGAAGAGATGGATCCACCACAGCCCAGCTCCACATTTGTAGGCAAGGACTCATGTTGCTCATTTCATTAACCCAGCAGCATTTTCAGTGTCACAACACCTCTGCCTTTCCCCATCAATCTTACAACTCAGAGATGCTCTAGGACAGGTTTGCACTCTGGATTGAAGCTCCCAGCTTGGACTGAAATCTCAGAGACTTCCAAGTGTCCTTATGATGGCATTGGATGAAGGGAGATGCAGCTCCTTCCCTGGCTGCACTGACAGCATTGCCCAGAGCCGGGCACTGGGGGCAGCGTCACCCTGAGCCAGCTGTGCCCCCTGCCAGAGCCCCCAGTGCCGGGCAGCTGCTCCCAGCCCTGTGCTCTGCAGAGGGAACTGGGCCCGGGGCTGCAGAGCTGCCCCACCGCTTTGCTGCAGCTCTGCCTGCACAGGAGGGGCTGCACGCCTTGGAGCCCCGGCCCTGAGGGCAGAGGCTTGGCTGGGGGCACAGGAGGGAGGGGGCTTGTTCAGAGGGAGGGGCTGCACTGGAGGGGATCCTGTGGGCATCTCTAAACTCTCCCTGCCACAATATTTCTGGGGTGTGTTTACTCTCATTTCCTGATCTTCTCTCTGCTTCCTGGAGATTTCCCTCCTGCAGGTGTTTCCCTGTGCCTGATCTCTCCCTGCCAGCACTCACAGACCCCAAATCTCTGTGCACTCTCCTTGGCCCTACAGAACCCTGCCTGTTTGCAGGGCACTGGCTGGGGGCAGGTTCTGTTTGCACGTGGGACAAAGAACAGCTCAGACTGAGCCTGATGCGTCCAGCAGAGGGGATTCTGGTGCCGCCCATGGGCAGAGTGGCTGAAAGTACATTAGCGATCTCCTGTGAATCTACGGAAAACTAAAATAACAGTTCCAATGTCTCAGGAACTTTTAAAATTTCATAATTAATAATTCACAATCAATCTTTAATATTAATCCCCCCGGTCCCTGCCATTCTCCAATATTAGGAAACTGAATACAAAGCCTTGGAAATGTCCTAATTTAATGAAATCCTTGTATTGGAAAAATTTTATGACTGACCAGCATTCCTCTGCATGTCAAAGCTTCATGAGCATTTCACCTCCCCTGCACCAGAAATATTCAGAGTTTTACTCACAGGGTCTGTAGGCATTGGGATGTTCCAGCTGTAGGAGATGGCTCCAGGAGCTGCAGCTGCATTGTCCTGCAGCCAGAGGTTCCTGTGCCAAGGGCTGGCAGAGATTCTGCCCCAGGCACTTCTCAGCACTTCCCAGTCCTGACTGATTGAAGCTCTCTGTGCCTCTGTGCTGTGCCCGGGGTGGCTTCAGGCAGTGCCCCAGCCCCGCTGGGCTGGGAGAGGAGCTGCTCCTCAGGAGAAATGTCTTTTTGAAGCTCTTCTTGGTTTGCCAGGAGCTGCTTCTGTGCCAGGCGCCCAGCCCAACTCAGCAGCACAGACACAGGACAAGGACTTTAATGACCCTCTCGGGGCTTCCGTGTTGTTTACATCAGACTCAGTCCCTGAAGGAGTGTTCAAAAAACCTCTCAAGAACTCAAAGTTAAATTGAAACTCTGAAGTTTCATGAAGTTTTTATGGGTCCCACTGAGAAACTCAACTCAGAAAATGTCCCCAGGTTCCAGTTAGAGCAGAACCCTACAGACAGTGATGACTGCTGGGGACAAGCAAGGCAAAGGTGTCTCTGGTGCTGAGCACACCTGGATGTGTTTGAGGAATGCAAAGGGCCAAGGCCTGAGCCCCAGCCCCTGGCCAGGCAGATCCTGTCCCTCCCTCCTTGCTCAGGGCTCTTCCCGGGATGGGCACTGGCATGTGGGGATGTGCAGTGCCAAGGGCAGGAGCATGGGGCGGCCCCTGGCAGGCTGCTGAGCAGGGACAAGGAGGCAATGAGGCCCCAGCCCTGCAAGGGTCACTTGTCTCCTGCTCCTGCCTCAGGCCCAGGCCCAGCAGCCATGGCCAAAGTGCTGCCCAAGTTGGCTCTGGCAGGGCTGTCTTGCAGCTGCTGCCCATCCCTGTGCCCTGTGCAGCCCAGGCTGTCCCTCGGTGTCCCTGCCCTGCGCCTCTGTCCCTGCAGGCTGTCGGCATCCCCCGGCTGCCCCACCTGGCTGGGCCCTTCCTTTGCTGACAGCTCTGCCTCCTGCCTGCCTCTGCCTGCCCACACAGAGCCTGGGGCTGACCCAGACTCCTTCTGGGGGCCATGTTGCACCACAGCCCTGCCCTGGGAGGGAAATTCCTTTCTCTTTGGGTCCTGTCTGGCCCTCCCTACCTGCCCTTTGCATTATTCTTTCTTTCTCTGGCTGTTCTCTACTATGTCAAAAGGAGCCACCATCTCTGAAACCACCCTTCACTCCCTCCCAGGGCTCTCCTCTGCTGTCCTCAGTCTCCACCCCACTGAGCACAGAGCCCCACTGTCCCTATATTGTGCTCATGTGCTTCAGGCCTCCAAACCCCACCTTGGGAGATCTCTCAGCCCTCTCCAAGATACTGGCAAATAAAAACATTCTGCTCATAGTGTAAGAAAATCACCTCAGGACAAGACCAGTCAGACCTGTGTGTCCTGGCTACTTTTACCTTGGAGCAATCCTTGAATAGATAGAATTTTTTAGGCCAAATTTCAGTTTTGCCCATGGGCACTTTGATGTGAACAACGATTCTCTTCCATTGGAAGGAAAGCAGAGGCCCAGTGTTTCAGAGGCAGATGAGCAGCAGCCACCAAGGGCCAAGGTGAGCCAGACCTTTCTGGAATTGCAGCTTGTACCTGAGAGAAATCCTTGGATACACAGAATTTGGGAGGTGGAATACAAGTTTTGGCCACTGGTCTCTTGATGAAAAGGCCCTTTCTTTTCCATCTGAAGGAGAGCAGAGAGCCCCAGGGTTTGATGGTAGATGAGAAGCAGCCCCTGGGAGGCCAAGCCACCAAATTTGTCTCTCCTGGCAGCTTTTGATTGGGAGCTATCCTTGCATATATGAAATTTAAGGCCAGATCTCAAATTTGGCCACGGCCCCTGGATGAGGAGACTGTTCTATTTCCATCACAAGGAAGGCAGAGAGCCACAGTGTTTCAGGGGTAGATGACAGGTGGCCATCAGAGCCCACAGTGCCAGTGAGAGCTGGCAAGTTTTGTCTGGGAGAAACCCTTCATGTAGTGAATATTTTGGGAGGAGTAGCAATTTGGTCATGGAGGAATAAGAAGATTCTTTTCCATAGGAAGGAAAGCACAGAACCCCAGTGCTTCAGGGGCTGATGAACTGCAGGCACCAGAGACCAAGGCCAGCCAGACCTGTCTGTAATGGCAGCTTTTGTGTAGGAGCAATAATTGGATATAGGACTTTTGGTGGTGGAATCCCAATATCAGCCATGGGCACCTGGAGAGGAAGGATGGTTCTTTTCCCTTAGGAAGGAAAGGGCAGAACCCCAGGCTTTCAGGCAGATTTAAGGCAACCACCAGAAGCCAAGGCGAGCCAGACCTGTCTGTACTCGGAGATCTTGTCTGGGAGAAGAAACCATTGAATGTAGGAATTTTGGAGGACAAGTACCAGTTTTGGCCATGGGTACTTGTGCAGGAGGGACAGCTCTTTTCCATAGGAAGGAAAGCACTGAGCCTTACAGTGTTTGAAGGCAGGTGAGACCCAGCCCTCAGGAAGACAAGGCCAGCCAGACTTTTGGCTGCCTAATGGCAGCTATTTTCTGGGAGCAAACCCTGAATATTAGGAATTTTGGAGGGGAAATCCCCTTTTGGCCATGGGTGCTTGAATGAGAAGAGCAGTTCTTTTCCATTTGAAGGAAAGCCCAGAGCCCCAGGGTTTCAGGGATACATGAGAAGAGACCCTTGACATGCCAAGGGCAGTTGGACCAGTCAGGCCAAGCCAACCAGAGCTGTTCCCTGTTCCCTTGGATTCATGGGGCCCTGCAGTGTCACACTGGTGGTGTCACATCGGATCCTTGGTTCCATCAGGCCCCAGATGTGTCACACTGGCCTCTTGTTTCCATGGGGCTCCACAGTGTCACAATGGTCCCTGGCTTCCATGAGGCCTGGCAGTGTCACAGGGGTCTCCTTGGTGCTGCAGTGTCACAATGAACCCTTGGTTCCATGGGGACTCACAATGTCAGAAGGGTCTCCCTGGTGCCATGAGGCCCTGCAGGGCCTCCTAAACCAAACGAGGCCTCCAAGTGTCATCATGGCCTCCAGGATTCCATGAGGCCCCACAATGTCACAATGGACCACTGGTTCCATGGGGTCCTGAACTGTTCCATGGATCCTTAGTTCCATGGGGCCCTGGAGTGTCACAATGGACTCCTTGATTCAATGGTGCCGCACAGTGTGACAACTGCCCCTTGGCCTGCCAAGACTCCACAGTGTCACAATGGTTCCTTGCTTCCATGAGGCCTTGTAGTGTCACAATGGTCTCCATGACCCCATAAGGCCTTGCAGTGTCACAGCAGACCATTGCTTTCATGGAGCCCCACAGTGTCACTATGGTCCCCTTGGCTCCACAAGGCCCAGAAGTGCCACAATGGCCCTTTGGTTTCACAAGGCCTCCAAGTGTAAAAATTGCCTCCATGGGTCCATGAGGCCCTGCTGTGTCACAATGGAACTTTTGTTCTATGATGCCCCCAGTGTCACAATGGTATCCTTGGTTCCGCGGTGTCAGAATGGACCCTTCATCCCATGGACACCCACAGTGTTCACTGCAGTCCCCTTGATTCCACCAGGCCCTGCCATGCTCTAATGGCTCCTTGGTTTCAGTGGGTCCCAAAGTGTCACAACAGTCTCCATTGTTCCATGAGGCCCCACAATGTCACTGTGCTCCCCTTGGTTCCACAGGGCCCCACAGTTGAACTATGGACTCTTGGTTCCATGAGGTTCCTCAGTCCCAATGGTCTCCTTGGATCCGCAGTGTCACAGTGGTCCCTATGCTCCGTGTTCCCACACTATGTCACAATGGCTTATGGTTCCATGAGGCCACACAGTTTAACAAGGGACCCTTGCTTCCATCAGGCCTTGCTGTTTCACAGTGGACTTCTGGTTCCATGAGCTCTCACACTGCCAGCAGCAGTCTCCTTGGTTCTGCAGTGTCACCATGGACCCTTTGTTCCATGAGGTTCTGCAGTAGAACACGGTCACCTTGGTTCGTTCCGTGAGGTTCTGCAGTGTCACCATGGACCCATGGTTCCACCAGGCCGTGCTGTGTCACAATGGCCCCTTGGTTCCAAGAGGTTTCTCAGGTCACAATGTTCTCCTTGGATCCGCAGTATCACAATGGAGCATTGGTTCAATGTGGCCCCAATGTGCCAAAATGGATTTTGGTTCCATGGTGTTCTGCTGTGTCACAATGGACCCTTTGTTGCATGAGTTTGCACGGTGTCACAATTGACTCCTTGGTTCTGTGAGAAACCACTGACACCAAATCTCTGAAATATCAGAATAAGGCTCCTTAACACTGATTTGCTACTTAAGAGGGTATAATTTATTCAGGCCTGCGGTCTAGTGAGGGATAACTGCTAACCTTACATAGACATGTGATTCTACCCGTATGTTGCTTATACACAGTCACAAAATGTGATAATTTTCCATTTCCATAAAACCCACTCCAAGTTCCCAGATTCAGTCCTTGTTTTCTCTATCCCTGTACCCTTGAGCCAGATGACTTCTTCTTCTCTTCCAAACATCCTTTATGAGAAAGCAGCCCCTGCATGCCTTGTTCCTGTGCTGAAAGTTCACAGGCAGGGTAAAAATGGAATGAACCCTTCTGGTATCAGCCCCAGGCTTTGTGTGGGCAGGCAGAGGCAGGCAGGAGGCAGAGCTGGCAGCAAAGGAAGGGCCCAGCCAGGTGGGGCAGCCGGGGGATGCCGACAGCCTGCAGGGACAGAGGCGCAGGGCAGGGACACCGTGGGACAGCCTGGGCTGCACAGGGCACAGGGATGGGCAGCAGCTGCAAGACAGCCCTGCCAGAGCCAACTTGGGCAGCACTTTGGCCATGGCTGCTGGGCCTGGGCCTGAGGCAGGAGCAGGAGACAAGTGACCCTTGCAGGGCTGGGGCCTCATTGCCTCCTTGTCCCTGCTCAGCAGCCTGGCAGGGGCCGCCCCATGCTCCTGTCCTTGGCATTGCACATGCCCACATGCCAGTGCCCATCCCGGGAAGAGCCCTGAGCAAGGAGGGAGGGACAGGATCTGCCTGGCCAGGGGCTGGGGCTCAGGCCTTGGCCCTTTGCATTCCTCAAACACATCCAGGTGTGCTCAGCACCAGAGACACCTTTGCCTTGCTTGTCCCCAGCTGTCATCACTGCTTTCAGTGTTCTGCTCTGACTGGAACCTGGGGACACTTTCCCAGTCATATCCCTCAGTGGAACACATTAAAATTTCATGAAACTTTGGAGTCTAAATTTAACTTTGAGTTCTTGAGAAGTTTTTTCAAGACACTCTCGGGGACTGAGTCTGATGTAAACAACATTAAAGCCCTGAGAGGTTCATTAAAATTTTCCAAGTCAGGTTATGGAGAAAGATTTCAAACACCTTGTAAAAAAATACACATTCTTATTTTAAAGGATGTATTTTATTTTATTTCTCTTTAGAGCAGAGGTGTTGCAGCATTCTGTGATTGATCTTTACCCAGAGTCTCTCCTCAGCAGCTCTGGCCTGCTCACAGAAGCTGTGCCTGGAGCTCTGACCCAGTGTGGACAACCTTGCTCCACATTGCCCAGCCCCATCCTGTCTGTCCTCACTCCCCTGGGCCCTGCTGTGCTTGCAGAGCTGGCTGCACTCAGCCTAAGAGGGGTTTTCCCTTTTTGTACTTTTTGCAGCAATCTCAAACTGCTGAGTTTCCCCAGTGCAAACAGACACACTGCTCAGGTGTGTGCCAGCCCCAGGTGCCACCAAAGGCACTGCAGAGCTGCCCTGGGCCAGCTGTGAGGGTGGATCATCAGCCCAAGCTGCACTGGGCCCTGCAAGGGGCTGTGGCCATGGGCACTGCACTGACCCCACTGCTGGGTTTGGCTGCCACGGCCACCGTGAGAAATGAAACTGTCCTTGGAAACACTGGGGAGGAATGGGACATACTGGGGAACACTGGGAACGCTGTGGGAGACACTGGGACATACTGGGAGTGACACTGGGGAGGACTGGGACAACCTGGGAACATGAGGAATGCTGAGGGGGAATGTGGGTGGACTGGGATGGACTGTGGGGTACACTGAGACAGACTGGGAGTGATAGTGGGGCAAGCGGGGCACACTTGGGACATTGCAGGAAAGACTGGGGACACTGGCGCATCCTCTGGATGAAATTGGGGTGAACTGGAAGGGACTGGGAATAATCTCAGGTGTATTGGGAGTGACTGGGCTGTACTGAGGATGAACTGGTCTTTACTGGGAGGGACTGGAGGAGGGTGAATGGGCTGTTCCCACCTCCACCGCATCCCATTTGCCGAGGCTCCCGCCCATCACTGCCTGTAGCCAATCAGTGCCAGGGATCCAGGCCTGGGGGAAGTGCCTAGGGTAGGCGCCATCTTTTCTTTTTGCCTACAACTCCCGTCATGCCCCGCGGCCCTAATTGAGCCCGATTAGAGCTGGAATTAAGACTCCCGTCATGCCCTGTGCTCCACAGAACGCCCGACGTCCGCCCCCATCTGTCCCATAAGTGTCCCCCAGACCCTCCAGGATCCCTCAGTGCCCCCTCAGCGCCTATTCGGCCCCCCCACCAAGGAGTTCCCGGGCCCCCTGAGTGCTCCCAACCCTACAGATGCCCGCTACAGCCACTTCTGGGATTTCATCTCCTCTCATCCCCCGCGGCCCCAGAGCCCCTCAGAACAGTCCCGCGCCTAAAACTCCTGCCGTGCCCCGCGCACTATAGAGCCCGGTTACAGCTCCCCGAGCTACTTCCAAGGGCTCCCAAAGCGTTTACGTTCCCCCAGAGGATCTCAAGTCGCGGCTCGGATGCAGAAGTATCCCCCAAGTGCCTTCCCGGACGCCCAAACATCGTGTTCGAGCCACTTCCGGGACTACAGCCCCCATAATGCTCCGCAGCGCATGTCAGCGCTATTTTAGTCCGGACTTCCTCTCCCATCATGCCCCACGTCTTACCGAGAGCCATTGCTGCTGCGCATCGAACTCCCGTGAAGCTCCGCGGCCCCGTTAAACCGTATGATATCCGCGCCTACAACTCCCGTCATCCCCCGGGCCCCAGGGAGCCCCGTTCGAGTCCCCCGAGGGCCCGCCCGGACTCTGAAGGGCCCCTAATTCCCGTCCCCGACCTCCAGGCGCCCCCGTGGAGCCCCAGGTGCTGCCCCGGACCCCGAACTGTCTCTCAGATTCCCTGAGTGCCCCTCCAAGTGCCCACCCGTCTTCCCCAAGTGTCCTCCAGACCCTCAAGTTCTGTCAGAATTCCCTCCCCAGACCCAAAAATTCCCCAAATGTGCCCGAGAAATGTCTCCTGGGAAGCCAAAGTGCCCCCCGTCCCCCGACCCTGTATTGTTAAAAGATGATAAAAAGTCTATAAATATATCTAATTACCAGAAAGAGGAATAAATAAATACCTACTAGAGCTTAATAAATTAATGAAGGTGTGAAAATCGCCAATCACTTGTTTTTAAAATTTTAAAAGTTTAATGGGAATAAAATGGTTATAAAAATAGTAATACAATTAGAGTAATAATAATTCGGACAAATTGAAGTAGGACAATATGAAAGAATAAAGACAAAGAGTTACGGACGTCCAGGTACCTTTGTATGGGCAGCACGAGCCCGAAAAAGGACACCTGTTATCAAAGGATTAACGCTTAAACCAATAGCATTTTTGTGAGATGCAAAGCTGTGTTTCGTGTCAGGTACAAACAGGTGATGTGTGTACTTGTAAATGCAAATGTGTGGACATGGACAATGGGATAGTTGCAACTTCTAATAATATCTGAGGAAAATAAAGCATGGAAAAAGGCCTTTGAACCTGTCTTTTGTTTGCAATTAACCCTGGTTGATTCAGGAACATTGGAATTAAGATGTTAAAGATGTTGCTTTTTGCTTGCATTTAATCCATAAAAAGCTCTTCAATAATAACCTTTTGAAGTATAATTTTAGAATATTACTTGTATCCTTGAAACTATAGCTTTGGAACATATATAAAGGAAATACGTTTATCTCAAACCTTATTGAAACAGAGAAAAACAGCTTGAGAAAGGAAGATGAACATCACCTCAAGGGTTTATGGTTTTGACCAAAGGGAAGCTGGACATCACTATTATAAGATTTATACTCTCTGCAATTAAAAGGTGGACACACATCTGGGAAGCTGGACCCCAGCAGATGGGATTCGTCTTTCTTCTTTCGGAAACTGGACCGTCACCATCTGGGGATACTCCTTTGACATACATCCTGAGAAATTAAAATCACAATAGTGTATAGAATTGTGATGTAATAATTTGGAATAAAAATTGCTGATGAGTAAAAGATTGGAAATAGAAACTGCTGAAAAAAACTGATGAGTACCCCTATAAATACCTGTAACCATCAATTATCAGTGTGCAGTTGGAGGGAAAACTTCCCCCACTGTACCCAGTGCTGTATTGCTCATACTTTACCATATTAAATAATAAATTGATTGCTGCTTGAACATTGGCCTAGTCAAGCTTCTTATTCACAACAGATTTGGTGCATTGGCCAGGATTTTCCAAATCCATTGAGGGAGACTCCTGATATCAGGGAGGTGCCCCACCTTGGAGGCTTCTGCCTCCGGTGACCCTGAGTGACGGGAGAATCTCTCAGGGCAGAGGAAATCCATAAGGTAAATTATGAGCAAAGAATTTTGAGTTCCCGGAGTAGACTGCAGTAAATTCACCTGTAATAAACTCGTGCACAAAGACCCAGGCGAGAAAAGGAGGCTGTAAGTATCGCTTGGTTTGGTGGGATAAGAACGGGTGTAGGTGTGTAAAATGTGAATGGTGTGTGTATGAGACGTGACCTAGTCACGACACAAGTGAGGTGTTCTTCTAACCTCGGTTTCGCTACCCTGCAACGGGGGCAGCAGGTGAAGGAACAAAGCGTGTGGAAGAGGATTTTCTGTATATAAAAGGTCGGGGTGGGGGGGGCTGTGATAAGATAATAGTTATGGAGAGGATTTTTTTATTCCTTTTAGAAAATCAGAGGTAGGAGGCGTTTGAAGGGACTTTATATTAAGGAAATTCCTGACAAGAAGGGACTAAAGTCTGAACAAATGAGCTCAAGACGAGTGAGGGAGCACCTATTCGGGAAAAATGGGTAAATGCCAAAGCAAAACCCAGGAGCTGGTATAAACCAGCAGGAAAATAAAGGTACTGAAAGTACTGGAAAAAGAGGGAGCATTTTGCCAGACATACCTAAGGACAGCCCCCTTTAGGTAATGTTAAAATTGTGGAATAAATATGAATCCAGGAGAGGAAAAAGTAAAGAGAAAATGATACAATATTGTGTGGTAGAATGGACTAAGGAAATGATACGACCTGATAATTTATACTGGCCAATGTACAGGTCATCTGAAGGATGGATCTATAAGGCCTTGAATGCCGATGTAAATAAAAAGGACTCTATTAACCAAGAAGAAAGAGATTATGCTGCTTTATGGCATGGGTCCTGGCCTAGTCCCCTGTATGCATTAAAAACCAAAAAGGAAAGGGATCAGTGGGACCCCTTAGATAACCTTCCCCCCCCTTATCTACCACAGCCAGCGGCACTGGCAGAGGTGCCTCATCCAGCACCTAACCCGGCACCCTTTGCACCCATTCCAGCACCCCCCGCACCACAAGCCCCGATAGCTCCGCTCCCACTGCCACAAGTCTCGGTAGCTATGCTCCAATTGCCACCAGCCCCGATGGCTCCGCTCCCATTGCCACAAGCCCCGGTGGTTCCACTGCTGCTGCCACCAGCCCCGGTGGCTCCACTCCCGCTGCCACAAGCCCTGTGGCTCTGCTCCCGGTACGTGATTCACCACTAGCACACAGAACGAGAAGCCAGGAAAGGGCACGAGCAGAAAGCAGTGGGGATAGCAATAAAGAAGAGAAGGGGGGGCAGCTGTACCCATTGAGAGAAGTACCATTAGTAGGAAATCAAGGGAGACCAGTCATTGGGTATGTGTCAGTAGCCCTAAACACCAGGGATGTAAGGGCTTTTAAAAAAAGAGATGAGAAGGTTACTTGAAGATCCTCTGGGGGTGTCTGAAAGGCTAGATCAGTTTCTAAGACCCAGACGGAGATTCAGTCAATTTTAAGTATTTTATTTACAGCAGAGGAGAGGCAGTTGATAAGACAGGCTGGCATGAGAATTTGGGATAGGGACCACCAGCAGGGACCTTTAGGAGAAATGAAATGGCCCCTGGCAGCCCCTAACTGGAACCATAACAATGACCAAGATAGGCAGAATATGGTAGATCTCAGGAATATAATTATTCAGGGAATTCGAGAAGCAGTTCCTGGAGGGCAGAATATTAGCAAGGCCCTGAATGAACGTCAGGGGAAAGATGAGTCACCCATAGATTGGTTAGAAAGAGTAAGGAAGAGTATACAAATGTATTTGGGATTAGATCCTGATACAGCAGTGAGAGAAGCATTAATCAAAACTCAGTTTGTGGCAAAATCATGGGAGGATATTAGAAGGAAACTTAGAAAGTTAGACAGCTGGCAGGAGAGAGGTTTGCAAGAATTGTTAAGGGAAGCACAGAGAGAGAGATGAAGAAAAGGCGAAAGCTAAAGCTAAGGTTTTCATGGCTGCAGTAAAAGAGGTTCAGAACAGTAGTGCATCTTCAAGTAATGCTAAAAGCATGAGAAAAATTACTGGTGAGGGTTCTAAAAGACCTACCTGCTCTTACTGTGGTATGGAAGGACATGTTAAAAGGGTTTGCAGGAAGTGAGAGGCAGATCAAAAACTGTTTGTAGAGGAAAATTAAGAGCAGTTCCCGAAGGTGAAGAAGTCGCCCTTTTAGTAGATACAGCTGCTGAACAATCAACAGTGCAAAGATTACCAAAAAGATGCAAAATCAGCCGGAAAACTGCTCAAGTAATTAAAGCAAAAGGAGAGGCCTTTAAGGTTCCCATTATTGAACAAGCACTAATTGAAGCAAAAGGAAAAGTGGATATTAGTGATCTATTACTAGTTTCAGAAGCAGAATGCAATCTTTTGGGAAGGGACCTGATTATTTCATTAAGAAAAGATAAGGTGAGGACAATTTACACAGACTCAAAATATGCTTTTGGAATTGTGCAAACATCTAGATAGAAAGAAGTTTGATAAACACTCAAGGGAAGAAACTGATCCATCAGGATCAGTTAAAAATCAGAGTGCTTGAAGCCCTGAAAAGACCTAAGAGAATAGCTGTAGTACATGTACGAGGTCATAAACGAGAGTCAAGCTGCTTAGTAAGAAGAAAAAGAGGCAGCTTGTAAACTAAAAGAGACTATCCAGCTGAACACTATAGTGGAAATTCAAGAGAAGCTGCCAAAAAGTTATAGTACTCAAGAGGAAGAAGCTATAAAAAAATTAGAAGCTAAGAAAGAGCTGGGAAAATAGATACTATCAGATGAGAGAGAGATTTTACCTAAAGCTTATGCTAGAAGGATTTTAAGCCAGTTGCACCAACATACTCATTGGGGAACAAGAGCCTTATGTGATCATTTTTTAAAATATTATGGATGTATTGGAATTTTTGAGATAGCAAAACAAATAACACAGGGGTGTTTGACATGTCAAAAGGTTAACAAAAAGGTAATGAGACAAGCTCCAGCCGGCGGTAGAAAAATAGCCTACTGACCATTTGAAAGGGTTCAGGTGGATTATACTGAATTACCAAGGGGGGGCAGAGGAAATACTTGTTAGTATTAGTAAATCAACTGACTCATTGGGTGGAGGCCTACCCAGCTGCCTGAGCCACAGCGAAGTTTGTGGTTAAAATATTGTTGGAACAAATAATTCCTCAATTTAAGGTTATCAGGGCCATTGATTCTGATCAAGGCTTCCACTTTACTTCCAGCATCATAAAAAGGAGTAACACAAGCCATGGGGATTTCCTGGGAATATCACACCCCTTGGCACCCCCAGAGCTCTGGGAGGGTGGAAAGAATGAACCAAACTATAAAACAGTAGTTAACAAAATTAATGATTGAGACCCAAATGTCATAGGTAAAGTGTTTACCTTTAGCATTGCTTAATATAAGGACACTTCCAAATGCAGATACGGGACTTTCTGCATATGAGATTCTTTATAGAATGCCTTATTCCCAGGAAGTACCCCAAACATCAGTAGTGACTGCCGATATGACTATTCAAAATGCATCCAGAAGATGGGACAACATGTCCTAGAACTAAGGGAGAAAGGGGTAATTGCTCAATCAGCCCCTCTCGGATTTAGCATACATCAAATAAAATCAGGTGACTGGGTGCTGAATAAAAGCTAGAAGAAAGAAAGTTTATCTCCCAGGTGAGAAGGTCCATATTTAACTCTGCTGACCACTGATACAGCTGTCCGAACTGTGGTAAAAGGCTGGACCCAGGCGTCGCGGGTCAAAGGACCAGTGGAACCACCGACAGAGATGGAACCACCAACGAGACGTCTGTTGAATCCCAGTGGAGAACTGCATCTACCCCCAGAGAACTGAAAATCAAGGTAAAAAAAGACTGATGTATGTCACAAAAACGCTCCTACCTTAAGCTGCAAAACCAGTTGTATTCACGAGAGGTAGAATGTACTACTCTAAACTGTAAGTGTTATCCATGGGATTGTTTTAAGTGTATAGAGTGTGAAGAATTTTGGTATACAAACCTACCAAGGGGACAGATCTCTAATGCTCTCTGCTGTAATTGATGAAAAAAATGAAAAAAATAGAGAATCAAATTAAAGCATAAGATAGCAGGAAGCCAAGTATTGCCGGAAGAGGGGGAGGCACATACACCAACCCTATTGTAGTCGCACATGCCCCGAACTCAGGGGCCAATTGGCCTAAATTAAAAAGAATCGGGCCACAACCACGATAAATAGAGATCTGAAGGCTCATGAGGCAAAAGGCAAAAATGAAACAAAAGATATCAGTGACTAAATCCCAAGGTATAAACTCTGCTACCGAGAAGATCTACATCTCAGCCCTTGGATGCAACCCAAGGGGCCTTGAGAGAGGTAGAGAGTTAAACCCTTTGAGGATTATTTCACTGTATTGATCATTGCATCCCAGGCAATGGGCCTTAGCCTCACTCCTGAACTCCACATAATCCACGAGCGAGCTGCAGGATCAGAGCCTATTGCTCCAGCTGTCTGTGAGAAATGCAATAATACTGTCTAGATCGGGGGAAAAATGGAATCAATGTTCATGTCACATTCCCATGTTAGTGAAGTGTGCTATGACCATAACCAATTAAAGATGTGCACTATGGGTGGCAAATTATACTGGGTTGGAGAAAATTTAAAACCTGAGGGTGTAAATGACCCATGGAAAGCCCCAAATTGTATATATTGGATTTGTGGACAAAAAGCTTACAGCGAACTGCCCCGTAGATGGAAAGGTGGAGATTGATCATTACGGAGAAACCATCTGGGGTTTGGCAGGAGAGATCAAAGGAGTGGCTCATGTCCCTGTCCAAAAACGGAATTCCATTCTTCAAGCCTCATGGTGGGACCAGATGCTTGGAGGAGGAACTTGGTGGAAGAAAATAGGGTTCCTGATATTGTGCTCATTAGCTGGGTTATTGTTTCTACCTTGCCTTATTCCATGTTTTATCTGACTAATCCATTCAGTTATTCAAAGCATGCAGATTGCAGTAACCGACTCGGAATTGGCTACCGGAGAAGTTGGTAGATTTGAGAAAAGAGCTAAGATAACCAAAATAATGAAATTAAAGAAAAGAGACCAAAAAGAGAAAGCTTCCAAAGTTTTGGCCAGATTTGAAGCCCAGACACGAATGAGTAAGATAAATGAAAATTTATACAAGCAGAGGGGGGACTGTGAGATGCAAAGCTGTGTTTCATGTCAGGTACAAACAGGTGACGTGTGTACTTGTGAATGCAAAATGTGTGGACACTGACAATGGGATAGTTGCGAATTCTAATAATAACTGAGGAAAATAAAGCATGGAAAAAGGCCTTTGAACCTATCTTTTGTTTGCAATTAACCCTGGTTGATTTAGGAACATTGGAATTAAGGTGTTAAAGATGTTGCTTTTTGCTTGTGTAATCCATAAAGAGTTCTGCAATAATAACCTTTTGAAGTAAAATTTTAGAATATTACTTGTATCCTTGAAACTGTAGCTTTGGAATATATATAAAGGAAATATGCCTATCTCACACCTTATTGAAGCAGAGAAAAACAGCTTGAGAAAGGAAGATGAACATCACCTCAAGGGTTTATGGTTTCGACCAAAGGGAAGCTGGACATCACTGTTACGAGATTTATAGTCTCTGCAATTAAAAGGTGGACAAACACCTGGGGAGCTGGACCCCAGCAGATGGGATTCGTCTTTCTTCTTTTGGAAACTGGACCGTCACCATCTGGGGATCCTCCTTTGAGATACATCCTGAGAAATTTAAATCACAGTAGTGTATAGAATTGTGATGTAATAATTTGGAATAAAAATTGCTGATGAGTAAAAATTGGAAATAGAAACTGCTGAAAAAAGCTGATGAGTACCCCTATAAATACCTGTAACCCTCAATTATCAGCGTGCAGTTGGAGGGAAAACTTCCCCCACTGTACCCAGCGCTGTATTGCTCACACTTTACCATATTAAATAATAAATTGATTGCTGCTTGAATATTGGCCTAGTCAAGCTTCTTATTCTTAACACCAGCGCAGGCCATGCTCAGCAATTCCCTCTGTGAGCCTGGCCTTGCTGTCAGCCCCGGCAGCGGCTGCGTGGCCCCTTTGTGGCCCTGTGCTGGCCCGGCCATGGTGGCCCAGCCCCTGTGCAGGCCCAGGCCAGGCCAGGAGCATTGCGGCTGGGAACGGCCCCTGTGCCGTGGTGCCCACAGCAGCCTTGGGGCTCTGTGCCCCATGGCCTCCCTGCTGGGCAGCCTCTGCCAGCTCCTGCAGAGCCCCTGGCACCTGTGGGGCTGCACAGACAGCCCTGCCCCAGGAATCAACGGGAGTGGTGTTGCCCTTTTAAGGGGCTTATAGTGGGACCCAACCATGGTGGTGGCCCTTAAAGCGGCGATGGAAGAGAGAACCCCAAAAATCACCCTGGGAGGCAAAACATCCCCTACAGGGGCTTGGAGTGGGGGCCCCATAAAAATGTCACTTAAAGCCATCATGATCCCCCCTTGAAAGGGGCTTGTGTGGCTGCAGCCCCACAAACACGCTAAAATGGGAAGGGAAAAACACCCTTGGAGTGGTGGGATCCCCCCAAAAAAAACACTAAAAAGAGAAAACCTCCACTTCAAAGGGGCCTGGAGACCCTTAAAGGGCCTCGAGGAGGGACAAGATCCCCTCCTCTGCTGGGGCCTCTCCCAGCCAGGAACTCTCCAGTTCGCTGCCCTCGGGGCAGCCCCTGAGTCTGTCCAAACACGGGAACTGCACTGTGTTGAGCCCAGATCCAGAGTCCTGAATCCTGCACAGGGCACAGCAAATCCCCTGCTCGCTGCTGTGCATTGTCCCTGCTGAGGCTCAGACACTGGCGGGGCACATACCCTGCCTGCAGGTTTTGTGCCCAACCCAAGCACTGCACTTTTTGCTCCAGCATTGCTTTCCAACAAAACCAGGGCAAGGCAAACTGTGTGTAGCTCATGGTATTTTACAGAGTGTCTAAAACTCGCTAAGTCATCGATCTGAGAGGTGAGATGCATTTGGAATTCATGGCATGGAGAAGCAGTGCAACATGGAAAGGGGGATCACAGAAATAGAGGAAAACGTCTCGGATTGTTCCTTTCCATTTTCATTTCGCTTCTGGAAAGCTGTTTCACTTTTCCAGAAATGTTCTTGCTGGTCCTGTCTGCCCTTTTCAAGAACCATTCCTGCAGAACGAGGTGCAGCTTCTGTCACAAGATGTGCCCCCAACTGCAGCTTCTCTTGGCTTTCCACACCGTGAGTGCAGCACAACTTATGCAGCAAAGCAAGACAAATGTTTGGATTCCTTGACAACTTGTCCTTTCTTTTCCCTGTGGCCTGGGCAGTTGTGCCATTGCTGAGTTTTTCATTGTGCCTGTTCTAACCCAAGAAAACAGGAGGTTTTGTTGGGGACTTGCTGGGGAATGCAAGCCTGACCGAATGCCAAGAGAATCTCCAGGACACTCTGGGAGCTCCCTGGGCTGGGCTCGGGCTCCCGCTGGGACTCTGCAGAGGGCTGGGCTCCAAGTGGGATCAGCAGCAGTGCAAAATACCTCTGGGCATCTCCATTTTCTGCTGCTCCGAGGAAGCAATGAAGCCAGCCAAGTTCTGTATTTTTGTTCTCCTGGTGGATTTTTTCATTTGATTTGCTACTTCAGAGGCAAGTTCTGTGATGGGGTCTGTAAGTTGATTCTATTTCAACAGCACCAGCAGCAGGGCGGTGTTTGACTGCTGCAAATGTGGTCTGTGAGTCTTTCATTCCTCTGGACTTGGTGCTCAAGGACTTGTGAGCATTTCAGTCTCTGCTAATCATGATGCCTGTGACAAAAACACTGAGTTCACCATTGTAATGGATAGCCCTGTTCACTAAACCCCGATATAGAAAGCCATATGATTGTGAATAAGAAATACATGGTGAGCCTGGTCAGCCTTATGATTGTGAATAAGAGATACATAGTCAACCATGTGATTAAGAAATACATAACCGCATAACCTAAAAATAATATATATCAAGTTACTATTGTTTGCTAAATTCAACCATGTATTGCGCAAACACTAACCATGCGAAAGGCTAAGGTTTTGGGAACTAAGAAGAGCTAGCCGAGAAACAGAAACCAGCCAAACACCACCCCATATAAGGAAGGCAAGAGCTCCGAGGTCAAGAGTACAGGCCTGAGGAAGACTTCAAGCCTTCATCCAGTGACCACCAGAGGGTAGAAGACGACCCCCTAGCAACAATTGGAGCATGTGCCAAGGGAAGAACACGTCTACGGAAATGGACTAGTATAAAAAGGGAACTTGTGAGATACTGGGTGCGGCAGTTGGTGGAGTTGGACTCCCCACAACTCCCCTATCACCCAGCGCTGCTTTGCTTATTACCTATGCTTGCTGTAATTAATAAATTCCAATTTGGCAACTTAACTCGTTGCTGAGTTCCATTTATAACAATTTGGTGCCGTGACTCGGATGGTCATAGGTGAGGGAGCGACGGTGTTTGGGAGGCGCCCCACCCCATTTTCAGGTGGCCCAACATCTGACCTTCCTACCATACGTCCACCGACGAACCTAAAACTTTAGGTAATAAGCAAAGGGAGACACCGGTGAACCCCGTTAATCTTCTGTGCACAGGGTTCGGACGAAGATGCAGGACACGTAAGTTTGGGTCCCGGAATGCAAAGGCACTCCGGAAGAAACGAGATCCGTCCGGTTAAAGGATGGACAGAAGAATGCTCCAGATGAGCCCGTGGAGGGCGAGGGATCCTGGAGTGCGAGCAAGTGAGGTGTGCATGAGAGGGGAACCGACAGTCGGATTCCCCAAGTGAGTGTGGACCCTCAGTAGTGCGGCTCCCATTAGTCCGCGAGGACGTGGGCCACGAACAAGGGGAAGCGAGTGGTGATTTGTGTGTGAGAGGCACTCCGAAAGGATGGGACAGGGGAAAAGCAAGCCCCCTATTTTCATTAGGTTTCTCCGGTGCCAAAAGATGGTTCGTTGGGGTTTATGTTAGAAAATTGGAGACATTAGAAAATTGGAGACATTTTCCGGGCACTAAGGAGAAGAATAAAGCTAAGACGATTCACTATTGTGTTGAAATTTGGGGAGAAAAGAAATTTTTAAAAGTGTATATTGGCCCATCAGTAAAAATCCCTTTAGTCAAGAAGAAAGTGATTAGCAATATGGGTCAAGCAACCAGATACATTGGTGTTTAAATTGGCGGAACGAAAGAAACAGGAGAAGAAGAAGAGGGACTCTCCTGAGGAGGACCCCCTAATACCTCTACCCCCCCCTCAGGCTCCCCCCTCCCACTAGACCCAGACTCACAGCTTAGGCAGGCACTGCTGCGGATGCATTCTATAGCATAGGCATGGGAAGGATTCTATATTAGATGGAAGTTGAAGAAAGTAGACGAAGGTTGGAAAAGGGTAGATAATTGGCAAGATGGAGGATAAATTGCTGCGGGAGGTACAGCGCGTGTTCGTACGGAGAGATAAGGGTGCCCAGAAGCAACAACTTGGTTGCAACCATAAGGGAGACAAACAAGGAGTTAGGAAGGAATGAGTTTGGAAAGCGAAGACAGGGGAATAGTCAGGACACTGGGATGAAAGGGAATGGTCAGGACACTGAGACGAAGGAGCCTAAAGCCTGCTTTTACTGCGGAAGGAAGGGACATTTCAAACGAGTGTGTAGGGTCAGGATCCGGGATGAGAAAACTTCTCAGGAGAATCAGAGAGGGCGGGAGCTAACGAAGAGGACCGAATTACACCCAGAAGAGGCCTTGATGATAAAGCTAAGAGTAGGCCCTCAGAGCGAAAAACTTGCATTTTTGGTAAATACAGGAGTTTCTCAGTCGTCAGTGGCAAAATTACCCCAGGGATGTGAGATAAGTAGTGAGCGAGTTTCAATAATCGGAATTACGGGAGAGGCTTTCCCTGTTCCTGTAATAAAAGGAGTGCAAATTGAAACAGATAACAAATTTGAAGTAAATGATTTGTTGTTAATGCCAGAGGCCGGGAATAATATGTTAGGCAGAGATCTAATAATAGTCTTAAAATTACAGATAACACCCTGTGAAGGAAAACTTAAAATTCATTCTTTAACTGAAGAAGATAATCTAGAAATTAATGACACAGGTGGGCATTCAGGTGAAGTGGGAAAAGTTTAGGATAGAGGAGTCTGGTCCCCTTAGTCCCTCCTGGTCAGCACAAGCCTGTGAATTCTATATATTACTCTGTGCATTATTAATACTAAAAAGGTGAGAAGGGACTACTTATACAGACTCCAAATATGCTTTTAGTGTAGTACATACTTTCAGAAAAACTTGGAAGGGGACTTATAAAAATTGAAAGGAAAGGATTAATACACGGGAGATTGATAATTCAGATACTTGAAGCTTTAAAAGGCTCAAAGAAAATAGCAGTAGTTCATGTAAAAGAACACCAGAGAGGGAGGGATATTAAAGTTAGAGAAATAATTTGGCTGATAAAGAAGCAAAAAGAGCGACCTTAATTGGCAGCTAAAAGGAAATTAAGAGCAACATTTAAGGAGGAAAAGTGGGTTTTTCCTGATGGCAGGATTATGATGCCAAAAACCAGTGGCACATTAGATTTTAGATAACTTGTATAGACAGACACACTGGGAAACAAAGACTTTTTTGTGATCACGTATAGGGATATTTGGAATTGGAAAATAAATTACCCAGGGGTATCTTACCTGTTAAAAGGTAAATAAGAAAGTGTTAAGAAGCCCTCCCTTTGGAGGATGCAAAAAGCCTACTGGCTATTTGAAAAGACCCAGGTTGATTTTATAGAATTGTTTAAAAAGTAAACCGGTAAAAATATTTGTTAGTAATAATAGATCAATTACCTCAGTAAGTTAGAAGCATTTCCAGCAGCTTGAGCTACAGTTCAAATAGTAGCTAAATTTTTGTTAAAACACGATTTATATTAACCCTGATTTATTAAGAAGGAACTAAGCACCCTGGAGTGGCTGTGACTTTCCAAAACGATGGAAACAGCCTAAAAAAAAAAAAAAAAAAAAAAAAAAGAAGAAAAAAAAATTTTTCCAGCAGCTGACTATAAAATTGCAATTCCAGAAACTGGAATTGATAACACCTGACACTTGTTGTTAAAACTCATGACAGAGAATAACTAAGGGAGAAGAGAAAGAGAGACAATTGATTCACTTGCCTTGCTATGATTATGTATTTAGCCAGCTAATTATAGAACATATTGCTAGGATTTTTGGTGATACCTTTGAGATTGGGAGACAGGACCCTTCCGGCAGCAATTGAACTAGTGGGGAACTTAGAGCAATTGATTCCTGCTATATTGGCTATAGCACAAATAAAAGAAGGAGCAACTCATAATAATAACATTAATGAAATCAGGAGAGCCCTATGGGAAAAGGGAATGACTGCTCAAAGACCTCCATTGGATCTTGCATTACATCAGGTAGAGCGTGGAGATTGGGACCTGGTCCGTAGCTGGAAGGAGAGCCCCCTCACACCAAAGTGGGAGGGACTCTACCAAGCCTTACTAACAACGCTAAGCCTTACTAACAACGGACACTGCAATTAGAACCATAGAAAAAGGCTGGATCCATGTGAGCCAAATAAAAGGACCAATAGAACCACCCCGACCAGTGGACCAAAAACACAAAGAACTATGAGTAGGAAGTGAGTGAAATACCGAGAGACCTCAAGGGCTAAGATGAATAGCACAGAGGAACCTCAGAAAAAATCTTTAAAGCACGAAAAACCATGAGAGTAAGTGATCGGCAACAACTTAAAGCTGTCTTTAAAGAGGAGTTGTTGAAGACAACGGAAGTGAAACTGGTAAATGGAAAACATGAGGATGGAGACTTTGATATAAATTCCCCTTTAAGCAATACAGATTGTCCAGAAGTCAAGAAAGACGATCCCTGTGATGAGAAGGAGGAATACCTGTAACAAATTCAGAAGTAATAAGTGACCTTGGGTGTATGTATGAATGTTGGGATTGGGTATATCGGACTTTTCTGTTGGTAGATAGGAAGTCGGGAGAAATAATCGAAGAAGGGGAAGGATTACCGAACTCAAAATAAGGGTTATATGTAATGCTCAAGGGTGTTGGAGAAATTGTAATCCATTTGTCTGTATTATTTGTATAATATGTAATGAAAGGTGGTGAACCCATTGTCGCAGCGGCTATCCCCCTAGGGGAACATGTTATAACTGTTATTACACACAGCAAAAATTAACTGAACAGACATTGGCACTTCGAATAATATCTGGGACCCTTAAAATAGGCTCCAAGAATTGGTGGAGCATTTATGCTAAAGGAATAAACCCCCAGTATTATTGTTACCACTCAAACGAACCAACACCATTCGTAACGAGAATTGTTGCAGGGGTTTGCCTGAGGTGGATCCCTGATCTGAGCTGTCTAGCTCCTCAGGTGAAAGACACTAAGTGGTCTAGATACCTCCAACGAATTAGGAGAAAGGGGCACAAACCTCCTCCTGAAGACTACCCTTGCTGCCGAGAAGACAGATCACCCCATAGCTCGCAGCAACCGAGTTGATGGGCGAGGCAGAGGGGCTGATAACTGTGGGGGAGAGGGCCCTAGAATAAGACCTGAACAAACTCGGGACCACTCTAAGCAAAAGCAACAATATCAGAAACAACAAAATTTGGAACAGGGAAATTATGGCAGCCGCTATGACAATTGGAAAAACTACCTTGGAATTTTTAGAATACTTTTAATAATGTTAACTATTGGGAATTGTAACTCTCAAACACACGAGCCCTTTAAATGGTCATTAATTAGGTGGGAAGATCAGGTTGTGATCAGTAACATCACACTAACGGGACCCCCTTCATTTAAAGTAAACCTAACGCAGTTAATCACCTCCTGGGGAACTACGCTCCCAAGTGTCGGTTCCTACATCGGTTTTTACATGTGCCCAGCCTCTAACCCTGGAAAAGTCTATTGCAATTACCCAGGGTATAATTATTGCAGATATTGGGGCTGTGAAACAATAGCTCAGGGATTCACCCCAGGGGAAGGACCTGACAGATTTTTACAGGTTGGAAGAGGCCCTCCGGGGTGTACCCCTCCACAATATGCATATGACAGATCAATTTTGGGAGGGGATACTCAGGATCATGCAAGTTTATATATATATATGAATGTCACTCAGCCAGATTACCCAGGCTGGCTAATAGGAAAAACCTGGGGAATCCAAATATGGCAACCAGGGAGAGATCAAGGAGGGATGATACTCATTAAAAAGGAAGTTGTTCCCTATGACCCCGAACCTGTTGGACCCAACCATGTGATAGCAAACTCAGGTAATAGCTTAGGAAGGGTAGAGAATGAAATAGAAAATAACAAGACGCAGGTAGAACAGGTAGAAGTGACTTCGGCTGACGAGGGAGGTAACATACTTTGAAAATGGGATTAATCTTGCACGATGTTTGTGGAAAAAGGGCAGGATAGGACTCCGGGAATTACCCTATCACAAGTAACTGGAAAAGGGAGATGTATTGGAACTGTTCCAGGGAATAAGAAACATTTGTGTCAAATAACTAAATTGGTGCAGGATACCTTAAGACCAGCTGAATGGTTAATTCTGGCAGCTAATACCAAATGGGTATATAATACCCTAGGCGTGACCCCCTGTATCTCTATAACAGCCTTTAATGAAAGCCATGAATTTTGCATACAGGTAATAATAGTCCCCCGGATTATCTATCATCCCAGGGAATACGTGTACTCCCAAAGCCATATTTCAAAACATCATTTGCAAAAACGAGAACCCTTTACAGCCCTCACGGTTGCGGCATTATTAACCATTGGGGGAGCTGGGATAGGAACAGGCGCGGCAACTCTTGTACATCAACAACAGAGGTTTAAGGCTTTAAGAGCCGCTGTAGATGAGGATCTTGAGAAAATTGATAAATCTATTAATGAATTGGTAAACTCGCTCCGATCACTTTCGGAAGTAGTTTTACAAAACCGAAGGGGGTTAGACTTACTGTTTTTACAACAAGGTGGCCTTTGTGTAGCCCTTTCGGGAGGAATGCTGCACATATGTAGATACTACTGGAATAGCAGTAGACACTATGGCCGAATTATGCAAACAAATAGAAAAGAGAGAGAAAGAGAGAAAATCCCAACAAAATTAGGTATTAATCTTTATTCAACTATTCTCCATGGCTTACCACCTTGTTGTCCACCATTGCCGGACCGGTAATCTTGCTGTTGTTAGGGTTGCCCTTTGGGCCATGAATATTCAATAAAATAATTAGCTTAGTGAACTCCCAATCTGAAGCAGCCCATTTGAAGATGATGAAAACAGAGTATAAATCTCTAGGTGCCGTAGAAGGAGAGGACTATTTGGACTTAAATAGGAAAGAACTTCAAAGGTTTAGTGAACAGAATGATAAATAGAAAAAGGGGGGATTGTAACGGATAGCCCTGTTCACTAAACCCCAATATAGACAATCATGTGATTGAGAAATACATGGTCAGCCCTGTATGATTGTGATTAAGAGATACATGGTCAACCATATGATTAAGAAATACATAACCGCATAACCTAAAAATAATATATATCAAGTTACTATTGTTTGCTAAATTCAACCGTGTATTGCGCAAACACTAACCATGCGAAAGGCTAAGGTTTTGGGAACTAAGAAGAGCTAGCCGAGAAACAGAAACCAGCCAAACACCACCCCATATATGGAAGGCAAGAGCTCCGAGGTCAAGAGTACAGGCCTGAGGAAGACTTCAAGCCTTCATCCAGCGACCACCAGAGGGTAGAAGACAACCCCCTAGCAACAATTGGAGCATGCGCCAAGGGAAGAACACGTCTACGGAAATGGACCAGTATAAAAAGGGAACTTGTGAGATACTGGGTGCGGCAGTTGGTGGAGTTGGACTCCCCACAACTCCCCTGTCGCCCAGCGCTGCTTTGCTTATTACCTATGCTTGCTGTAATTAATAAATTCCAATTTGGCAACTTAACTCATTGCAGAGTTCCATTTATAACAGTCAATAAATCAGTGAAGGGGCTGATGTCCTTGTGTAGGGGTTTTATACTGGCTAAGTGCAGGCACACACAAAAAAAACATTTACTCATTTTTTTCTGCTATTGTTTAGCAGAGGAGGGGAAAGAAAAATTCAAGGACTGAGTTGAGATAAGGATTAGAAGAAAAACACTTTGAGCGTAAAGCAAATTCAAAATAAATAGTATAAAAAATTATTAATAGAATTAAAAGTGAGTAATAGGAATTTAAAAAAATGCTTAAAACACCTTTTTTTCCAATCCCTCCCTCTTGCCCACCAACAGCACAGAGAGACAAAAGATATGATCTTCAGTCAGTTTGTGACTTCTAAAGATCTTTTTTCAGTTTGCTTAGAGAGTTTCTTTTCCTGCTGTGCTCTGGGGTCTTCCCACCAGAGACATTCTCTGGGAACTCTTCCAGTGTGCTTTTAATTTTTACCAGTAGCAGTCCCACCCAACCTGCTGCAACAGATCTTATTCTGGGCACTAAAAACTCAAAATGTTTCTAAAAATAAATTGCAGTAGCAGTGTGTTTTTGTCTGCTCCTCCAGGTAGTGTGTCATGTTTGAATAGGAAACTTTTGTTTTAAATATTTAGATTGTGCCCTCTCACCCCTGCTCTCCCGAGGGTTTTAAGGTATTACCTTGAACACTTTGATCAAGTACCTGTTTCTTACAGTGCTTCAGTCTTTGTTAAACAAGCTAAAGCAAAGCTTCAAGTATAGGGCTGAAAAGCAAATAGAATTATCCTGTGTATCTATTGAGTGTCCCTGTTAATTACTGCCTCACTTGGGACTGTTTTCCTTTTTCTGGGCTGTGCAGAGTTAACCCTGTCCTTTATTTAATGGTTTGTAGGAAAATGAGCTGTCATGTTTGAAACAGGAACTGTCATCTCTTAAGGAACAGCTGAGAGCAGAAATGGAAGAAAAGGTGGAGTTTTTTTTTCACTGAGCAGCGGGGGTGAGAGGTGTGGCCTGGGCTTGTGCTGTGGGAGGAGCTGGGTAAGAACTGAAACTGAACAGAAAAACAGTGACTTTGGAATGCTGGGGTTGTGCTAAATCTGGTCATGTATTTGTGTGAACTTTGTAACAGTCTGTGATTATAGATTACATACAAATAAACAAACAACAAAGCAAAACTCTCCTTTATTTTAGTTAATTTTAACTAGCTAAAGCAAAAACATTCCCTAAACTGTAAAGTTTTTCAGTGACTTTTGATTGCTGGGGTTGTACCAAACCTGGTCATATTTTTGTGTGAACTTTGTAGCAGTCTGCGATTGTAGACTGTGCTCTGTAATTACACCAAGAAGATTTTTAACAACTGAATTCAAATCAATATTTCCTTGCTGTCACATAACTCTTTTGTAGGAGAATCTTGTAAAAGAGCACTCTGGCAGTGTGATTCCTGACAGTGAAAAGAAACACAAGGTAACTTTAACTTTTTAATTGCTTCTACAATTTGGTAATATTTACATTTGTAGAATCAATTGAAGTGCCATGAGAATTTATTTGCATTCAACAAAAGACATTGGAATGCTTTTGACTTCAATCTTTTTAAATTATAGAAAATACAAATTTATGTTCCTGACTCCTAAACCTTGTTTAGATCTATACAGTGAATCTATTCATGTAAAAATAGAAAATCTCCAAATTATATTCCTGAAATAAACAAAAATTAAAATAAAAATAAAAAATGCCTCCTTCAGTACAGGAAGCCTCTTGGGCAGTCCAACATTGAAGTTTTGTAACTCCTAACAGTGAATTTTTCTTGTTGCATTTTTCTGCCTATATTTCTTACTTCTCTGTAGATGATTTTTTTCCCCCTGGGACAAGAAGGGATTTTAAAGGGTCACACCATTCCATGGAGATATTAGACAGCAGTTTCTGGAAGGGCTCTCCCAGTGTGTAATTTTTCTTGCTCAGTTGTTGATTTTTTAATGTCTCTAGAACTGATTTACTTAGTCTTTAAAAGTGTCCATTTGTAAAGGCACTTTTCCTCTATGAAAGAAAAAAAAGCTGATACAGCTGTAAAAATGGTCAAAGTATCAAAGTAGTCCTGATTGCAGAACTCACCCTTCTTCCCTGTCAGGAGTTCACTTGTGGTTTTCACATTGGAACAATGGAATCCAGCACCATTTTGATGTTATCTGTCTAAAAAAGGACTGCACTGGACCATTCAATGCTTCTCAGTTTCACTTCTAGTGAAAAGACTATTTTAAATAACACCAATCTTGATGTAGCTATCAATCTTTCTCTGAAAGCCTTTTCCTGCAGTTTTGTTCCCATTTTCTTTGATGTTTGATAGAGTCCAATGTAGTGGCTACAGTTCAGAATAACCTGAATTTCTGCAGATAAGCACGGAGAACTTAAATACCATGTGCCATGAAACTCAGCTCTTCCATAGCTTCCCCTTCATTCTCCTCATTTGGCAACAAAAATAATATAAAAAATGATATTTCCACCCCACCCCACTTTGTTTGGGTCTTTGCTTCATGTTTGGATGGAAAGATCAGAGTTCCACCATTTCTCTCAGGTGAATTCTGGGACACTCAGACTGTCAACTGGGTCCTGAGTTTGGCTTTAGATTCCATACTTACCCCATAAAATATAATCTAAAAAGAGAAACATTTTCTTTCCCAGACATGTGTTATAAAGACTCCTCCAATGGATAAAATGCAGAGTGGAAGAAGCACAAACCTGCCTGCAGGGCAGAGCAGCAGGAAAAAGCAGAAAGTGCTTGTGCAGCTGGACACTGAGTCGGACAGCTCTGAGCACACTGACCTCCTGGTAAGAGCCAGAGAACAAATCATGTGCTGAGCAGCTCTGAGCAGCTCTCACTGCTGGGGCTGAGAATGGAAATAAAGAGTTTGGGCTTCCACATTCCAGCCAATATTTATGTGTATATTTTTAATTTATTGGTTCTTTCTGGAATTGTCATTGTATGTATATAATTAACATTCTTTTTATTGAACTGTTATGCCTCATAATGACATCTTTTTTTTCATAGTCTAATATCCTTAGGGGGAAAGAAAAAGTATTTTTAATATAGTGTGACTAAGTAACTTTTTAATTTATTAGAGCATAGTCTCGGAAGAAGAAATGTTTAAAAATTTGTACAAAGATTATCCACAAGCTTCACAGTTACATTCCACAGCACCAAAAAAGGTATGTTAGCCTTTCCTAAGATTAAACCAAGCAGTTAATCAGATTGTTTACAGAAACGAAAGGATGGCTTTATTTTCCTTCCTAGAGCCCAGCTCCATGCAGTGTGAAATCTCCAGGCTCTGCTCTGAAACTCAAAACCATGAGGAGGATGCGCGAGGCGGGCTGGACTGTGCTCTCCAAAATGGACAGGAAAAGGAAAATTAAAGATGCTGTAAAGATGCTGTAAAGATGCTCTTTGCTTAAAATCCAGAAATGCCCAGTGCCCTGGCATTGCTTGCAGGGCTGTTTTTCTCTCAGAGTTGGTGCTTTGTTGCATTTTTCTGTCATACTCAGTGTGTTTAATACTGTGTTCATTCCTTTACACATATAAACTTTAGAGATCTATAACTGCAACCCCTGCAGAGCATCTTCCACCTTTCCTCCCTTGTGCTTCAAAATGTTGGGACACAAATTAGCCAATTTTAAATTTGGAAATAAATAGAACTACACAGAAAGTTGTTTCAAAGCTGCTTCTGGCTTAGAAATTAGAAATTCTGGTTTCAAAGAACTTCTGTTCTTTTACATTTACTCTGTTTTCCTTAACATATAACTACTTAGTGGAAGAAATGTAGCTGTTAAATGAATGTTCTTTTACCTGAAGTCCTCTTGCTTTTTCCTGCATTTTAATGGCTGTTAGACCTGTCTTTTTAGACTGTTTTGTTTTCAGTATGTTAAAATGGTTTCAAAACTTCTAAAATTTCAGTAGAATTACTTGTATTTAAAAAGATTTCAGCTTCACAAGGAGTAAAATATGCACGTTATAAGATTGTGAAACCAATGTGAAGATGCCATTAAATTGTTTATCTGAAATATAAAGGGTGGGACTATTTGTTGTTGCTTTAAATATTTGAACACGGACATAAATCACCCACCAGCCTTCCTAGGGACCAGCAGAACTGCAAGGATAGATTAGAACATCTATTTCTGTATTAATCCTTGGTTAATCTTTGTCAGGATCTCTGGCTGGTCAGAGTGACCCTGAGAAAAGTTCCAAAGTCTCTTTTCCCAGTCTGGTGCTTGAAGAAGGAGTCAGGGCTCTTCATTTCTCAGTCTCAAGGTTGTTTATTTTATCTTATCTATAAAAAATTTTCTCCTGTCCTGCCAAGGTGAGCTCAGCAAGACAGTTCCAGGCACTCTGCCTCCCCCAGGGCTGTGTTATGTCTTTATACTAAAAACGACATATACAATGTTTACAATTACTTTCCAATACCCATCACCTATGTTAGACAGTGAGCTTCTACTCTAAACCAATCTGTAAGTGCCAACACCACAGCAGAAGATGGAGGCCAAGAAGAAGAAGGAGAAAGCTGGACACATCCAGTTCCCACCATCTTCCCTACTGAACCCCCATACCAAAAACCCTAGAATCTACTTTTCCATCCTGTAATAGCTTCACCAATATGCTACCTAAAGTGTTGTGGCTTGCTGATCTTCATACCGGATTGGTAATATGCTCCATGGGTCATAATCAAAACCACAGGGGCATTTTGGGCTCTGTGCCAGGGTCTCTGAGCCCCCTGGCAGGGGTCTGGGCTGCTCAGGACAGCCAGAGGGATGTCCTGGGTCCTGACAAATCTTGGTTCCACAACAATGACAAATCCTGCTTCAGAGCCTAGACATAACAACAAAATTACAAGTGTTATGTTTGCCCAAATATCCCATCATAAAAAGGCCAAAAAATATTAAAAATAGTAACAATTTAAATTAAATAGTTTTAAAAATGTATAAACAAGGGATAATTTGGTTCAAATAATAGCGCATAAGCAAAAACAACCACGGGGTACGGAGGGCAGGGTTCAATGACCCTTGCCACTTCACGTACAAGCTTGCCAAGTGAAAGTCACCCCTTATATGCCATGTGCAAACGCCATCTCCTCCTATTTTCGGTTCGTCACTTTTCTGTCTCCGCCCTCCTCACCACCTTTACCACGCACGCGCCACCACTCGGTTTGGTGGTCACACAAGTCTTTGGGGGTCGTCACTGATGAAGGCCCTGTAGTCTTCTTCATTTTCCTTTAATTCACCTTTGGGTTACACATGCGCACCAAGCCAGTACAATGTAAGCCAAGACTAACGTATCAGTGCATCTACATATCAAAGCAATAAGTCCCTTATAATTAGCATTTTCTTGGACCCAACCAGGTTCTTGGTCATTTTTAGCAACTGTATCTTCAGCTTCTTTCCTGTGGTCCTTGAGAACATCTGCTGGGGAAGGGGGGGTGGGTGGAGCCCCTCCTTTCCCTCTCTTCTTTGGCATTACAACTTTTAGCTATTAACTATTTTATTATTCTCAAATATTAATTACTGTATCAATATTGATTGCTGTTTCAATTTTTATCAGCACGAATCATACCTATTTATCACACAAGTACATCTTAATCCTCGAGCCCTGAGCCCCCTGCCCATCGCTGGGGACTCTGGGGGTTTCCCCCCCTGCCCCAGTGCAGGATTGATGGGGGTAGCACGGTCGGGATGGACGGAGATGAGAGATCTCTGCAGCCAGGTCGTGGAACTTGGGGTTTATTGCAAAGGGCCTGGGTGCAGGGCCCTGCTGGGATTGGGGTTTATTGCAAAGGGCCTGGGTGCAGGGCCCTGCTGGGATTGGGGTTTATTGCAAAGGGCCTGGGTGCAGGGCCCTGCTGGGATTGGGGTTTATTGCAAAGGGCCTGGGTGCAGGGCCCTGCTGGGATTTGGGGTTTATTTAAAAGGCCTGGGTGCAGGGCCCTGCTGGGATTGGGGTTTATTGCAAAGGGCCTGGGTGCAGGGCCCTGCTGGGATTGGGGTTTATTGCAAAGGGCCTGGGTGCAGGGCCCTGCTGGGATTGGGGTTTATTGCAAAGGCCTGGGTGCAGGGCCCTGCTGGGATTTGGGGTTTATTTAAAAGGCCTGGGTGCAGGGCCCTGCTTGGATTGGGGTTTATTGCAAAGGGCCTGGGTGCAGGGCCCTGCTGGGATTGGGGTTTATTTAAAAGGCCTGGGTGCAGGGCCCTGCTGGGATTGGGGTTTATTGCAAAGGGCCTGGGTGCAGGGCCCTGCTGGGATTGGGGTTTATTGCAAAGGGCCTGGGTGCAGGGCCCTGCTGGGATTTGGGGTTTATTTAAAAGGCCTGGGTGCAGGGCCCTGCTGGGATTGGGGTTTATTGCAAAGGGCCTGGGTGCAGGGCCCTGCTGGGATTGGGGTTTATTGCAAAGGGCCTGGGTGGAGGGCCCTGCTGGGATTGGGGTTTATTTAAAAGGCCTGGGTGCAGGGCCCTGCTGGGATTGGGGTTTATTGCAAAGGGCCTGGGTGCAGGGCCCTGCTGGGATTGGGGTTTATTGCAAAGGGCCTGGGTGCAGGGCCCTGCTGGGATTGGGGTTTATTTAAAAGGCCTGGGTGCAGGGCCCTGCTGGGATTTGGGGTTTATTGCAAAGGCCTGGGTGCAGGGCCCTGCTGGGATTTGGGGTTTATTGCAAAGGCCTGGGTGCAGGGCCCTGCTGGGATTGGGGTTTATTGCAAAGGGCCTGGGTGCAGGGCCCTGCTAGGATTGGGGTTTATTGCAAAGGGCCTGGGTGCAGGGCCCTGCTGGGATTTGGGGTTTATTGCAAAGGGCCTGGGTGCAGGGCCCTGCTTGGAGCTGCAGCCACAGCTCGGAGCAGGCCCGAGAGAAGAGAGGGGGAGAGAGGATGAGAAGGTAAGGGAGTAAAAGCGTAAGAGAGTAAAAGGGGTAAGAGCATCAAAGGCAAGAGCTAGGAGACAAGAGGTAAGAGCAAGAGTAAGAGAGGTAAGAGCTAAAACAGCAAAGTTCCCATTACAATATAATAAATCTTCTTCTGTGTTGAATATTCTGATTCTCACTAACCAATCTAGTACAAGATACAAATCCTACAGCATTTTCATACCACCTATAAGAATCATTACATTACCATACTGTGCTACATTTTAAACCCTAAAAACTCCTCTGTGGTCCCCTTCAGTAGGGGCTGCTCTGACCCTGGGACCTGCCTGCAAGCAGAAGGAATTGTTCCATCAAAAGGGGATTACTTTCAGCGGCCACACCGTTGTTTTCCCGTTGTTCAGTAACTAAGGGATCTCATAGCTTGCTTTCATTTCAATCTCGCTTATAGTTTCCATATTCTCAAAATCTTTTGCCAGACAATCATATTTGTAAGGCTTTCCTGTTTCATCTTCTCCAACACCCCAGAGCCGGCGCCGCTGCGGCTGTGGGACAGAGGGGGAGCGAAAGGGGGATCCGGGCTTGGAGCGGGAGGAAGGGCAGGGAGAGGGGAAGGGGAGGAGCAGGAACAGGAGCAGCACGGAGGGAGCAGCCCGAGGAGGAGCAGCAGCCGGGGAAGGAGCATTGCGGGGTTCCACGGCGAGCCCGCAGATCGGCGGGGCCCGGCAGCATCGCATTGCCCCGCGTCCCGCAGGTGAGCGCCGAGGGGAAGCGGCAGCTCCGGGAGGGTTTTTGGGGGGAAGAGGGGGATTTGGCTGGGATTTGGACCTTGCCGATTCCGGAGTTATGAAAAGTGCGTATTATATGGCTCTATGCAGATATTTACTGTGGGAATCCATAAAATCAGAGGGGTTTGGGAAGGCTGCAAAAGGCAGGCCTCAGAGACAGCAGAACTGTGAGTAGAGCGCAGCCATGAGATAGATCATCAGAAAAATTGTTTAAACTGTAGAAAAAGCAAGGGCAAATAGAACAATGGCCTGTGTATTAATGCTTGTCTGAATAGCTCTCTAAGCTGCAGAAAGTTTATCTAGCAAGATATTAGGAAGGTTAAAGCTTAAGAATGGAGCTCTGTGTGTTGTGTTTTAAGGCTTACAAGCAGGTATTGTATTCGAAATAAGCAAGCATTGTTTTAAGCAAAGGTACGTGTGCTTATGGTGTGTGAAAAATTGTAAAAGTTTAGTAGTAATAAAATGGTTCTAAAAATAGTAATACAATTAGAGTAATAATAATTTGGACAATTTGAATTAGGACAATACAAGACAACAAATACAAAGAGTTACGGACCTCTGGGTACCTTTTTCTGGGCAGCATGAGCCCGAAAAAGGACCCCCGCTAACAAAGATTAACCCTTAAAAACAATAGCCCATTGCATATTCATGCACTTCATACATGATGCATAAATTCCATTCAAACACAGGATTCTGTCTGGTCAGTGTCAGCTTCTTCCTCTGAATCCTAACAGCACCTTCGAGGCAGGAAGAAGTTTGTTTCTTCTGGTAAGAGAGCAATAAATTATTTTTCTCTGAAAGATTCAGGTGTCCTGTGGCTGCTATCTCGCTGGAAGTCCTTTCTTTAAAAAAGTATCCTACGTGGCATTGTTTCTATTTTAACAATTTTTATAACCTAAAACTATATTTAACATGGTACTTAAGAGAATTAATACAGCATTACTTTCTAACACAACACATAAAATATTCATTTAATATTTGCGAGAAGCCAATCATAAAATACAGGCATTTTCACATTTACCATATGTATTTTGGTGTATTGATTAGTAGTGCTGTATTAACAGTTTAATAATAAATGTAGTCTTGTAATTAAAAGGTAACTTTTGTAGTTAAAAGAAGAACTATGTCAGTGAGGTTTTTTTAAAGGAAGGAATGAGGCACTCGCATCAGATAGCAGCCACAGGACACCTGAATCTTTCAGAAAAAAGAATTTTTTGCTCTCTTACCAGAAGAAACGAACTTCTTCCCGCCTCAAAGGGGCTGTTAGGATTAGAAGGAAGAAGTTGATGATGGCCAGACAGAATCCTGTGTTTGAATGGAATTTATGCATCATGTATGAGGTGTATGAATATGCAACGGGTTATTGTTTTTAAGGGTTAATCTTTGTTAACCGGTGCCCTTTTTCAGGCTTGTGCTGCCCAGAAAAAGGTACCCGGACATCCATAATTCTTTGTATTTGTTGTCTCGTATTGTCCTAATTCAAATTGTCCAAATTATTATTACTCTAATTGTATTACTGTTTTTAGAACCATTTTATTACTATTAAACTTTTAAAATTTTAAAAACAAGTGATTGGCGTTTTTCACAGGAGTTGAGTCCCAAATATATTTTGGTGTCGCTGAGAGAGATATTTTTAATTTATTTGATGAAGGGGGTACTTTTGGATCTCTCAGGAGTGCAAAGGGGAGCAGGGGAAGCGCTGAGTGCCTAGAGTGGGGGGATGCTGGAGAAAGGGGACCCTGGAACACCTGATGTAAAATTTCAATAGCGAATGTGAATTTTACTTCTATACCTTTTATTTTAAAGCAAGCACGCAGCGCTGGGTGGCTGGGGAG
Source organism: Melospiza melodia melodia (assembly GCF_035770615.1). Classification (NCBI taxonomy): domain Eukaryota; kingdom Metazoa; phylum Chordata; class Aves; order Passeriformes; family Passerellidae; genus Melospiza; species Melospiza melodia. The sequence continues at coordinate 20,809,935 of NC_086200.1, forward strand.
TCACTGCTCCACTCATAGCACACACAGTTCAGTAAATTATATATACCGTTTTTAAGCCTACAAAGCATTTTCCAATATGCTTGGTTAGTCCAAATTAGCAAATATCAATAAGCTGGGAGCAGTAATTTCACAATATTTCTAGGTGGTCATTGATTGCTATCCTTCTTGTGATTGTCTGGAGGGAGGCCTTGCACTGGTGTCTGCTACATGATTTGTCAAGTGCATCAAGCTTTTTATTATACATAAGCTTTTAATTGCTTTGTTACAATATCTCTTAGCTTTACCCCAACTTCCTCTATTTTATTCTAAGCATCAGTCGTCTTGCTGCCTCATCTCTTTTGCTCTACTATACTTCTTTGATTTTGATGCTTTATTTGTCTATTTGGTCAGAAAGTTTCAAAACCTTTCTTTGTGTCTTGTTTTGGACACAGCAGATAGAAGCATTTGCTGATTCCATTCCCAATTGGCACGTGTCACAAAAACAATTTCCACAGAATCAGGGGAGGGTGAGCCCTGGGACCCCCAAAACCCCCTCAGCATGCCTGAGCAGGACCCGGGAGAGGGGGAATGCCCAGGACCCACAGGCCCCCCATCAGCTGTGAGAAGAGGGACCCCCATAAGCCCAAAATAAGGACACTGGAAACGAGGCACTCCTGGGAGAGGTTTTTGGAATTCTTGATTTTTGGAGGTATTTCTGGCCACCAGACGTCCGGTGACTTCTAGAGATGGACTTGGCCAGTGGGACCTCCGAAGGCAATGCACTCACATCTTGTTTTTCCCCCAAATCAGGATTTCCCACTCCCAAACCTCATCTGGATGGAGAAGGCTGTGAGGAAGAGGAAGATGCCCCAGGGCACTGAGGCAGGTGAGAAGGAAGTCAGTGCCCCTTTTCCCCTCTGTCCTGCTCCGTCTCCCAGCCCAGCACGGCCCCAGCTGCAGCACAGCCCCACTGCTGATGCTGTCCAGCCAGGGATGCACTGGGGGGATCTCCTTCCCCTTCCCTGTGGCACGGAGGCAAATCCCAGCCTCTTCTTGTCCTTCCTCCCCCAGGGAAGGAGCTGAGGATGGAGACCAGGGAGGACAAATCCTCACAGCAGAACCTGGTGGAAGAGGCCATTTTGAGCGGCTCCAGGGCACAGGAATCCACTGGGGAGGAAAAGCCCCGGAGATCCTTCAAGAGGAGGGGCTGCAAACCCAGCCCAGGGTGCTCCAAGGAGGAGAGACTCAGCCTGTGCCTGGAAGGCAGCCAGAGATCTGGCCAGAGCGCTGAAGTGGTGGTCCATCAGCAGCTTGATGATGGCAAGAAGCCCCACCAGTGCTTGGAATGTGGGAAGAGTTTCGGCAGGAGCGACCACCTGCTCATCCACCAGAGGACCCACACCAGGGAACGGCCCTATGAGTGTAGGGAATGTGGGAAGAGCTTCAGGATCAGCTCCCACCTGATTGTCCACCAGAGGACCCACACCAATGAACGGCCCCACAAGTGTGGGGAATGTGGGAAGAGCTTCCGGATCAACTCCAACCTGATCGCCCACCAGAGGATCCACACCAATGAACGGCCCTATAAATGTGGAGAATGTGGGAAGGGCTTCAGGAGGAGCTCCAGCTTGAAACTCCACCAGATGATCCACACTGGGATACGACCCTTTGTGTGTGGGGAGTGTGGGAAGGGCTTCCGTGACAGCTCCCGCCTGATCATCCACCAGACAATGCACACTGGGGAGTGCCCCTACACGTGCTCAGAGTGTGGGAAGAGCTTCATTGAGAACTCCAGCCTGATTCTGCACCAGAGGATCCACACTGGGGAGAGGCCCTACAAGTGCAGGGAATGTGGGAAAAGCTTTAGGCAGAGCTGCCATCTGAATGCCCACCAGAGGATCCACACTGGGGAGAGGCCCTATAAGTGCAGGGAATGTGGGAAAAGCTTCATCGACCCCTCCGGCCTGAGTGTCCACCAGAGGATCCACACTGGGGAGAGGCCTTACAGGTGTGGGGAATGTGGGAAAAGCTTCAGTCAGAGCACTAGGCTGATTCTGCACCAGACGATCCACACCAGGGAGAGGCCTTACAGGTGTGGGGAATGTGGGAAATGCTTCAGGCAGAACTCTAGGCTGATTGCCCACCAGAGAATCCACACTGGGGAGAGATCCTATGAGTGTTCTGAGTGTGAGGAGAGGTTTCAGAGCCGATACCGTCTCCTCAAGCATCAGCAGATTCACACAGAATAGAGGCCCTTCTGCTGCCCTGACTGCAGGAAGGGCTTTTAGAAAAACTCCACTCTCGTCACCCACCAGTGGATCCACACTGGGGAGAGGCCCTGACAGTGTCCCAAGTGTGGGAAGAACTTCTCCCAGAACTCTGCCGTGACCCAACACCAAGGGAGGCAGCAGTAAGGGATGCCCAACAAGTGCCCTGTGTGCAGGAAGAGTGTTGCCTTGATTTTTAAAGATTTTCTGAGCCTTCTAATGTTTACATTCTTGTAGCAAACTTTCTCAAACACTTTCTGTAAATAACTTCTTGTTTGGCATTCTTTTATAGAAGAAGAAAAATATGATGGACTGTTAGTTTGTCCAGTGTCATTGGAGAGGTGGCACTTTCACCCTCCAATCCATGGTCGCTTTTAGAAAACTGTAAATGTTGGAGTCAGGAAATAAACTTCCCTTTTCTTCCCCTTGAGAGCAGCAGTGTGTGCGCTCGTGTTGTTTTGTGTGCTACAGTGACAGGAAGAGCTTTGAGTGCTGCTTCAACTCCATCGCCCATTGGGGACCCCCACTGGATGGTCCACAGTGACCCTCGCTGGGCGGAGACTTGGTCATCCATGATCCTGGTGATCCATGTTGGGAAGACACCTGGCTGGTGGTCCCCACATCTTCCTGGCTCTCCTTGGGCACTTGGACACGGCCAGAGAAAAATCCATTGGGATGCAAACAGACATCAGAATTTCATAGTGGACAGCACAGTTTTTTACTTTCGACCCCAAAACAGTCTCACCTTTTGCATCCAGTCATTGCTTCGAGTGGCATCCAGAATTCCAAATGGTGTTGGAGGTCTTTTCCAACCTGAATCATTCCATGATTCTAATTCTCTCTGGCCCACCAGCATCTTCCACAGCCAAATGGTGATTGACTGGGGCAAAACCCAGGATTTTGGAGACAATGGAGTGGAAATCTTTCTAGAAAAGGTCCTTTCTACCCGCCCAGGCACACGGATACTCAGCCAGCATGGACACATAAATGCTTTTATTTTGGCCTTTATTTTCTTTCATTTTTCATTATCCTTCACCCAACATTGGGGTAAATATAAAGACATTCAACTAAGACATGGATGGTGACATTGTGGGACTTGGGTGGGGACATGGTAGGGATGGGGACAAGGACCTGGGTGGGGATGTGGTGGGGATGGGGACAAGGACCTGGGTGGGGATATGGTGGGGATGTGGACAAGGACCTGGGTGGGGATATGGTGGGGATGGGGACAAGGACATGGCTGTGGATGGCGATATTGGGCATGGGGGGTGTCACAGATAGAGATGGTGACATGGGGCTCTATGGCCATGGATGAGGAAATGGGGGACATGGCCATGGATGGTGACACAAGTGGCCTAGAGACAAGTCCATGGGTTGACATGTCCATGCCATGGGGTGTCCCATGGCCAAGGACAACACATCCCCACCACCACCATGATACTGTCCCTTTCATGCTGCCATTTATTCCCTGCTCCTCCCCATTGTCACCCCACTGTGAACCCAGCCAGGGACAGGGGTGACATTTGGGGACACTCCTGTCCCCACTCCAGCACATACCTGGGGCCAGCAGAGAAGGGGATGAAGGACGACGGGGACCGTTCCTTGCTGTTTTCCAGACTGAACCTCAGAGGACTGAACACCTGGGGTGACACCAACACAGTCGCACCGAGGGGACACAGCTGTCACCACCATGGTGACAGGGACACCTCATAGGGTGGCCCTACCTCACGCTTGGGCCAGAGGTCTGGGTTGTGGTGGGTCCCATAGATGCTCATCAGGCAGATGACCCCTGATGGGATGGGAATGGCAACTTTAGGGACAGCAGATGAGGATGGGTGGTGACACTGGGGACACCCTGGCCATGCCATACCCTTGGGGATGACACAGCCATCACGCAGGGGGATGTCCTCGGTGCAGCGCCGGGACACAGCAGTGACAGGAGGGTGCAGCCGCAGGCTCTCCTTGATGCATATGGTGGTGAAGGGCAGCTGGGACAGGTCGTCCCTGGGGACAAGCGGGGGTGGCATCGTGTCCCCAAGCCACACGACCGGGGTGGCCCTGGGTAATTCTCACCATTCAATGTCTGCAGTGTCCCGGCCAGCCAGGAGCTCCTGTACCTGCTGGCGGCATCGCTCCTGGTGCTCAGGATGGCCGGCCAGGTTGTAGAAGAGCCATGCCAGGCCACTGGCCGTGGTGTCATGGCCTGTGGGGACACTGGGTGAGTGAGGGGATACTGGAGTGGCTCCTCCCCAGTGGCACCTGGGAGCTCGTGCTCACCCTCAAACATGAAGGTGTCAGCCTCAGCCGCGATGTCCTCGTCCGACAGGGTGCGGCCATTCTCGTCCTGCAGAGGCAAGATGAGCCGCGGGCCACTGGGGCCACCAGTCTGTGGGCCACCTGGGGCCAAATCCCATCCATGGCCACCACCCTATGGCACCACCATCCCACTGGCCACCAGCTCTATGGTCAATGCTGCCCATGGCCACCACTGTTCCCCTGTAGCCACCAGTCTATGTCCAAGCCTCCCATGGCCACCAGCATCCTACTGGCCTCTATGGTCAATCCTTCCATGGCCACCACCACTCTCTTGACCACTTTCATGCCCCATGGCCACCACCCCAGCCCCACCTTGGTGAGCAGCAGGATGTACTCGCTGGGCTGCCTGTACCAGGGACCATGTGGGGACACTGTGGCCACCAGCATGGATGATAGCAGGACCATTGGGGCCACCAGAATGGCCAGCAGGGACAGTGATTGGACAGGATGGCCAGTGGGGACCATGGCAGAGCCAGCACAGCCACCAGGATGGCCAGCAGGGACAATGGTAGGGCCACCAGGATGGTGTCATGATCCGCTCGTACAAGCGAGGGTCATGATGGTTTGTTAACTGATCTGAGTGCAAAAGCAACACGGAAGGGGATTTTGGTATTAATCAAAACAAATGCACCTCTTGTTGAGTGCCCACAGCAGATGTGATGGAAGGATAAGAAAGGAGAATAAAGGAGAGAGAGAGAGAGAGAGAGAGAAAGAGGGGAGGAATAGCTGCCAATGGAGAGATGAAACCCTCGTGGTCCAGCCAATAGATCCGTCTTGTCACGTCAGGGAGAATCTCAAAGTCTTGGTTCTGTTATAGTCCTCCACCAAGGGGGGGAGCAGGTAAGTCTATTGAAACCACCGAGAGGGAACAGGTGAGTTTACAGACAGTCCATGTTCTCAGCAGTGAGTGAGACCAATTGTTTTCTTGGTCCAGGGAACACACCTGCAGGCAACACTTGGCAAACATCTGGCTTCAGTTCGGCCAGCCCCCTGTGTTAGAGTTATAGGGGTCTCAGTCTCAGCCCTTGGGAGGGGGCTTCAGTCTCCGTCACAGCGGTCGTGAGGCAGCTGAGGGAAACCTCAGAGTGTCTCTTACAGATGATCAGTGGGGACAGGTGTCAATCACTCCTGGCCGTGGGTCTCATAGCTGAAGATGCACTTCTGGAGCGTGTCCAGGGTGAGGAGGCTCAGGGGCTGCAGCTCCTCCAACTCCACCGGCCCCCACCAGCTGCCACTACTGCTGCCGCCCACTTGGCCTGCGGGCAAGGGCTGGGTTGGGGAGGGAACAGGGAGGGGATCAGGGACATGGGATAAATTTGGGGGTGGGACAGGGGTGGGAGAGGGGGAGGAGTTGAAGAGAAGGTGTGGAACAGGAATGTGGTGATAAATGAGGGGTGGGGTTGGGGTTTGGGGGCAGCTTTGAGTTTGGGGTATGGGACAGTACAGAATTTGGGTACAGGACGGGGCTCGTGGTGCAGGACAGGACTCAGGATGCAGCAGTGGGTGCAGGCCAGAATTTTGGGTGCAGGACTGTCTATGGTGACGTTATGATGCCTGTATCCCCATCCATGTGTTCTGTTTATGCTGGATATTATGTTCTGTGCCTTCAAGACTGGCTCTGAAGAGCGAAGTTTTGTTTTGGTTTTGTTATCAGCCGCTCCCCCACGGCTGGCGGGACACAGAGACAGGGCAGTGCATGGTGCTGCTTTTGCTTTTTGCTTGGCTTTTTGCTTTGCTCTTGCTTTTGTTTCTGCTCATTAATTAGTTTAGCTAAGCACTCCGAATTTTTCCCTGGACTGTTTTTCCTTTCTCTTTTTTGGAACCACTCAAACCTGCTCCGGACTGGGACCTTGGAAACACTGAGAGTTTGCACCTTGTGGCTGCAGCAGCTGCCCCAGCACCAGAGGGACTGATAACAGAGCGACCACTCCCAAGAGAGACTTTCTGAATTTGTCATCTTTTTCAGAGTGGTGAAAGAGTGTTGTCACCTGGTATTGTTCATTTTGTGTGCTGGGGGTGCTTTGCCTGTTAAATAAACAGGTTCTTTCCACTTCTCTCCAGGGAATCCTTCCTGACCCAGTTGTGGGGAGGGGCAATGTGCGTTTGCTTTCTGGAGGAGCCCCTTTGGAGGTTTTCTCCCAAATTTGCCCTAAACCAGGACAAAATTTGGTGCCCAACGTGTGGGGCTTGAGAGAGAGTGGAAAAAACCCTGTTCTGACTGCATTTTGGTTGCCACTACTCTGTGTTGGTATAAAGCAGTTAATGGCCATGTTTTTTGAATTCATAATGTCTCTTGGGGTGGAGGCTTGCATGCATTTCTGGTCCCTAGGTGCAGAGGATCATTAATGGGACATCACACCATGATTAATATGATAAGGGAAACCAATTTATTACAAAAAGCAAGCCATATTTATACTGTTCTCTATTGTTCACCCCTCAAGCTGATACATGATTGGTTAAATCCTTTTTACGCACGCATTTTGATATTTCAGTTAATTTTAGTTAGTCTTTCTTCTTCATGCATCTCGCTGTGGTTTTCTTGTCTGCCTTTGCATCCTGAACCGTCTGCTGCTGAGCGTGTTCTCCTTCTTTTGTGTCCTTCAAGGGCATGGTGACCTTACTCAGGTTCTATGAAGGCTGGATTGTGAACATGTTGCATATGTCCATTGTCCTCCAAAAAACCCTCAGCACTCCTCCCGGTGCTTTCTGGTCATTCAAGTGCCCTTCAGCTGACTGGTTTCATGCTTTGAGCTTCAGGGAATTGCCCAATCTTTCTGAAGCTGAAATAAATATCATATTAGTCAACATCTTAATTGTGTTTATATCTCACAGAATTGCCTTTTCTTTTGCCTTTGTCTAAAACTGTTCCTGTGCGGAAATCTCTGGGGGATGGTGGACATGTCAGATGCTGCTGGGACATCCCAGAGCACTTGGACCTTGGCTCTGCACAGGAGAGCTCTTCATCCCCTTTCTCTCTTTTCCTCCCTCTGGGCATGGAGGGAGCTCCTGACTTCAGTGTGTGACTCGTGTGTGCAAAGAGCAAATCTGGGCAGGATTGGGGCAGGGAGGGTTTGGGGGGACCTTGGGATCTGTGCTGGGCACAGAAGGTGCTTTCCATTTCTCTGAGGCTGTCTGCTGTGGAAAGTGGATTTAATATCCAGCAGAGGAATGACTTTTGCATTTGATGGAACTGTGCCTTCCCTTGGCTTTGTTGGCTGAAAAGATACAGAGGAGCACACACAGAGTTACCAACTGCTGGATTCCAGCAGTGTTCAGATAGAAATTCCAACAGGAGGCAGGGTCAAGATGTGTGCTTGCCTTGTGGTCAGCCTTCAATACCCCTTGGTCTCTCTGGGCCCTTCCCCCAGGTGGGCCTTGGGCTCATTTGGTCCCTCAGGAGCTGGGCTGGGGCTGCAGAGGTGGCTGTGGAGCATTGCCTGTGCTGTGCCAGGGACTGGCAGCCACTGCTGGGCTGGGATGGAGGCTCTGGGGGGATCGGGGCTCCAGGGCAGGGCAAGGCTGGACCTGCCCCTTCCTCCCCCCCACACAAAATGTTTAGAGCCAACAATCTCCTCCAGTCTGTCACAACAGGGAATGCTGGAAGTGAAATCCCAGTTGTGGCCATGGGCACCTGGCTGAGAAGGACAGTTTTGTTCCATAGGAAGGAAAGCACAGAGCCTCAGTGTTTGGAAGGCAGGTGAGAGTCTCACTAGGCCAAGGCCAGCCAGACTTGTCAGGAATGGCAGATTTTTTTTGGGAGCAGTCTTTGGATTTAGGGAATTCTGGAGGTGGAAGACCATTCTCAGCCATGCATGCCTGGAGAAGTAGGACAGTTCTTTCTCATAGGGAGGAAAGCACGGAGCCTTCCCCAGTGTTTTGGGGACAGATGGGAGGTGACTTTCCTGAAAACATTGCCTGCCACACTTGTCCTGGCAATATTCCTATGGGAAAAATTTGGAGTTGAAATCCCAGTTCTGGCCATGAGTAATTAGAAGAGATTGACAGTTCCTTTCCTAGCAAGGAAAGCACAGAGCCGCAGTGCTCCAGGAGCTGATGAAAGGCAGCCTTTGACATTCCAACATCAGCCAGAGCTGTCCGGTGGCCCCTGGGAGGCCAAGCCAGCCAGGCCTGTTCCACGTTCCCTCAGTTCCATGAGACCCAATGGTCCCTTGCTTCCATGTGTCCCTGAGGTGCCATAATGCCCCCTTGGTGACACGAGGCCCTGAAGGGTCCCAATGGTCTCCATGGTTCCATCAGGCCCCACAGAACCATAATGGTCTCTGAGTCCATGAAGCCCCGCTGTGTCACCAAGGCCCCTTGGTTCCATGGGCTCCAGGGGTGCCACAATGATCCCCTTGGTTCCATGAGGTTCCATAGTGCCACCACGGTGTCCTTGGACCTGCTGGGACTCTCAGTGTGTTCCCAGACACCCCCAGCATGGTTACAGACACTCCCAGTATATCCCAGTTGCCTTCAGCATACTCACAGTCATTCCCAGTCACATCCACTTGGCCCAGTAAGATTCCACTTTCCACCAGTATGATCCCAGTCACTCCCAGTGAAGGGAACGGACCGGGATGGACTGGGACAGGCTGGAATGGACTGGGACACCGGGATACACCAGGCAGGATACACTGGGATACACCGGGATAAACTGGGATACACTGGGATACACTGGGACACACTGGGATACACTGGGACACACCGGGATATACTGGGATACACCGGGACATACCAAGACACACCAGGATACTCCAGGATACACCAGGACACCCTGGGATTCACCGTGCCCAGCACTGGGACCCACTGGGAGCAGGATCAGAGCACACTGGGACTCAGCAGGGCCAGAACTGGGGCAAAAGGGATCACAGTGGGACCCACTGGGATATACTGGGAGTGACTGCAACCATACTGGGGATGACTGGGAACACACTGAGAGTGACTGGAGTCACTGAGTCTACATTGGGGGCAACTGGGAAGACTGGGATCACAGTGGATTCCTACCGGGGTCATACTGGGAGTGACTGGGTCTGTGCTAGGGTGTCGTGGTTTTGGTTTGCTAATATAAGATCTCTTTAATTTTGAGATTTTTTTTGGCTAATGCACTAAAGAATGTGGTGGGTTTGGTGTTGGTTAATTACTAATACACTTATTTTTGGTTGTGAGATAGGATTAGGAGAAAGGTAAAGCAGGCTCAAAACTTTAAAAGGGTAGAAAGAAAAATTTTAATAATAGTAAGTAAAAAGAAAAAAAAAGGTAGTAAGAATCAAAGCAAACTTTTTAGAATACTTCTCCCCACAACTTTTTCTTTCTCACTGACAATGTAAAGAAACTAAACTTAAGATTTCTAGTCAGTTTACTACCTCTCAAAGAGTCTTTTTTTAGTTCACTTAGGGAGAGAAGTCCCTCTTGATAAAGTTATGGAGACTTTTCTACAAAAGGAAAAAAACAGTTTTCTCGTGGTTCTCAATTTTGTCATGAATAACAACTGCCAGGGGAACCTTGCTATCGTAAAATCTTTCTTATTTCTACAAACCTTCCCACAGCTTGGAGACGGGCTATGTTGATTGATGGGGTATTGTTTTAAAGATGAACTGTTCAAAGGCAAAAGTTCTCATTATCTATCTCTAAAATCATCTTCATCTCTGGGAGCACAGATCTTCATTTTTAGAAGCACAAGACTGTGCTCTTTCTTTGTGCAAACTTCTCATGAGATTACAGCTATTTCAACATCTGCTTACTTTAACATAGAAGCCTTTACCTAATATCAATTCAAACACTTTCATTTCCTTATAGTTTTATGTGTTATAAGGGAAAAGAGTCTTTTCTTTATAGCTTACAAGAGGATTTCAGCTCTAAAAACAAAGCATCTTCTCCCCCTCCCATCTGGGACTTACTTACCTTCTTCTTTATTACCTTTAATATCTTCATCTTGGTTTTAATATACGTGCATGTTGTTCTTTTCTCTAACTCAGAAGAAGACTGAAGCACTGAAAAAGTTAACATCACGCCTGAAGCCTACCTAACCCACCAATAACTACTAACAGAAAGCTGTGGCTCAGTTGTGTTCAGATCAGCTTTGTAGTTAGTGTTTAGTTTTCTACACCAGCCACAGAAGTCTCTGGTCTCAACCAGGCTAAGAAGAAGAAGAAGCAGCAGCCTGACAGCGAGATCTTCGCAGCCACAGCCAGCCCTGCTCTGGCTAAAGCTCCGCAGCCTCCCCTGTCTCCTTGCCCGGCAGCTGCTGAAGCCCAGCCCGGCCAAACCAGAGCCCATGGAGAGAGAAGCCAGCAAGCAGCCCAGGAAATAGAAAAGAAGCCCAGCCTGCAGCAAGACGGCCCAGCCCAGCCCAGACACAGAGCTGAAGCCCAAACCGAAACCCAGCACCTCCCTGCCGACCAACAAAGAAAAGAAAAGTTTCTGAATTTTTTGGTCTTTACCATGTGTGTTTCACAAAAGCGTGTCTAGCTTTTCAGCAGCTCAACAGACTGTCAGATACACAAAAAACTTTGCATCACTTCCCTACATTTCCTCCCATTCCCAAACATAACACAGGGGCCACTAGGAACAACTGGGATCAGACTGGGAGCAACTGGGAGCAGCTAGGACCAAGCTGGGAGCAACTGGGATCATCATGGCATCAGAGTAGGATCATACTGGGAGGGACTGGGTCTGTGCTAGAGGCAACTGGGATCACACTGGGAGGAAATGGGGACATGCTGGGGACCAATGGGATCATACTGGGAGCAACTGGCACCACACTGAGGGTGACTGGGATCCTTCTGGAATCATACTGGAAGTGACTAGGGGCAGGCTGAGGGCAATTGGGACCATGTTGGGGCAACTGGGATATACAGGAAATGACTGGAATCATGCTGGAGGTGACTGGGAGTGGCTGTGAGCAAATGGAATCATACCGGAAGCTACTGGGAGCAACTGGGAGTGAGTGGAAACACATTAGGGACAACTGGGATGTACTGGGAGAGACCAGGAGTGACTGGAATCACAAAAGAACCATAAAGGAAGTCACTGGAATAATACTGGGAGTATCTGGGATTGACTGGAATCCTACTGGGCGTGGCTGGAATCCTACTGGGTGACTTGGAGTGACTGGGAGCATACTGGGGGCAAATGGCACTGTACTGAGAGTGACTGGGTTCATCCTGGAATCATACTGGGAAGGACTGGAACCATACTGGGAGTGTCTGGAACTATAGTAGGGCTGAATGGGAACACCTGGGATCATACTGGGAGTGACTGGGATGATACTGGGATCACACTGAGTGTAACTGGAAGTGACTGGGACCATCCTGGGGGTGACTGGGAGCCACAGGGCCCATGCTGGGAGTGACCTGGGGGGAACTGGGGGAACTGGCCCGGCTGGGGCTCAGGGTTGTTCTCCCCCAGGGCTGCCCTGGCTCCTGCTGCCACCCTGGGCCCCACAGAGCCGAGGGACAGGGGACAGCTGAGGGACAGGAGACAGGGGCAGGGACGTGGAGAGGTAAAAGGGAGTTCCAGGGGGTCCTTGAGCCCAGGAAAGGGGAGTCCAGGGTTTCCCAAAAAGGGGGGACAAGGGTGGGGACAGCAGGGATGTTCGAGAACGAGGAGTTCAGGGGGTCTCTGGTTTTGCACACAGCTGGGGCTGGGGACTGGGAAAGGCAGGAATGGGGGACCAAGGCATTCCAGGGCATCCCAGGGTCAAGCCAATGGCCAGTCTGGAGGCTGGGAGCCATGGGATGGCCGGGAAAAGGGGAGCAGAGAGCCCTGATGTCCAGGAATGGGGTGTGAAAAATGCATGTATTTTATGATTGGCTTTTCACAAATATTAAAATGAATATTATATGTGTTGTATTAGAAAGCAATGCTGTATTAATTTTCTTAAGTACTGTGTTAAATATAGTTTTAGGTTATAAAAATTGTTAAAATAGAACTATGCTATGTAAGATGCTTTGTTTAAAAGAAAGGACTTGCAGCGAGATAACTTGCAGCCACAGGACACCTAGATCTTTCAGAGAAAAAGAATTTATGGCCTTCTTATCAGAAGAAACAAACTTCTTCCCACCTTGGAGGTGCTATTAGGATTAGAGGGAAGAAGTTGACACTGGTCAGACAGAATCCTGTGTTTGAATGGAATTTATGCATCGTGTATGAAGTGTATGAATATGCAACGGGCTGTTGTTTTTAAGGGTTAATCCTTTGTTACCAGGGGTCCTTTTTTGGGCCCGTGATGCCCAGAAAAAGGTACCTGGACGTCCATAACTCTTTGTTTTTATTGTCTCATATTGTCTTAATTCAATTTGTCCAAATTGTTATTACTCTAATTGTGTTACTATATAACCATCTTATTACTATTAAACTTTAAAAATTTTAAAAACAAGTGATTGGCGTTTTTCACAATTTGGTAGCAGAGGATGGTTACTAACTCCTCGCTGCCGGTGCTTTGGGAGAGTCAGAGTGGGGAAGGCGCCCCCTGCCCTCTTTGGCAGCCTCGCTCTGCTTCCCCTGAAGTGACCGACAGACGCAGGTTACGATCTGTGGACAAAAGGAGACAATAAAACAAAGAGAACGGGAAAAGGGTCCCTACAACTGCTGTAATTTGCCCCCTAAGAGTAGTAGTGCGCACGAAGAACCCGGGAAGGAAAAAGGATTGGTAAGTATTTCTCGGGGGGCAGGTACGGGGGGATGAATGTGTGTGAATGAGAGGCGGGCTGGTTGTCCCAGACCTGCCAAGTGAGTGCGGAGTCTCCCACGCTGCGTTTCCGACTTTGCGCTGGAAAAGCGGCCAGTAAAGAGACAAAGCGACTCATAAGAGAGTGAAAGAATCCCCGGGGGTGACTGGGACTGGGTCTCAGGGAGGGGTTGGACCCCTCGGTGGTGGGGAGCAAGGTTTCCTAGCCCAATCCACTAGGAAACAGGACAGGAGGGGCTCCTAAAACCTGCTGGGTTGAGGGATTTATATTCCAAGAGCATCCAAGAGCAGGGTTGAGCAGAATTCTGTCCGAGTGAGGATATGCCCGAGAACACTCAGGGTGGGACAACACAGCTAGATTGGGGGATAAAAAAATGCCCAAGAACATCCAGGGTTGGACAACACAGCAGAACAAATTAAATGCCAAAGAGCATCTGTAGTTGTACCACACCGCTGGGTTGAGGGACAGAAAATGCCCAAGAGCATCTGAGGTTGAACAACACAGCTGGATTGAAGGAAAATTACCCGAGAGCATCTGGGGTTGGACAACACGACAGGATTGAGGGAAAAATTGCCCAAGAGCATTTGGGGTTGGATAACACAGCTGGGTTGAGGGATATCCAATAGCACCGGGACTGGCCAGTAACACCTAAACTTGTAATAGGCGATGTGAAAGTAAAAGGTACCTTATTGTTGTTTTGTGGTGTGTGAGAGTGACACACACACAGAGCCAGCCTCAGCTTCCTGGGCAGGTGGGAAGGGGGAGGTGTGGAAAGAGCGAGTGACCTGCACATCAGGCTGCAGCTCCCGGCTGGGTGGGGGCTTCTGGGCCCAAGAGGAGCGAGTGACCTGCGAACCAAGCTAGCGTTCCCTGGGCGTGTGAGGGGCCGTAGCTGAAGAGTGTGAAAGACACGCAGACAGCCTCACAGGGGAACGGGCACCAGAGGCAGCCAGAGTCAGGGCCCTTCTAGGGGGCCTGGTGACACTGAGACCTGGAGGTAAACCCCAAAGCGAAAGAGGGGGCCACAAGGACCTGTGATTTTCTAGCAATAAGGATCCACTCTGTGTCTTGAGAGTGTGAAGGAATGTGTGAAAGTGAATGAGAAATAAAAGTGAGTGAATGTAGACGAATGAAAGTATAGGTAATGTCGATTGTGCATTTTAAGCCTTACCGTATCTCCTTGGAGGGAGTTGGATTGTATTGAAAAGCAGTGTGAGAAAAAGGGGGTTTTTTGGGTGTAAGTAGTTGAAAGAAAAGTGGTATTTAAGTTGTTAGTAAAAAGTGACAAACAGAAGCAGGGGACGAATAGATAGAAAACTGAAAAATGAGACAGAAATTCAGTAAGGTGGATACAGGAAAAGAAAAGCAGAAAAAAAATACCAACAGAAATACCCCAAGACAGCACTTTGGGAGTTATGTTAACAAACAGAAATACAACTCATTGCAAAATACAGGGTATGCAGAAGTTGATGAGAAAAAACATGCAAACTTGTGAATTATATACTTAAAAACAGCATTAGAAAATTTAACACAAAAGAGTTATATATTGATTCAAGGTATGCCTTTAGAGTAGCACATACCTTAAGAAAAATTTTAAAAGGGAGATTGCTTAATTAAAGAAGAAAAAGATTAGTACATGAGAAACTTATTTTCGAGGTTTTAGAGGCATTACAGTTACCTAAGAGAGATAGCAATAGTACATATTAAAGGACACCAAAAGGTAAAGACCTAGAAATAAGAAGAAATAAAATAAATAACTGGCAGATCAAGAAGCTAAAGATGCAGCAGAAAATAGAGCTGAAAGAGTTAATATTAACTCCAAAAGAAGAAAAAAAAAAGGGGGGGGGAATTAAAACAAGATTGTGGCGAACAAGATAAATTGGGGAAATAGAAACATCTTGATATGGAAGACAATTAGATAATAAAACGCTTACGAGGGAATAGCAGAGGACGTGTATCAAAAAGCCCGGTGGGATACACAGGCTAGGTGTGATCATTTTTTAAAAAGAACTATGGGTGCATTGAGACTTTTAGAGTAAAAAAACAAGTACCTGAAACATGTATAATTTGCCAAAAGATAAATAAAAGGGTGATGAGAAAAACAATATGAGAAGGTCGTCAGTTAGCTCGTCGACCATTTCAAAGCATCCAAAAAGCAAAACGGGGAAAGTACAGAGCTGAGAACAAATTACCTCATCCATTCCCGTTCGTTCCCCCACTCGTTCGCACCAGCCCTCCCAGCCCCTGTGCCGGCTCCGGCACAGTCCGTCTGTCCCGGTCCGTCTGTCCCGGTCCGTCTGTCCCGGTCCGGCCGCCTGGCCCGCGTTCTTGCCGGGGGTGGGGGTCTGTCCTGCCGTGTGCACCGTGGTTACCGCGCTGATCGCACCGAGGGGGTCCCGTCTGTCCCATCCCCGGCTGCCCTGACTCTGTCGGCTCCCGCCGCTGCAGCCGGGGTCAGTCCCGGCTTTGTCTCTGCCGGATCAGCCACCGTGAGCCGAGTGAGGGCGATCCCCGCTCCAGCTCGGTCTGCACAGGAACAGCCCCTCGGGCGATCCCAGCCACAGACCCCGCCTCTGGAGCCCCCAGACCCTGAGCTGTGCCGAGCCCCTCGGGCCATCCCAGCCACAGACCCCGCCTCTGGAGCCCCCAGACCCTGAGCTGTGCCGATCCCCTCGGGCCATCCCAGCCACAGACCCCGCCTCTGGAGCCCCCAGACCCTGAGCTGTGCCGATCCCCTCGGGCCATCCCAACCACAGACCCCGCCTTTGGAGCCCCCAGACCCTGAGCTGTGCCGATCCCCTCGGGCCATCCCAGCCACAGACCCCGCCTCTGGAGCCCCCAGACCCTGAGCTGTGCCGATCCCCTCGGGCCATCCCGGCTGCAGACCCCGCCTCTGGAGCCCCCAGACCCTGAGCTGTGCCGAGCCTCCCCGTCCTGCCCTGAGCTCCATTCCCTTGGTAACCACAGCTCCGGCTGCTTAAGGAAACTCTCTAAAGGAATCACTTTATTGAAACACTAAAAAATCAGTTAGAAGAAAGCCCTCTCCTGATTCTTCCTAAAAATACGTGAGAAAGGCTGTAGAAGATAAAAATCCAAAAAGAATGGGATAAAGAGATTGGTCTATTTCCATTAAGAGAGGTTCTCAAAGGGGGGTGATGGATCAGAGTTTGTAAATGCTTCTTTGACTTTGTCTGAGGTCTGAAATTTTAAGAAATAAACAAAAGAGATATTTGGAGAATCCCATAGGCATAGCTGAACAATTAGACCAACTTTTAGGTCCAAACATGTATACTTGAGAACAGATGTGGTTGGTAATGAAAATAATATTTTTCTCAGGAAGAAAAGCAATTAATCAGAGCAACTGAAATAAAAGCTTAAGAAAAAGATAATCTGCAGGGACCCCCAGAGAAGACAAAATGCCAACTGTACCTCCTGAATGGGGTTAAAATAATGAGGAGGGGAGTAAACACATGAACAGTTATTGTAATTACATAACCAAGAGAATAAATGAGACAGCATATCATAGGCGAAATGTGAAAACAAAAGATTTTTGAGAGACAGCTTTTAGAGGGGAAAGAAAAAACTCCAACTAAATAGATAAACAAACTTTAGAGAAAAAGGAAAATGGTCCTAAGTAAGCAGAAGATCTGAAAATCTTTAAAGAAATGGGCCCATTAAAAAAAAAAAAAAAAAAAAAAAAAAAAGTCATAGGCTTTAATTTTTTTGGGGGGGAACAAATACCATCAGGAGCCTGTGATAACTTTAAAAGTGGGTCCCCAAGAAGAAGAATTGGAATTTGTTATAGACACAGGGGCAGAGAAAACCTGCCTGTTAAACGTTCCAAAAGGGTATAGTGTGAGCAAACATATAGTGAAAGTAACAGGGGCAAAAAGAGGAAGTTTTACATTTCTGGTCATTAAAGATGTGGTAATTGAGGGAAGAAACTAAAATTTAGGTGGGAGATGTGTTATTGGTCCCAGGGGCAGGTAGCAATTTATTGGGAAGAGTCTTACAAGTGCAATTAAGAGTAAGAGTTATATCAGAAAATAAGAAAATGACAGCTAGAGTTTTGAAATTAAGCCAAGAGGATGAAGAAAAAAAAATCAACAAAGAAGTTTGGGCTGGAGAAAGAAATAGGGGAAGAATAAATATCGACCCCATAAGGGTTACAACTGAGAGAGGAGAAAGAGAGAAGTTGAAGTAGAGAAGTAGTTAGGAAACTCTGAGATGTTAGAATGTGAAGTGATGACATCTTGGTGCTAGAAGAGAGCAGAAGTGTGAATGCAAGTTTTTTGCATGAAAGGCAGAGAAGTATCTTAACACATGGTTGTTAAGAGGTTATTCAATGCCACACTGGGGTCCGGAAAAGCCTTAGCAGAACGGGCCCTCCTTGAAGAGAAAAGAGGATAAGTTGACGAGAGAAAGAGAAAGAATGTCAGGAGCACCTGGGCACGCCAGGTTTGGGGTTGTCAAGGCTGGGAGGTGTCTGAGCGCTGCCTGCGATCGGCGGGGTCTCGGGGGCTGCGGCAGGGACCGATCCATGGAGGTGCCCCGGGCGGGGCTGGCAGCAGAGGACACAGGTTTGCGGCCAGGAGCGGGCTGGCTCCGGGGCAGAGCTGCCGGGGGGCTCCCAGACTGTCGGGGTGCCGAGCCCAGGATGGCAGCGTCAGCCTGGAAGTAGGCCGAGAGAGAGAAGGGGAGAGAGAGAGAGAGAGGGAGAGGGAGAGGGCAAAAGAGACCCAGGGCAGCCCCCAGGGTCCCCATGCCCGGGGCTGCTCTCCCCTGCCCCGGCCCTGCGGCCAAGGGGCCGCACCGGGGGAAGGGCCAAGAACAGCACTGACAGCAGGGCTGTGAAAAGAGGGGCAGGGGGGACTAGCACTAAAATATAAAATCAAAGCAGAGATTGCTGACTCTCCAAACCTCACAAAGCGGTTTGTTTTTCTTAAGTAAGAGGTTTTTTGTTTTTTTTTTTTCTTTTGTGTGTTTTGTTTGCCGTTAACGAGAAGGCTTTTTTCCTGAAGAAGAGGCTGCTGTAGAGAAAGCTTTTAGCTAAACCCAGAAAGTTTAGAAGGAAAGCGAATCGTAAAAGTTAATGCAGTATTATCTTTCTTTTATTATCTATGCTATTAAGAAGTCCTTTCCAGGTACTACTGAAGCAACAATCAAAATCACGGAAAGAGAGTGAATTCATGCCAGCAGAATCAAAGGACTTGTGAAGAAACTTGAGGAACGGACTATCATATTTAAACCGGGTGATACTGAACTGACTTTCCAATGGGGACTGAGTGGTAATGGTTTGAGAAAACCCAAATGATCCAAGAAATGTACAAAGAATAACACTGAATTAAGAAATAAGATAATGCTTATATCACTGGATTTGAGCACTGCCTGAATAAAACATCTCCTTGGGGGAGGAATACCTCAGATAGAAAGATCAAGAACGTTTTTGTATTCTGACCTTAGCCCTAGAATTGTACAAGGGAGAAGGGGAATTACTATTTCCATTAGTAAACTTTACTTGATTCATTCCAATACTGGACATGCTAGGTGGGTTATAAGTAAATGCTTAAATTGTAAGAGTAATTAGTGTTGTGATTCGCAAAATTTATGCTCTTATTGCAAAAAGTGTTAAAGTACTGACTTGGTTTTGTGGATGGGAATTATTAGTGCCTGTTAAATGAGAGATACCTGAGGAACAGTAAGAGACCACAGTTAAAGAGTGTCAAAAACAATTTGCCTAGCAATTAGTTAAGAGAAAGTGACAAGAAAATAGAGGGCAAGACCAGATTGGCCTCTGTATTTCACCACCAAGAAGATCAAATAAACCTGCTGTGGGTTGCAACCTCACAGGCATTGGAGGTGGGAGTATAAGCCATACTGGACCTCTGTTATTCCTGTTTCTGGCACTCACTTGTTGTCTTTTCCCTTTCGGGATACCAGCAGGATTGTGTCACAAATGCTACAGAAAGCATCACATAGAAAGAAACCAAAGTTCCTCCTTTATTACACACACCTATGTCAACAGCCACTGTTATAACCCAGCCAAATTAAGAACTTGTAGGCAAAACAGAGTAAATTATTAGATTACAAGAAACTTAAGAAAAAGTGGCAATAGATTTAGAACTGAATGTCCAAAAGGAGAGAGATGGGTTTGTTTTAAATTTAATCTTGAAGATGCGGTTCAAGATTTGGAAAAAAAACCCCAAATAATAAAGGAAAAGGTAAAACCAGCACAGCAATCTAACTCTGTATTGACTCCAAATTATCTGTTGAATTGTATTACAAGACTCCAAGCAGTTATAGAAATGATAGCAAATAAGGCTGCCCAGGCATTAGAGTTAACATTAAGTCAGCTAAGCCAAACAAAAACTGTAGGGTATCAGAAAGGTTCGCTTTAGACTATTTATTGGCCAAAGAAGGGGGTGTTTGTGGAAAGTTCAATATATCAGATCGTTGAAAATTGATGACCACAGAAAAGTCATTCTAGCAAAAGCAAAAGAAATCAAAAAGAAAAATATATACGCATATAACAACCCAGGTACCAGTCCAAAAATTAGAAAACAATGTTAAAATCTAGCTGGTGGGGTAATGTATTAGAAGAAATTAAGATCTTTCATTTGTGTTACAACTGTTTTTATATTTCTTTCTTGTGTAATCCCGTGTTTTATTTTACCAGCATAGTCCAGAAGATATAAGTAGAAAAAAAATATTGCTCAAGCCAAATGATTTACAAAGAATAAGAGTGGGGATTGTGAAAAATGCATGTATTTTATGATTGGCTTTTCGCAAATATTAAAATGAATATTATATGTGTTGTGTGAGAAAGCAATGCTGTATTAATTTTCTTAAGCACTGTGTTAAATATAGTTTTAGGTTATAAAAATAGAAACTATGCTATGTAAGATGCTTTGTTTAACAGAAAGGGCTTGCAGCGAGATAGCAGCCACAGGACATCTAAATCTTTCAGAGAAAGGGAATTTCTTGCCTTCTTATCAGAAAAAATGAACTTCTTCTCACCTTGGAGGCACTGTTAGGATTAGAAGGAAAGAAGTTGACAATGACCAGACACAATCCTGTATTTGAATGGAATTTATGCATCATGTATGAAGTATATGAATATGCAACAGGCTATTGTTCTTAAGGGTTAATCCTTTGTTAATGGGTGTCCTTTTTCAGGCTCCTGATGCCCAGAAAAAGGTACCCGGACATCCGTAACTCTTTGTTTTTATTGTCTCATATTGTCTTAATTCAATTTGTCCAAATTGTTATTACTCTAATTGTGTTACTATTTTTATAACTATTTTATTACTATGAAACTTTTTAACATTTTAAAAACAAGTGATTGGCGTTTTTCACACTGACTGTTCACCGCTGCCAATGCTCACAGTATTCTCCTAACACACTTGAGCTTCCTGTCTTTCAGTGAGAGAAAGATTCAGCTAAAGTCAAGGAAAGAGGGCAGGGGAGATGGAAACCTTCCCTTGGGATGCTTTTAGGAAGGCCTGAAGGGACCCTGCCTTTCCTTGGAACAGAGGTGGTCACCATGCATGGTGTTGCCTGACCTGCCCTAGGTGCTCCTCTATTCCAGAAGGACTTTTGCCCACTTCATCACTTGTCTGTCCCTCCAATTCCAGGGCCTCAAACCTGCTCTGTGAGATACTAAACCTGTAAGTCAGCTGTAAGTTTTCAGAATATGGCACTGACCATGGCTCTAAGTAAGTTTTTTTAATCAGGCTTACAATATATTTTGAGAAGAAGAAGGAACAGAAGGGGTAGATACCACACAAGAATCCAGCAGAGTCTTCCCAGCTTTTTTGTCTGGGTTCTATGAAGCACAATGCCCAGTGCTTGCATTATGCTGTCTTTTCATGTGTTCTGGTGACCAGAACCATCCCATGGCCAGGCCCAGGATAATTTGGGTGCCAAAGTCCCATTGCCTGCAAACATCACACTCTTTTTTACCCAGCTGGTGCTCAGCTCAGCATATTTGCTGAGACAACTTTAGGACTGTTTTCCTTAACTTGGCAGTTCTAGCAGATGTCCTTATGGCCCCTAAATTCTGCATCCTTTGTGTCCACTATCAATGGGCATCCTTCTTCCCAAGCTTTGTCAACCTCCCTCTGGGTGTGAGATCAGTGAAACGGGCCCAGCCCTGAGTCTTAAAGACAATTCTAGCAACAACTACTTTGCTTTTCTAATACCTGGCCATCACTTCGAGCTTGTAGGCTGCTATGTGTGTCACAGGTTAAATGTCTCTTCCTGTTGATCAGGCTTGGAAGTGCGGACAGCCCAGGCATGACAGGATATGTTTTCTTCAGGAAATGGGACGTAGGGCCCAGCTTGCAACAGGTCCAGGCCCGCGCCTTCCAGAGCGCCAGAAGGTTCGCGGCGCCATTGCAGGGCTCAGGGCGCCTCCTTGTGGGCAAGAGTCGCCTCGACAGCGCGGGCGCCGCGCGGCGGGGCCAGAGGGCGGGAAAGGGCGGGCGGGTGTGAGGGGCGGGGCGGTTCGTGCCTAGAGCCGAGCCCGCGCTGGGCCTCGGCGCCTTCCCGGCTCGGTGTTGGGAGCGAGCCGCCGCTGCTCGGGCTCTGGGAGAAGCGTGCGGCCGCTGCGGAGTCCCAGCCCGCAGATCTGGCTGCTGGCCGAGGCTGCAGTGCAGAGCTGCCATGCCAGAGCTGCCGTGCGCCGTGGCACTGCCAGAACCCCTGGCAGAGCCGGGCTGGAAGTGCCGACAGCTGAGGGAAGCCCTGCCATGGCAGCGCCCCAAGCTCTTGTTTATCCCACAGAAAGAGAGGATCAGCACCTGGAGGTGACTGCGTCATTCCTGGAAAGGCTCTATCTGCTTACAGTTGCGATGTCTGGCAGCAAGCAGGACGGCGCTGGTGCCAGGGAGCCAAGTGAGGGCAAAGCAGCCCTGTGACAGCCTGGCCCAGGGGCTCTTGTGGCAGCAGGCAGCGTGGGGATCAGAACAGAGGCAGGGGGAGGCAGGAGCTGCTCGGCCATGCCAGGGCTGGGAGCCTCCTTCCTGCCCAAGTGGGGCCCAGCTGGGCCAGGGGGCAGCTCCTGGGACAGCCGTGCCCGCAATGGCCCCTGCTCTGCAAGGCCTCCAGCGCTGCCCATCAGCCAGGCAGGGACAGAGCAGCCTTGGGGCCGATGCTGCTGCAGGCTCAGAGCCCCGCACAGCTGCTCATGCCCGGTGCCATTGGCTCTGTCCCCTGCAGCCTGCATGCTGTGTCACCGTGCAGAGGCTGAGCCCTGTGCCTCCCCTGGCCCTGGCAACTGTTCCTGTGCTGCTCCTGCACTGCCCAGGGCACCCACGGGCCCTGCTTGGGCCGCACGCAGACCAGAACCAGCTGGGGCTGTGACAGCTCTGCTGCTCTGGGCCCAGCCCTTGGGCAAAGCACCCGCCTGTCCCTGGGCTGGGGGCAGTGCCCAGGCTGGGCTTGGCAGAGCCCGTCCACTCCTGGAGGGCTGGGGGCACTGCTCTGGACTGGCCTGGCCCGGCCCTGGGGTCCCTTGGCATTCCTGCTTGCCCTTGCATCCACCAGGGATGGGCTGCAGCTCAATGGCCCCGGCCTGGCCGCACACTCAGGCCTGGAGCCTTCCCATGGCTCCCCAGGGCACGAGAGCCTCAGCCCCAGCTCCCAAACACGACCTAACAGGGTTTGCTGATATTGATCCCTGTTAGACCTTTGAAAGCATGTTGAAAGTAACCTTGTTTGGCAAGTCCTTCAAGGAACAAACGTGATTCGCTTCTAATCAGTAAAAACTTTATTGGTTTGCTTGCACTTCCTATAGGGTATCCTAATGCTTCCTTTGGCGTTCCAGAAAATAATGAAAATCTAACAAATTCTAAAGAGAAGTTCTTGAATCCACTATGAGGAGAAGTCTCTACATTCACTATCCTTACATACACTTAAGTAGCTGCTCCTGTAACACACAAAGATGTAGTGGTTTACCTGACTGGACCACACAACAGGATGTTATACACACCGCTACACTAAAAAACTTCTCTTCCCTGTTCATCACAAATTTAAAGCTCTTCTCGAGGTCCTGACTTAATTTTACATGCACATTCATACCTGCAATCCCTCCCCATGCTCAGTTTTCACCTAGACTTACCAGGGAACAGATGTTCCATACTCACCTCAAGCAATAATCTACGTCTGTCTTCCTAACCCTCTTTTTCTTCACTGACTTCTACTAATCTACAAAATAACTTGGACCCTCTGCACAAAAGAAACATCCAATTAATAGCCTTAAACACTTGTGAATGTGCTGCTACTTCTAACAATCTTGACCACCACAGCACTAAAATCAGAAATCAATTCTTCACATCCTTCCTGTTCTCCTGCCCCCACCACGCCTTGGCTCCAGCAGAAATGTTCCCTACTGCAGCCTGGTGTGCTAAGAACAATCAAAGGCAGCAGCACTTTTCCTCAACATGCTGCAATCTGAATTGCAGTGAAATTGCAGCTGTTGCATTAGAAGCTCAGCACCAGCACCCCACATCTTCCCCCAGAACTGAGGCCTGCTGAGGCCTGAGCTCTCCATTTCAACACACCCTGTAAATCAGGCTGCCTGGAAGATTGCAGGCTGGTAACTGTGTGAACACAGCAGTGCATTTCAGCAGAGTTATGGAATCAGTCTCATGGAAGGCACATCCTTTAAGCTTAAGACTCTATTCTACAAAATCTAGCCAGCAATTGTTTTGGTGGCCTGTGCAGGTTTTGGGGACTGTGCATGTTTCCTTTGGATGTTGTTTTCTTTGTTTCTAAATACAAAATTCACTGGATTCAGAAGCAAAACCCCAGATTCATTAGAACAAAGAACCACAGGGACATATGTGGCTGACAAGAACACTCCTCATTTCTAATAGTAACACCAGAAAGAGAGGAAAAAGATAAAGATGATTTAAATACCCGAAAGGATCCGAAATGTCTACATAAGCTGTCAAGTGACTAAGTTTTTGGTAAACTCTAAAAGTCCAGATTCCTATTCGGTAATTGTCTGAAAGAAAAGAAAGCCAGAAAATCTGGTTGACCTTTATTTTGCCAGGACTTTCTCACGGGATTCTACCACAACTTGGATCACAAGTGAGGGTGGCAAATTTTGACTAGAAAACTTTGATAACTAGGCAGCATTTTTTCCTCCTCACTGAATTACAGGAAGGGTTTAAAAGGAAAAAAAAATATAAAAGAGCGTAAAGAAATTCTATCATACCTCTTAGGCATTCATCATCTTTGGAGAACAAAAAAAAAAAAACTCTAGCACTTCCTGTGCATGGTAAAGAAAGAAACCTAGAAAAGGACAAAGGGATTTGAGCATCCTAAATTGTACTATCAAATTTCATGAACACAAGTTAATCCTGTAGTGCTTCAGAGAAATGCCATACATTGAAAAGCTTTATTCCCTAGAAACCAAATAAATCTTTTTATTTTCCAAATCCTCTTTTAAAGAGAAAACTGACTGTGTCTTTGGCTTTTGGCCAAACTCAGTTTGGAGTTGGTCAAACCAAAATGACCCAGTTAATTTCCTGTGCTCTGCTCTTTCTTTCCATATTCACATTCACATCCAATGGGTTGCTGGGAGTTTTGACTCTGTGCAGCACAAACGGTTTTCTAAGATGACTTTCATTGCTCAGAGGTGTGCAATGTCAGTTTCCCATTCCCTGAGTGCTGCTATTAATATTCCCACAGCATCCAACTACTACAGCCAAGTAGACAACAAAGAGAAATGGAACTTGCATTTCTTGGTCCTGTTCAATTTCTGACATCTCAGGCTCATCGTCACCCTCAGAACTGCTGTCCTGGAAACGTGGATCCTCTTGCCATGTGGCTTTTACCGGCTTTATTGTCCCAAGCGCGTGAGGCTCTGCAATGACAGCACCAATAGAGAAAAAAAGCCAAAACCAGATTATTCCTCTAATCATCAGGAAGAATTCCTCCTTTCACGTGAAACACTTACAGTGGAGAAGAGAGATTTAGGAAGGACAGAATCTGACCCTGCCAGATTTTCTAAGCTACATTTCTGCTCCACTTTGTATTTTCCACTTTGTTCCAGGGAGCCCTTATGTATTCTTAAACATTTCTCATTGCATTCAGAAGACACTGAATACCTTTTCAGTTCAGCGCAATTCTGGGGGGCTCATTGCTTTGTGCTGTTGCGTTGGGTTTTTTAATATTTTGGGTAACTTCACGGGGTTTCTTTTCTCTCCTACATGACTGGGACTTGAGTTAATGTTGTTTCATCTTCATTTCAGACGGCCTTGTTTTATCTAAGGTTAGGACACCCCAATGATCATGTGTCATTCCATTTCCTTTTTCTAAAGGTCCAAGAGTAGAATTCAGTAACAAACAGAATGTTCATGGATCTTGGGGCCAGCTCTCGGACTTTGCTCCTCCCTCTACATTAACGCACATTTCCTTAAAAGCCTTGTGAGTTCCTATGAAACTTGATATGACTGGTGTGTCACCTTTTTCCCTGTTTGAGGAATTCAGGGCATGAGAACAAGCTTTTTCACCACTCAGCAAAAACCCCCAATGCCTTCTCAAAGCATGCCTTTCAGAATTCCTGAGATGCAAGCATGAGGCACCTCTCAATAATCTACCACAACCCTAGCAAGCAGAAATGAAGATCAAAATGCTTCTGCCTAATTACTGACTTCTGTTGCTGAAAATCCCCTGCATCCTGACCTTTTTTACACCATATTGCCCTACAGTGCCTGCCAGAAGCTCTTCCTTAGCAATGGCACTGTTAGAAGGGTTCTGCTGTTACCTTCTTTGATGCCCAACTCCTCTGTGCCTCCAAAGAAAGAAAACTTGAAGTAACTCGTCTCCTGAGCTGCATCATCCTCAGGCAAAGGTCCCAAATGGTCATCTGGGGCAGAGTCCTGTGCATCCTCTTTGTCCCAGGGTATTTCCTCAGTCTGGTTTGCTCTTTGAAGGTCTTTCAAAGAATAAACCAGAATAGACGGAGGAAATACCATCTATTCTGGTTTGTTCTTTGAAAGGCCTCTTTCAAATCCGCAGCAATGGTGTAGGAGTTGTCTTCAGACAGTGAGGCAGTGTCTCATCTCTTTCTTCTTTTTTTGGCTTTACTGAAATGAGATTGTTCAAGGATAGCAACACAGCACACGTCCTTTTCGGACACAGCTTCCCTAAGAGCCACCTGGCTCTGAATGTCTCCCTAAGCATATCCAAGCCCATTAAGGAGTGGTTCATTATCAAGGGTAAGCAGTGGGGAAACATCTGAGGTTGAAGTCTAAAGGCAGGAACAAGAGTCCTTTTTAATTAGCCACATCCTTAAGTGACTTTTCACTGAATACACAGTTACACAGAAATCAAGGTATTTAGCCCAGACTTCTTCCTGCCAGTAGAAACATCAAGAGCTAATAGGGTTTGCCCACAGAGCTGCACATCTCAGGGTCCCTGCACTGACCGTTCTCACCTTCACTTCTGGCAAGGAACACACGGCCTAGAAAGAAAAGATGACGGCGCTACGTGCTGCTGTTGGAGGTCCCAGTTGAGGTCCGACGTCGCTGGTGGGAGCGGCTGCTCCTGCGGGATGTCCCCGACCATGTCCCCCTACGCCTGGGCCTCTCAGCACTCGCTGCTGTCATCCTGCTCCTGTCCTGGCGACTCCTGGACCGCACAGTTTGAGTTGAGGCCCGGCGCTGCTGGCGGGAGCGGCTGCGTCTGGGGAATGGCCCTGACCATGTCTCCCTTCGCCTGGGCCTCTCAGCCCTTGTCCCTGTCCCACTGCTGCTGCCGCGGCGACTCCTGGAGCGGACAGGTGGACTCTGGGCCCAGCCTTGCTGGCGGGAGCGCCTGCGTCTGGGGGATGGCCCGGACCATGTCTCCCTTCGCCTGGGCCTCTCAGCCCTTGTCCCTGTGCCACTGCTGCTGTCACAGCAGCTCCTGGAGCGGACAGGTGGACTCTGGGCCCAGCCTTGCTGGCGGGAGCGCCTGCGTCTGGGGAATGGCCCTGACCATGTCTCCCTTCGCCTGGGCCTCTCAGCCCTTGTCCCTGTCCCACTGCTGCTGCCGCGGCGACTCCTGGAGCGGACAGGTGGACTCCGGGCCCAGCCTTGCTGGCGGGAGCGGCTGCGTCTGGGGAATGGCCCTGACCATGTCTCCCTTCGCCTGGGCCTCTCAGCCCTTGTCCCTGTCCCACTGCTCCTGTCACAGACACTCCTGGAGCGGACAGGTGGACTCTGGGCCCAGCCTTGCTGGCGGGAGCGGCTGCGTCTGGGGGATGGCCCTGACCATGTCTCCCTTCGCCTGGGCCTCTCAGCCCTTGTCCCTGTCCCACTGCTCCTGTCACAGCAGCTCCTGGAGCGGACAGGTGGACTCTGGGCCCAGCCTTGCTGGCGGGAGCGCCTGCGTCTGGGGGATGGCCCTGACCATGTCTCCCTTCGCCTGGGCCTCTCAGTCCTTGGCCCTGTCCCTCTGTTCCTGTCATGGCAACTCCTGGAGCGGACAGGTGGACTCTGGGCACGACCTTGCTGGCGGGAGCACCTGCGTCTGGGGGATGTCCGTGATGGTGTCTCCCTTTGCTTGGGCCTCTCAGCCCTTGGCCCTGTCCTACTGTCCCTGTCACAGTGACTCCTGGACCGGACAGGTGGACTCTGGGCGCGACTTTGCCGGCGAGAGGAGCTTCGCCTGCGGCTGGGCCCAGCACGTCTGGAATGGACCCTGTCCTCAGGGTCAGGGGACGTGCTGCGTGTTGCCCTTGATCTGCTGATGCTGCTGGTGTCCAGTGAGGAAGATGGCAGCGCCTGCTGCCATGCTGCGTGTTGGGGCCTGCTGTGGCTGCCCGTCTCTGGAGATGGAGGTGGGGAAACCAGCACCAATGGCACAGGGCTGTGGGAGCTGGGGCTGATGGCCTCAGATTCTGACCAGCCACGAGCAGATTGTAGTCCTGACTGTCTGGCCGGCCTGGGGCCATTGAGCTCTGTCTCATCCCTGGAGGCTGTAAGGGCAAGCAGGAATGTCAAAGATCACCCAGGCCCCGGCCAGGCCAGGCCAGAGCAGTGCCTCCAGCCCTCCAGCAGTGGATGCTGCGCTCTGCCAAGCCCGGCCTGGGCACTGCCCCCAGCCCAGGGACACCGGGGACTTTGACTCATACATGTTCCGAGCCCAGCACAGCTGTCACACTCCCATCTCTGTGTGCTGTTCCTCAGGCCAGAGCAGCGCCTGTGGGTGCCCTCAGCAGCACAGGAGGAGCACAGGAGCAATTGCCAGGGCCTGGGGAGGCAAACAAGCTCATAGCACTGAGAACAAAAAGTGTACCAGCACGTGGTTGTCTAGCCAAGCGCTTCTGCTTCTTCCTGCTTTGAGCCCTTGTCGAGACACAGGTTCCCTGCAGAGCCCCAGGTGCAGCTTCCCAACTTACCCCTGTTCCTCTGCCTCCTCCCTGCCCCCAGGGTAAAGGCAATCCCTGGCATTGCATTGGCCGTGCCTCACTCCTAGATCTGCGAAGGCATCGTTGTCCTCCCACGTTGGCTGTCTGATGGAGAAAGGAAGAGATGATGAATTTCTGCTGCTCTCCCTCACGGAGGTCCAGGGTGTCCCAGCTCTTTCTCCAGCGCTTTTCCAAGTTGGGGGTGAAGCTGAAGCCCAGACTCACAGGACAGGGCAGGGCCAGGGCTCCTGGGGCAGGGCCTGGCACAGCACAGCACTTGCACCCTCCTGGCTGGTGGGCCAGGCAGAAGGACACCAACCTGAAGGGGACTCGGATCCCCAAGATGAACATTTCAACAGGGAATTCCCCACTGTCTCTGCACAGGGGGCACTGGAAATAGAAAGCACCAGCGCGCAAGGCCTGTCCCTGCAGGGCAAACACAGGCAGGGTGAGCGAGGCCCTGCTGCTGCTGCTGCTGCTGCTGAGCACCTGCTGTGCCCCAGGGCTCAGGGGAGGGCTCCTACCTGGATGCAGTCCCTGTGGAACCAGGCCTTTTTGCACGCTGGGCACACCAATGTTGTGAAGGTCTTTCTGTCCTCCACAGGTTCCATGCAGATGGGGCAAACGGTGTCCGGCTCAGGAGTCGCATCCACCTCCTGCTCTGGACGGTGCTCAGGGCAGAAAGAGCTGGGGGCAAAGGGATGGGGAAAGTGAGAAATGCTGGATCATTCCCCAGGGGTGGCCATAAAGAGAGATGAGGTACCTGAACGGAGTAACGTATAGATTGACACAGCCGCCCTCCTTGGTACAGGGCAAGTGGAACCATCTGTCACAGTTCTCCCTGCAGCACATGATGGTTGCCCCGCTCTGGCCGCAGACGCAGCAGCGCTGGAAAGAGCCAAGCAGCTGCATCAGCAGCAGCAGCAGCAGCCTCGAGGCCTCCCCAGGCAGCCCCAGGGCTAAGGGCAGGGCGCAGGACATGGCCGCTGCCGGCTCCCAGCCCACAGAGCCGCCAG
The DNA here is from genome assembly GCF_035770615.1 of Melospiza melodia melodia. Lineage (NCBI taxonomy): Eukaryota > Metazoa > Chordata > Aves > Passeriformes > Passerellidae > Melospiza > Melospiza melodia. Next base: position 20,839,606 of record NC_086200.1, read on the forward strand.
CTGGAGGAGGGAGGCTGCTGTGCCAGGGCATCTGTGCCAGAGCTGCTGGGAGCCAGACTTTGTCCCGACTGTTGGGCCGGCCTTTCTTTCCTGCAGTCTGGGCTAAGCTCTGGCAAACCTCGCCAGGCACAAATCTCCCTGCTCTTGTCAGGCTCTCACCTTCTGTGCCGCCCGCCGCACTGCAATTAGGAGATCTCGAGGGAGAAAGTCCATGAGTCCCCCGCGGTCCGTCTCTTGCCGAAATAGTAGAGTGGCGAAGAACTGCAGCCAAGGGGAGAAGCTGATGAGGAGGGGGCGGGAGGAGCTGCCCATTGCAAAGGTGGAGGGAGCGCCCGGAGCCACTCACCATGCAGAACACGTGGGCACAGAGCCCACCCTTCTGCAGTTTGTCACCGCACATGTCCGGGTCAGCCTCGGCACGGCGACACAGCATGCAGGCTGCAGGGGACAGAGCCAATGGCACCGGGCATGAGCAGCTGTGCGGGGCTCTGAGCCTGCAGCAGCATCAGCCCCAAGGGTGCTCTGTCCCTGCCTGGCTGACGGGCAGCGCTGGAGGCCTTGCAGAGCGGGGGCCATTGCGGGTACGGCTGTCCCAGGAGCTGCCCCCTGGCCCAGCTGGGCCCCACTTGGGCAGGAAGGAGGCTCCCAGCCCTGGCATGGCCAAGCAGCTCCTGCCTCCCCCTGCCTCTGTTCTGATCCCCACGCTGCCTGCTACCACAAGAGCCCCTGGGCCAAGCTATCAGAGAGCTGCTTTGCCTTCACCTGGCTCCCTGGCACCAGGACCCTCCTGCTTTCTGTCAGACATGGCGGCTGTCTACGCTGAGTCTATCTCCTCGAAGGACGTGGTCACTTCGAGGTGCTGTTCCTCTCTGTCTATGGGAGAAAGAAGGGGGGGGGGGGGAGTTTGCAGAACAGGCCCAGAACCACGAGGCTCTACTCCCTGCTCAGCCCTGCGTGAGCCCTGCTCCTGTCTGTTTCTCCTCCCGTCGTCGCCTTGAGTAACACTGCAGTGTCCTCTGGCTGTTCCTCTGCTGATTCTGTGATTTTGGGAAGGGAGAGGCAGGTGAGCCTGCAGCACAGGCCCAGAGCCCCGAGGTGTGGGGCCCCTCTGGTCCCTGGGCAGCCACATCCCCGCCCTACCTTCTCCTCCCGTTGTCAGGTCGCACTGACACTCGGCTTGAGCCCCGCGTTCCCTTTTGTGGCCTTGGTGGCACAGGTCACAATGGCCACTCTGACATCAGCACCGTGTACCCAAAATCGGGGCAGCCATGGCCCCAGGTCCCTGGCAACCACTTGTGGCGGCCCCCTTGGGCACCGAGCTTCTAAAATGGTCCAAGCGTTTGCTCAGGGTGGAAGCAGGGCCAGGACTCCTGCAGCAAGTGCAGGGTCAAATGCCAGGCCCTGGGGCAGCCATCCAGGGTGGCACTGTAGGCAGGGAGGTGCTGTTCAGGCACTGCCACGCTAGGGCTCCGGCCCCGGCCAAGGGAAATTTCTGCTCCTGCCCCTGGCAGGCGGTGGCCCAGAGAGCCCGTGCGGAGTCAGCTGCACTACAGGGATTCAAACCCTGCTCTAGGTGAACTGATGTTTTCATCAAGACCTGTCTGCAGAAAACTAAGATGAACCTGATTTGATGCTGCTGCTGATCACCATTGGGTACAGGAGATAAACCTGGACACCACCACAGCTGCCTCCGTTATCCTGCCATCATATGAACTAACAACTTTGACTTTCCATATAAATGGAAAAATTAGTATTAAGCTTCTGAGAAACGTCATCTTTTATACTGACTCAGCAGAAAGACAGAAAATTCACTGAGAATTTTCTGTGTACATTTGACAGGAGAGCTTGCAACTGTCCTCAACTCAAGTCAAATACAGGAGGATGCTTTTCCTACATTATAGGAACTTTGCCAGTTTGGTCCATGCTTTCCTACTAGAAAATACATTGGAAAAAATTAGGAAGAGAAGCACAAACAATTCTTGTCAATTTTTCTCTTTCGTGTCTTTGCAAACATGCTCCTGGAAATGCAGATCCATGACTTGTGGAACAATCAGTGGCATCTCTGGGAAGCAGGGCAGGGACTGACAGGCAAGGACACACTGCACCTGCCTGATGCTGGGGCAGCAGGAGTTTGCCCATTTTCCTGTCTCCATGGGAGAGCCACCTTGGCTGGGAAACGATCCCTTCACTGCTCTAGGAGGGAGGCACAGCCAGTGCAATGCCAGGGAGCGCCTTTACCCTGGAGGCAGGGAGGAGGCAGAGGAAGAGGGGGGAAGTTAGGAAGCTGCACCCGGGGCTCTGCAGGGCTCCCGGCTAGGTCTCGAAGCACAAGGAGCCAGAAGAGCTTGGCCGGACAATCCCGAGCTCTGGACACCTTGTCCTCAGCACCGGGAACCCGTTTGCTTCTCCAGGCCCTGGGCACTGCTCCCGTGCTGCTCATGCAATTACACACAGACACAGAGCTACCTGCTCTGTCTCAACCCTCTTCAGCACTGAACAGCACAACACAGTAACATGTTCTCTTCAGTACATGGTCTAATTATTAATAGTCCTGCAAAGACTCACATTCAAAGCACACACAAAAACCCCAAACCCTGGTACAAACCTTGCATCAACACAAAATGCATGTTGCTGTTCAGAAACACAGGGCAGCACTTTTGGCCAATGCTTTTTCCTATAAGATCTTTCAAAGGATTGCAAAAGTGACATTGTTTGGCAACTTCTTCAAGGAACAGACAGGAGAGGCTTCTGAGTTTTTAAAGATTTATTGGTTTGCTTTCACTTTCCTTTTGGCATCCTTACACTTCACCCAGCATTCCAGAAAATCGTGAACATCCAAAATAATATCAGGGGAAGTTTCTGAATTCATTCATGTTTCTCCCAAAGACTTTCTTGACATACATACAAGTGACTGGTCCTATGACATACAGAGACGCAGTGGTTTCCCTGACTGGACATTACAAGACAACGTTATAGACTCCACTATACTAAAACACTTCTGTTGCCTGGTAATTACAAAGCCTGAAGCTCTTCTAGAGGCTTTTCCCAGTGCAACTTCATTAGGTTCCTCTCTGCCCAACTCTCGAGCCTCTCCAGGTCTCACTGAAGGGCAGCAGAGCCTTGTGGTGCCTCAGGCCCTGCTCCCAATTCTGTCCCATCAGCAAACACTGAGGGAACACTCTGTCCCTTCTGCCAGGTCACTGGGGAATAAGGCAAACAAGGCTGGGCCCAGCACGGCGCCCTGAGCTCACAGCTACCTGAGTTTGGAGCTCCCCTGTCCACTTCTCTGCCCCACTGTCCCTGAGCTGCCTCAGGGGCCTGTTATGGGAGGCAGGGACAAAGCCTTGCTGAAGTCCCAGCTGGCAACAACCACTGCTCTCCCCTCACAAGCCCAGCCAGTCACTGCAGCACAGGTGGCTATGGGATTGGTCAAGCATGGTTTCCATTCCTGTTATTCCACAGGCTTAGAGATGGCATCCAAGAGGAGCTGTTCTGTCACCTTTCTGGGGATGGAGCTGAGGCTGATGGCCCTGCAGTTTCCTGGCTCTTTCTTGGTGCCCTTTTGCAAGACTGCAGTGATGTTGGCTTTCCTCCACTGCTCATGCCTCTCTCCAGGGCTGTCTCCTTCCCTGACCTGCTGGCAGAGCACCCTGTGCCAGAGGCAGGAGCAGAGATTTCCCTTGGCCCCAAAAGGGAACACTGGGCTCAGGCCGAGTGTCAGTGCGACCTGACAACGGGAGGAGAAGGCATGAAGGAGCAGAGCTCACACAGGGCTGAGCAGGCAGTAGAGCCCTCGTGGCTCTGGGCTTGCTCTGCAAGCTCCTGGGCCTCTACTTTCTCCACAGAGAGAGAGGAACAGCACCTCAAAGTGACCAGGAAACCCGGCCATGGAGCGAGGCTGGGGCTCTGACACCTCAGGGAAACCGGACACGGAGCGGGACTGGGGCTGTCAGCCCTCAGGGAAACTGGCCATGGAGTGGGGCTGGGGCTGTCAGCCCTCAGGGAAACTGCCAATGGAGCGGGGCTGGGGCTGAGACACCTCAGGGAAACTGGCCATGGAGCGGGACTGGGGCTGTCAGCCCTCAGGGAAACTGGCCATGGAGTGGGACTGGGGCTGTCAGCCCTCAGGGAAACCAGCCATGGAGCGGGACTGGGGCTGTGACACCTCAGGAAACCGGCCATGGAGTGGGACTGGGACTGTGACACCTCAGGAAACTGGCCATGGAGCGAGACTGGGACTGTGACACCTCAGGAAACCAGCCATGGAGCGAGACTGGGACTGCCAGCCCTCAGGAAACCCGGCCATGGGGCTGGGGCTGCAGCTGTGACACCTCAGGGAAAGCAGCCATGGGTGTGGCTTGGCCTTTGACACCTCAGGGAACTCACCATGGCAGCCACCTCCAGGGGTTTTGAAGTACTTGTTTCTTGGTTTAATGCCCTTCCAAGATCAATTTTCCTGATCCTTATCCATGTTTTGGACAAGTATTGCCTCCTGAACAGGCCACCTCCTGGATGTGCAATGATTCCATCTGATCCAGCTGTGCCTCTTCCTTTCTCAAGGGATGGACAGAGGGGCTCTATTGAAGGTGGCATTTCCTGCAGGAAGGGAGGCGATGCCAGACACAGCCACAGGAGGTAGTTGCTCTGCTTCTGGGCCTGAGCCCTGCTGAGGCTTGAGCTGCCCTCTCTGCTGCTTGGCACTGCGGGCACAGCCCGGATAAGATGGGCACAGCCCAGAGGAATTGTCCCGAGCAGGCTCAGGGCACTCGGGTACTGAGCTGTCCTGCTGGGCTCCCTCCGTGGGAGACATGTCCCGAAACCTGGGAGCAGCTGCACGGGATGCTCGTGGTGGGGAAAGGGAAGAGGGGGAGAGAAAGGCTCCAGTGTGTCCTGAGAGGGCCTGGCTATGTGCCCGTGGGCTGTGGGAGCTGTTCCATGGGCAGGTGGGCAAGCAGGAGGGAGGGACGGAGGTTGGGAGCGACAGCTGTGGCACTGCAGATTTCCCCAAGCATTTAGTGAGGGTTTCCTGTGTGGCAGGGAGAGAGCCCCAGGGCCCTGGGCTGCTCCAGCTGCCCCTCCAGGCGTGTTGCACAGGACCTGCAAAGAGCGTGGAGAGTGACCAGGAGCCACAGGCTCCCACAGCCTTACCCCACCCCCTTGCAGTCCCCAATTCCCCAAGGGAGAAGGGATCCCAACACACCATGGAAATGGTTCTGTAGCATCTGTGATCCCTCCTCGACTGGGATCATGACTTGGATTACTTGGAAATGCTGGTGAATGGTGCTTTGAAGACCTTGTCAGATGTTGGAGGCATGTTCTGAATGTACCTTTCCTGACAGAATAATCTGTGTCAGTATGCCAAGAGCTTACCATGAGCCAGTTCCCTTAAATTTCACTGAAGGTAGATCAGTTCTGGAAACCTTACCCTGCTCCCTTCTGGAGCCCTGAGGGATCCCACAGGATCACTGTCAGTGGGAGGAAGGGGCATTTAGCTGTCCATCCTCCTCCCGTGTGCAATGGCACTGTGTCCTTCTGTGTGCTCTGTGCAGCCACAGAGAAGAGCAGAGAGGGAAGGGGCTGGGCCCAGGGCTGTGCCTGGGGGCTGAGCCTTTCTCAGCTCCTTTGCAGCCCCCAGGGAGCCCGAGCTGCTTCTGCTGCCACTGCTAAGCCCTGGCCCTGCCTGGGGCTGGGTTTCAAGCTGCTGGCTGCTCCAGGGAGTCCTTTCTGCCCCGACTGCCCCGCAAGGGGCTCCTTCCATCCCAGTGTGGGGCCACTGCAGGCACGAGGTCCCCCTGGCCCTGCTCCTGAGTGGAAGGCAGAGCCAAGGGAGTGCCTTGGAGGGCACCAATCACCCAGATGCCCTCACTGCCACTCGGGCCTGAAGGAGAATCTTCAGCAGTGCCATTGGAGCTGTTGTGTCCTGCCTTTCTTTGCAGCTGAGCCTGTTGCTAAAGGTGATCTGGCTTCCCAGCCCATGTTCAAGATTGAGCCTCTGGGAGATGGTGAGGGTACGCCAAGGCCTTTCCCCTGTGAGACCTGCCAGCTCAGAGCCCAAAGCTCGGCCAGGGGGGCATCGCTGCAGGTGCCAGGACAGAGCCATGCATGTGTGTGCCCTCACCCTGCACGATCCACTCACAACTTCTGCTCAGCACTGGCTAGTGTTTGAAGGACGGTGGGCCATGGCCCAGCTGAAAAAGCCCAGATGATTTGTTGATTTTATCCGATTTTGCATAAGCATGACATTCTGAACATGCCATTAAAGAAATGGAGAATTTCTCCATCTTTTAAGGTGTACTTTTTGTTTCTCAAGTGATGGGCCAAAAGTTAGGACAGAAGGAGGTGTTTCCCCAACAAAGCAGAGGCCGATTGGCAGCCCCTGCTGCAGGAAGGAAGTCCAAGCCAAACACAGGCATGGGCACAGGCACAGAAGGTAATTGCTGTGCCAGGCTCAGCAGGGCTCAGCCATTGGCAGAGCTGTGTGGCTGCAGCTCTTCTTCTTCTACCAGGGCCTCCCTTGCACAGCCCGGCAAAGCTGGAGGTGCCTTTGGAGATCGTTCAGAGCCCTGGGAAAAGGGGACTCGTGCACCAACCTCCCTCCCACTGCAGCTGCTCCGGAGCTGGCCCTGAGTGCCCAGAGGCCCAAGGCACAGGAGCAGCCCCGAGCGGGAGCCCTGCCGCGAGCCCAGGGCCAGAGCCAGCCTTGGCTCCCGACTGGGCAGGGGCTGCACTGGGTCCTGACAGGGCCTGACTCTGTGCCCTGGGGCGGGGGGAGCTGTCACGGGGCAGGGAGGGCCAGGGCTGGCAGGGGCTGCTCAGGGATGGGTGTGGCCCGTGTCCCTCCAAGCAGCGACTGCCCAAAAAGCTGCGCTGCCCTCCGGGCTCTCCTCTCGGCCTGCTGGGCTTTGTTGGGTGGCACAGCCTGTGCCACGGGGTGGCAAGGTCCCTGCAGGCCCCAGCTCTGGGGGAAGCGGAGAATGTCCTGCCCGCATCCACCGTGCTGCCAGCTCAGCAGTGCAGCACAGCACGGGCTGACGATCCCCATCGCCCCCACAGGTGCAGCTGGAACCACAGCACATGTTCCTGATTCCCAGAAGGGCCTTGGAAGGGGTTTCTGTCAGGGAACAGGCTTCTGGCTAGGGTTACTGGCAGGCCTGCTTGTCTTGGAGCTGATCTTCATCTTATGCTCTGTCCGAAGTTGGACTTGCTGGAAGAGAAAAGGGTGAGTGTTTAGTTCACCTTTCCCTCAAACAGCTTCTTTTGAAAGTCTACGTCAGACAGAAAACATTCCCAGTGAGGTTGCAGTGTAGGGGTGGCCAGTCCTTGATTGTCCAAAGAACTCTGCTGAGGGTTCTGCTGCTGCCCAGAGCTTTCATTGGCCTCCTAATTGCTGTGCCCTGTCCTGGGGGGGCCCGCTGGGGCTGCAGCCAGTGCTGGCTCCCACTGAGGCTGCCTGGCCCAGAGCAGCCCCAGGGGCACAGGGCAGAGGCAAAGCACGGTGGGGAGGAGAAAGAGCAGGGACGAGATTGCCCTTGAAAGGCAGAGGCGCTCTAGGGCCCGCTCCTGGCCAGGGAGCCTGCCCAGAGCCGTGCCCTGCGGGCCGGGGCCTTGAGGGACAGCTGTGCAGCTGGGCCAAGCTGTGCCAGCAGCTCCAGCCGTGCTGGGGAGCCTTGCCAGCTCTGGGCCCGGCTGTGCAGGAGGCTCCCTGTGTGCCACTGGCAGCTGGGGCCCCAGCCACCTCTTCTTTCCACAGTTCCACCTCTGGACAGGAGTTTTAAGATGGTGGCTGCATGTCACACCCAAACAGCAGGAGCACCTCCTCCAGCAGTTAGAAGGGCCTGGGCAGCCCTGTCATGAGTTCTGAGAAGAAGACTGCAGAACAGCCATCGACAAGGAAATCTCCTATTCTCCTGGATATCCCACTGCCACCTCCTCTCCCCATGTATATCCCCAAGCTACTTCCATCTCTTTTTTAATCCTCCTCTGTCCTGTCCCGACTTCTTCTATAGACCCCAGGAGCAGCCCAGCACCCTCCTGCCCCTCCTGAGTCCAACATGTCCCTTCCTCTGCCCCTGAGACCCCTGGGCCTGCCCTCTTAACAACACTGAAGTTATCCCCGCTCTCTGCCAGGCTAGGTGATGGCCCTTTCTTTAGTTGCACTAAAGGGAAGGTGCCGTCACCCCAGTGTTTGGGTGGCAGCAGCAGCAAAGCCCGGCCGGCAGCACCACTGGCTGAGCTCCATGGCCAGGAGCAGCTGTGGATGCCCACGGTGTGGGCAGGCAGGAGCCAGGCAGGGGCTGCTGTGACCAGCGGCGGGGTCCCGAGGGCTGGGGGAGCCCAGTGGGCAGGCAGCAGCATGGGGCTCCCGAGAAAAAGCAACCCCATTTTCTTAATTTTTCACTTTTAGATATTAGAAATTTGTAGAAATATTTCAAAATATTTTTTCTGTAGACAGACACCCCCAAATATTTCTTCCCAATTCCTATAGTACTTAAAGATTTTTTAAAGTAGTTTTAGAATCCAAAAAAATGACCTCATTTTGTCTTCAGTTTTCATTTTTAAAAATATTTAGAAATATCTCTTGTGTAGAGAAATCCTCATATGTTTCATTCCTTTTTCCACAACACATCTGTATTTTTGAAACTGGTTTTAGAGGTCTGGAAAATATTTTCCCCTTATACAATAAAAAATAAAATTGCATTTCAGTGGTAATCTTTATTCTAGGAAGAAGTAAGACCCCTTCAGCCAGCCAGCCTGCTGCAGAGGCTCTTTTCCCACAGGAGCTTTGCACCTAGTCACAACCAACATACATAAAACCTTTTCCCAGATATTTCCTGAGATTTATGACAAGCTCACGTCTTAATTTTCTCAGACAAATTTTGAGCACAGTGGGAATGTCTTCAAATTACCATCTTTGTTTGCTTCTGGTGGAACTCCCTCCGTTCTAGAGCAGGGCCTTCTCTCAGCTTCCTGCTGCGCCCGGGCTCTCCTCCCGGCCTGCTGGGCTTTGTTGGGTGGCACAGCCTGTGCCAAGGGGCAGCAAGGTGCCTGCAGGCCCCAGCTCTGGGGAAATGGAGAACGTCCTGCCCGCATCCACCGTGCTGCCAGCTCAGCAGTGCAGCACAGCACGGGCTGACGATCCCCATCGCCCCCACAGGTGCAGCTGGAACCACAGCACATGTTCCTGATTCCCAGAAGGGCCTTGGAAGGGGTTTCTGTCAGGGAACAGGCTTCTGGCTAGGGTTACTGGCAGGCCTGCTTGTCTTGGAGCTGATCTTCATCTTATGCTCTGTCCGAAGTTGGACTTGCTGGAAGAGAAAAGCGTGAGTGTTTAGTTCACCTTTCCCTCAAACAGCTTCTTTTGAAAGTCTACGTCAGACAGAAAACATTCCCAGTGAGGTTGCAGTGTAGGGGTGGCCAGTCCTTGATTGTCCAAAGAACTCTGCTGAGGGTTCTGCTGCTGCCCAGAGCTTTCATTGGCCTCCTAAATGCTGGGCCCTGTCCTGGGGGGGCCCGCTGGGGCTGCAGCCAGTGCTGGCTCCCACTGAGGCTGCCTGGCCAAGAGCAGCCCCAGGGGCACAGGGCAGAGGCAAAGCACGGTGGGGAGGAGAAAGAGCAGGGACGAGATTGCCCTTGAAAGGCAGGGGAAGGGAGAATGTTGCTTATCGGAAGAAGCCCCAAAGAGCGGCTGGAAGGGGTGCTGCCTGATCAAGGACCCCCGAGAAGCGGAGGGAGGGCGTATCGGCTGATGGGGTGTCCTGAGGAGCGGCTGGGGAGAGTGGGGGTGTCCCTTAGTGGGGAGGAGCAGCCAGAGCGCTTGCACGGTCCGGTGGTGGGGAGGCCGGCGGGGCAGTCGGAGTAGGCTCAGCCCGGCCGGTGGGCACGGCTCACCCTGCCCGCCCGCAGGACCACGGCGCAGTTCCTGTTGGAGGCGGACCTGCACGGGCTGCTGAAGCTGGACACGCTGATCCCGAACGCGCCGCCTGCGCCATGGCAGCGCAAGGCCAAGGAGAGCGGCCCCGGGCCCAGCCCTGTTGGCGTGTCCCCCATAAAGCCGGCATGTCGCTCCCACAGCCCCAGGAAGACGCCATCCAAGACACCCGGTGAGCGCCGGCCACCGGCGGCAGAGGTTGAGTGCGGGAGCCTGGCCCAGGCTGCTTGTCCGTAGCCATGGGGCCCTGGGCTCCCTGCCACGCTGCCCTACCGGCTGCTGCTCAGGCAGGAGGAGGTGGGCTGTGCTCCTGACAGCCACCCACCTCCTTGCCAGCATGAGGGGCAGAGCTCTGAGCACTGGGGCTGGCCAGCTGCTGTTCGGCCAGCTGAGCCTTGCTGGCACAGCTGTATGCTAGGACGAGTGTGGGCAGGACTGTCAGCTGACAGCTTTACATCCTGTGAGCGTTTTTGTATCTTCCCCTTATCTCTGGACTCTGGAATTGTTGCACTAGACCCAAGGAGTTGCACCACACAGTCCCTAACCAACTTGGTGGCAGGGAGGAAAATATAAGTTAGTTGGGACTGGGTGGCATGAGACCTCAGAGTCCTACTTGTCTGGTGGGTGTGATGTGGAAGAGTGTTGGGTTTGCTCCCGTGAAAGCTCTAATACAGGCTGTTAAATAGCTGTAAGACAATATTTTCATATGTGAATGCAGGTAAATCTGGATCCAAAATTCAAAGCACCCCCACAAAGGCTGGGGGGGATCGCTACATTCCCAAACGCAGCACTATGCAGATGGAGATGGCAAATTTCCTCCTAACCAAAGAGAATGACCCTGCTGAGGATTCCCCTACCAAGAAGGTGAGCATGTTGCTAAGTTACAATTACTTCAATAACTGCTACGCCTTCCTGCCCCTTTACAGAGCAGTGAACAATAGGTTCTATCAAGGGGGCAGACGGCACTGACAAGTCCCAGCCATCACTACTTGCAGCTCTGGGCTTCAGGAGCCTAGGATGAGACTGAAGCTGTAGAGACTGCCATGCACTCGAAGCCTATGCTGCTTCTGGTAGCAAAATTTAGCTTTTGACTAACGAGGCTTTAAAATGTAGCAGGCAACAAAAACACAAAGCTGTAAGCCTATGCAAAGTGAAACTGCTGGTGGTAGCTATTCTAGGACAAGGTCTCCACAGGGAACACTTCTGGAATGTTTTACACTGTGTTCTGAAATCTGTTTATGAAGCATTTGGTCGCTTTGTGGCTGTGGCTTTTCCCTCTGGCAATGACACTGAATTTGCCATTGTTTGAAAATGTGAGCAGGACAATGTATGAAAGTCTGAGGAAAACTGCTTTGACCTGCCTCTGTGTGACTGACCCTTGCAGCACAGTCAAACATCTTCAGATTCTAAGAGAAGGGGACTTAGATGTCTGTTTAAATTGTAGTGTGGGAATTGTTTTAAATGCATTGCACTGAGGGTGATTTGTCTCTGTAGGAGCAACAGAAAGCCTGGGCAGTGAATCTGAATGGTTTTGATGTGGAAGAGGCAAAGATCCTCCACCTCAGAGGAAAACCACAGAATGCTCCAGAAGGTATGATACAGGCTCCGTGTGAGCTGAATCAGCAGGAGGGATCAGGTCAGGGGAACAGCAACACAGAGGCTCTGTGTGTGGTCACAGGAGAAATCAACTGGTTTCTGAGAGCTGTACAGGCTGGAGTCTCCTTTCTTAAGGTTCCTGAGGTCGAGGGAGGGCATAACAGTTAAAGTGAATTTATTTAGGAGAGTTGCTATGACTGCCAGTTGGTCACCTGTTACAGGGCTTGCAAGGGTCTTCAGGGTGGAGAGAGAGATGAGAATCTTGACCTCATGTTCAGAAGGCTTGATTTAATATTTTATGATTTATATTACATTATTACTATACTAAAAGAAATAGAAGGAAAGTTCTCAGAAGCTAGCTAAGCTAAGAATAGGAAAAGAATGAATAAACAAAGTGCTGTGTCTCAGCAGAGGGTGAGACCCAGCTCCGCTGTGAGTGGTCAGTAAATCCAAACATTCACCCAAGACTGATCATGCATCCACCTGTTGCATTCCCCAGCAGCAGATAACCATTGTTTACCTTTTGTTGCTGAGGCCACAGCTTCTCAGAAGGGGGAAAAATCCTAAAGAAAGGATTTTTATGGAAAGATGTCGGTGACAGCTACCGGTACTGCAGGTTCCAAACGTTCATGAAGTCTGTAAGAGCATCAAAGCCTCTGCTGTGCACTTTCTAGCTTAAACTGCAACTAAATATAATGGGATTCAAAAACCCAAGTGTTTGTTAAATTTGTTTCCATGAATGAGGAAATTGTAGCTCACCCCTGCTCAGCAGTTCATTCTGCCAGTGATTTTAGTGCACTGCAGGCTTGTGAGTGTTTCTCTTAGGACTTTATTTTCACTCCAAGGGATTCCTAGTTGGGTGAGCAGCACTCAGCTGGGAGGAAACTAACTCAGGTTAACAAACCTGTTCCCCTGCACACAGACTATCAGAATAACCTGAAAGTGCTCTACAGTCAGAAAATGGCACCTGGATTGAGCAGGAAGAAGAGCAGATATATTCCCTCAAAGCCAGAACGGGTCTTGGATGCACCAGAGATATTCAACGACTACTGTAAGTAGGCTACAGGTGTGGAGAGTATTATTAATAATTGGTTAGCTGAGAAAGGCCACACTGATATAATGCCACTGGTTAAGCTGAAGGAGAAAAGTCAGCAGTCAGCAAGCTGAAGGGAAGAGTCAGCAGTGACCTTGCTGCAACATGAGGATAGGGAGTTGAGATTAGTCCTGAATATATCCTAAGAATATGTAGAAAGTATCAAAAGTAGAACCATAGGAATGTAGAAGTTGGCGTAGGTGCTGATATGTAAGCTGACCAATCCTGAGCTCAACTTTTGCAATATGTATGAAGCTCATTATTAACTGTATTTAACCCGCCGTACTGATCAATAAAATTGAGCCTGTGATGATCAAACTGATGTCCTGGTTCCCTTCCGCCGACAAATGGTGGAGAATGCGGGCATAACCGAATCTCTGCCCTTTTTCTCGGATTAAAAGAAAAAGGGATTACGCCACGGTCGAGGAAGTTGGATTTGGGTCCTTGCAGCTGGGACGGTGCCGGAATTTGAAGCACCCTTAAGGTTCACAACTGTGACTTAAGCCAATACGTGTCCGCCGGAGCCTGGAGAGCTGCAACAGCGCGCGCTGATTAATAGGTATGGATAGGCAAGCGGCATACGATTTATTTACTGCCTATTTAGAGCGGCGTGGGATAAAAGGGATAGATTTAAAAAAGGAGTTACCAGAGTTATTAGGTTATGGCCATGCTAAGGGTATCTTTTCTAATCCTCATACAGTTCATGAGCTAGCAGAGTGGAAGATGTTTGGGGAAATATTGTGGGATACAATACTAGACGATGATAAGTCAGCAAAGAAATTCGGGAAGTTATGGCGGGTGGTGTATAACACGTTACTTCAGCAGGTCTCTGAGAGAAAGGCAGCAGAAACGGCAACAGAAGCTCATAAGAGGAATATAGGGTATGGTCATGAAGATGATCCCCTGGCACCTTCTGTAACTAAGGTACTTATGCCTAAGAGTCCCCAGCAAAGTGGTGTGGAGGATTTCTCTATAGGCGCAGTGGAACCGTCTGCACCTTTCCTGTCAGAGGGGGAGGGCGAGTCGGATGGTGGAGGTAGGAGCAAGCCAGCTTTGCCTCCGCCACCAGCTTCAAGCGGGTCGGATGGTGGGGGTGGGAGCAAGCCAGCTTCGCCTCCGCGGCCAGCCTTGCCTCCGCTGCTTCCCCCGAGTGAGCCGGCTCCAGCGGGGGGGCTGATTGCACCCGCAGGCCGGCTCCGCTTGAGTCGGCTCTGGTTCCACTGTCAGCTCCAGCGGGGAAGCCGCTTCCCCCGCGCGAGCCAGCCCCTGCTTCACTGCCTTCCCCGTGCGAAACCTCGGTGTCTGCACCGAAGCGCCAGCAGCATAGCACCCTTAAAGAGCCAGATCCCATCCCAGGGGCGCACCGTGATCCATGGGGGGAGATGGCTAAACAGAGGAGGGAAGCTTGGGCTGCTTTGGCGAAAGAAGTAATGCAAATGGGGGATGGTGAGGCGGTGGAAATAGCTTCTAGTCTTGCATGTCCAGTCACATACACACCACAGTATGATGCACAGAGAAACCTTACGCATAATATAGCAGAATATACTCCCTTAGATTGGAAGCTGTTAACTCAGCTACGTTCTACGGTTAGTCAGTTTGGAGTAAAAAGTGAACCTGTTAGGCAAATGTTAGATTATCTTTTTAATACTCAGGTTTTATGTCCTAATGATTTAAGAGGAATAGTTCGGTTGATATTCACTCAGCATCAGCAGTTATTGTTTAACGCCCATTGGCATGCGTTGGTAAATGAATCGGTTGCTGTACAACGAGCCCAGGGAGACCCATTACATGGAGTAACAGTAGAGGAGCTGATGGGCTTAGGGGCATATTTGCGTACAGAGGCACAGATGATATCGGGAGCAGATAAACTTAGAGAGTCTATGTGGTTAGTGCGTGCTGCAATAGATATGGTTAAAGAGCCAGGAGGGTTACCGGCTTATATGGGCATTAAACAAGGTAGAGAAGAATTATTTGGAAATTTTATCGATAGAACAACTTCACAGGCATTTATAGCAGAAGCCTTAAAGGAATTAGGATTAGGGTTACAAAAGCAACCAGAGTCCACTCAAAATCAGGTGTTAGCTGCTCTTGCTTCTCTCCGAAATGGCTCACTGGCATTCACGCAAGGAGGCTCGAGACCATTCATCACACAAGTTGCCGCCGTGACATCGGAGACACCAGCAGCTGCCGTGACATTGCTGCTACCTTCTGTCTGCAACCCGCAACAACCGGGAGCCTCGGCTTGGACTTACCAGCAGCAGTAGACGTCGCACTAAGGACGAACCGGCCTGAGAGGATACCCACTGGAGTAAAGGGTCCTCTTATATTAAATGGACGAACATGTGGAGCATTATTGCTGGGACGTTCCTCTATAACTATGTTGGGATTATTTGTTTTGCCTGGTGTTATCGATGCGGACTTTACAGGGGAAATACAAATTATGGCTTACACCCTTTATCCTCCGATTAAAATTACAAAAGGACAACGCATTGCTCAATTGGTACCACTGTCACAAATGACATCAGGAATGCAATCATTTACTGGGCAAGCACGGGATGAAAAAGGTTTTGGCTCTACTGGTGTTACACTTTTAACTGTGGATTTACAAAATAGACCAAAGCAAAAGGTTGAAATTACCTATGGGCATCAAAGCATAACCCTTTATGGATTATTGGATACAGGAGCAGATACTAGCATCATTTCTCCAGAAGCATGGCCACAACATTGGCCTCTATTTCCTTCATCAAACATGCTCACAGGAGTGGGAGGATTTACATTGGCAAGCAGGTCGCCATCTTTGTCTGTGTGCATTGAGAATCAACAAATATCTGCTGTGTTTTCAATTGTTCAACTGCCTCCTACAGTTTCCTGCTTAATTGGAAGGGACATTTTAACACAATTGGGAGTGGTGTTAACTAATCAGCACCCTTTGGGGTAATTGCCATTGCTTGGACTTTCCCCATTCCACTCACCTGGAAAACGGATACACCGGTGATGGTTAAGCAATGGCCATTAAAAGGGGAGAGTCTTATGCATGCCCATGAATTGGTACAGGAACAATATACAAAGGGACACCTGCGACTGTCCACAAGCCCTTGGAATACACCTATTTTTGTAATCAAAAAGAAATCAGGGAAATATCGTTTGATACATGATTTGAGGGCTGTAAATGACCAAATGGAACCAATGGGGGCCTTACAGCCTGGTCTTCCAAATCCAGCTATGATTCCAGAACACTGGCCACTTTTAATTATTGACCTAAAGGATTGTTTTTTCACTATTGGCCTGCATCCTGATGACATGAAGAGATTTGCTTTTACTTTACCAGCAATAAATCGTGGGGAACCAGATAAAAGATTTGAATGGACATCTCTTCCACAGGGCATGCGCAACTCTCCCACTTTATGTCAGCTTTATGTTGATGCTGCATTACAGCCACTACGTCGTAAATGGCCAGCAACTATAATATATCATTGCATGGACGATATTTTGTTTGCACAGCAACAGCCATTCTCCTCTTTACAGATTAACACCATTAAAAATACTCTTGCTGCATATTCACTTGTTATTGCTGCAGAGAAAATTCAGACTACAAAGCCCTGGAAATATTTGGGATGGACTTTGATGGATCAAATAGTGATACCACAAAAATTGGAATTACAATTGGACATTAAAACTCTACATGATGCACAGAAGTTGCTGGGAGACTTACAGTGGCTGAAGCCTATTGTGGGAATACCAAATCACTTATTAGAAGCCCTACGGCCTTTGTTAAAAGGTGTGGACCCTACTACTCCTGTACACCTGACAAAGGAGCATCGTCTTGCCTTGCAGCAAATTAGTAACTGTGTACAGCAAGGGTATGTGTCTCGTCGACAACTCGACCACCCCATTGACCTTACTATCTGGAATAGCCCTTGCCACTTGCTTGGTGCTCTCTCTCAGTTGCAAAAGAAAACGGGGGAGATACGGGTATTGGAATGGTTATCACCACCACTACAGCATAAGAAAACAATATCTTCAAAAATTGAACAATTGGCTGCATTAATCAAAAAGGGGCGTCTCAGAATTCTTGAAGTGGATGGTAGAGGACCTGCTACTATTAGATTACCTATGGAAAAAGAAACCTTGGACTGGTACTTGATTGATTCAAAGAATTTACAAGAAGCATTATTGATGTCACCTGCTAAAGTGGAGACTAGTAAATTAGTGCCTAGAGTTTTGCAATGGATGACAGAATGGAACTGGATCACTCGACCTTTGAGAGAAGAAAACCCCATAGAAGGAGCTATTACAGCTTTTACAGATGCAGGAAAGAAATCAAGGCGTGCTGCTGTTACCTGGCAAGAAAAAGGACAATGGAAGCATCAACTCCTCACAGCAGACCCTGCAGATAGCTTACAAACTTTGGAATTGTTAGCAGTAGTATGGGCGGTGTCCAACTTACAGGAGCCTTTAAATGTGGTCACAGACTCTATGTATGTTGCAGGAGTAGTCAAACGAATAGAGGAAGCAGCAATTAAGGAAGTGAATAATAAAGGATTGTATGAGTTACTGATACAGTTAAGGAAGGCTTTACGGGTAAGAGCAAACGGTACCCTTAAGCAGTATATTGAAAAACATCAAGATTTGACAGATCCACAAGCATGTTTGGCTAAGGTTTTGTATGTGATTAATCATTTATGCATTTTTGGGGAAGATGATACCCCCCCTGCAATGAAACATCATCCGAGGTCAGGTCAGGAAAATACTAAGGAAACAGAGGTCTTGGTTAAGTATAAGAACCCGAGTACAGGATTATGGGAAAAACCTGCAAAAGTATTATATTGGGGTCGGGGGTATCTTTGTGTTTCCTCACCTACAGGGCCTTTGTGGGTGCCTGCTAAGTGGACTAAACCTGTTTTTGATGCAGCCTCTGGTGGATCGCCTTACGGAGGAGGACAGGGAGCGACTGGGGAAGAAACTGCTTCTAGTCCTACAACCACTACTGTTACAATTGAAGGGGTACTCGGAAGCGGTGGACAGAGCACTGACACGTCACTACCAGACAGCCCAGGAGTTGATTGGTTTCATTGACTCATTATCAACTTTTCACTTAACAGATCCAGCGAAACTACATTGCCTTGACTGTCACAATCCACATTGTGCTGCCTGGATAGCTCTACGTTGTGGGGGTTGTAAAAGAACTTTTTGGATAGAACAATCATTATTACGAGATTTGTGGTGTCATACTTGTGAACACGAGCATACGTGGGGAAAAAGCTGGCAAGATGAATTAAGGAGACAAACGGGGCAAAACGCATATATAGCTTTAAATCTTTATGAGTCTCCTGAACAGAAGGTTCTTGCTTATTATCGATGGGAAATACAATGTATTGTAAATAGAATTAAGGTTCAAAGTAAATCACGTATAGTTTCTATAAGGTGTAGGAAATTAGTGCCTTTAACACAGCATTCAGTTGTAGGACCCTTCCAAGGGGATCCTGATAGAGCATTAGATTGCTGCATTGATAAGTTGCAAAAATTAAGTTTGAAAGTGGCAGGACCAGTGAAATTAGGAGCAGCAAGATTGAAGACAGATAAGAAAAAGAAGGCAAAAAAGAGAACGGTCTCATTTGAATAGGGGTATCAGTGATTGCTAATTAATTTTCTATGTTTAGAACACTTTTGCTGTTGTGGGACCCTCAGGAAGATATAGTTGTTGAGGAGGATAACGAACAAGAACTACGATTACGAAATAAGATACGCCTTGTGTTAAAGAAAGACCTTGAGCTGTTAGCCTCATATAGTAAAAAAGCTGAAGAGGCTTTGAGACCACCACCATTGAATTGGTTGCTTTGGATTGAAGAACCACAATTTTATACTGTTCCTTTCTTATACTCACTTCCTTGTTATGTTTGCAAAAGGGATAATGATAAATGCAATGCATGGGTAGCTTTGCATTGTGCAGATTGTAATCAGGTTTATTGGTATCCACAGAGGTCATTGGGATATTTATGGTGTACATCTTGTTTTGGAAAGTGGATTCGAAATCATATCTGGGTTAGAGCTCTTGAACAAAGTACTGGCCTGCCAGGACGGACAGGATTACAGCTCTTTGAGAGTGCAGAACAAGTGATTATAGCATATCTTAGGTGGAAGTTACAGGAAAACCTTAGAATATTTGAAATTACTAAAGCCTCACGCATCATAGCAGCTCGCTGCAAAGCTGATTTGCCTTCAAACTTACCTCATGCTATACCTGTGAGCAAG
Source organism: Melospiza melodia melodia (assembly GCF_035770615.1). Classification (NCBI taxonomy): domain Eukaryota; kingdom Metazoa; phylum Chordata; class Aves; order Passeriformes; family Passerellidae; genus Melospiza; species Melospiza melodia. Next base: position 20,858,475 of record NC_086200.1, read on the forward strand.
GATGCTGATTTAGAATTAGATCAGTATATTCAAGAATTGACTCAGCCTTACAATAGACAATCTAGCAAACCAGGGAAAAGACAGCGAAGAAAGAAAAAACAACGTAAGCAGAAGGAAGAAAAGGAGAAGCAAAGCAAGCAGAAAGAAAAATGAGGTTTGTTTTTGTAATACTGCTCAATGCTGTAGCAAGTGAAGCAGTAGGAGTAACACACTTTAGTCAACCAAGGGAAAATTTATGGGTAACACTTGCTAATCAAACTAACCAATCATCACTTTGTCTTAGTCTTGGAGGAGTCACTAACCCATTTCGAACATGCCTGGTGGGACTTCCGGTGTGGTCTCCGGGAGAATTTTGCAGTTTGATAAACAATCAAACCTTATGTATGTCTAACATGTCAAACATCACATTGCCGGTGCAACAAGGGTATACTGCAGGTCAGAGTGATGGCTATCGTCAATGCTTACTAATCCAATCACTTAACACCTCTTTGCATTCTCCTCCTGAGGAATTGGATCTTTTTGGAAGTACAAATGCCAGCATATCTAACACTACAGCTGGTGGATGGTTTAGCTTCAAACTTTTGGGTGCTCAGAATTTAAACCAACCTAAAGAAACATGGGCCACCCTAGATTCATCCCTGAATGTGAGTGAATTCTCTCCACAGCATTACAGTCAATGTAACGGCACAAATATCACAGCACCAATGAAATTAGCCACAGGAATATTTTTGATTTGTGGAGACAGGGCATGGAGTGGTATACCAGCTAAACCACAGGGTGGACCCTGTTTTTTGGGAAAATTGTCACTGTTTCATCCTAATGTGTCCTTGCTAATGCAGCTGAGTCAAAATTCAAACAGGAAAAAACGTAGCATACATGACTTAGACTGCAGCAAGATAGGAGATCCACGGTTTTGGGGCACATTCAAACAGGTGGTTGTTTCAACTATCTTACCAGGAGGATCTGCCAATAAAGCCATGAATTTAGCAAAACAATTAGGATGCTGGGCAAGGGATGAGCTGAACAAGACATCACAAATTCTAGACATGTTAACTGCAGATGTGCAAAGTGTTAACCATGCTGTTTTGCAAAATAGAGCTGCTGTAGATTTTTTGCTCTTAACACAAGGACATGGATGTGAAGAGTTCGAGGGAATGTGTTGCATGAATCTGTCTGATCATTCAGTGTCCATTCACACTAAGATAAAAGAATTACAACAGGGACTTCACAAACTTAAGGAAGAAGACGGTTTAGGAATTGATGAATGGCTTAAAGGCCTGGGACTCGGACCGTGGCTGAGGAACCTTGTGATCTATGCTATAGGACTGCTGAGTGTAATTTTACTGTTTTTGCTTATTTTGCCTTGTATCTTTAACTGTATTCAAAACATGGTCAGCCGTACCATAGCAAAAACATGGCAAACTAATCTCCTTGCTCAAGAAGAAAACGGGGGAAATGTGGAGAGTATTATTAATAATTGGTTAGCTGAGAAAGGCCATACTGACATAATGCCACTGGTTAAGCTGAAGGAGAAAAGTCAGCAGTCAGCAAGCTGAAAGGAAGAGTCAGCAGTGACCTTGCTGCAACATGAGGATAGGGAGTTGAGATTAGTCCTGAATATATCCTAAGAATATGTAGAAAGTATCAAAAGTAGAACCATAGGAATGTAGAAGTAGGCGTAGGTGCTGATATGTAACTGACCAATCCTGAGCTCAACTTTTGCAATATGTATGAAGCTCATTATTAACTGTATTTAACCCGCCGTACTGATCAATAAAATCGAGCCTGTGATGATCAAATTGATGTCCTGGTTCCCTTCCGCCGACAAGCAAGATATTAGGAAGGTTAAAGCTTAAGAATGGAGCTCTGTGTGTTGTGTTTTAAGGCTTACAAGCAGGTATTGTATTCGAAATAAGCAAGCATTGTTTTAAGCAAAGGTACGTGTGCTTATGGTGTGTGAAAAATTGTAAAAGTTTAGTAGTAATAAAATGGTTCTAAAAATAGTAATACAATTAGAGTAATAATAATTTGGACAATTTGAATTAGGACAATACGAGACAACAAATACAAAAAGTTACGGACCTCTGGGTACCTTTTTCTGGGCAGCATGAGCCCGAAAAAGGACCCCCGCTAACAAAGATTAACCCTTAAAAACAATAGCCCATTGCATATTCATGCACTTCATACATGATGCATAAATTCCATTCAAACACAGGATTCTGTCTGGTCAGTGTCAGCTTCTTCCTCTGAATCCTAACAGCACCTTCGAGGCAGGAAGAAGTTCGTTTCTTCTGGTAAGAGAGCAATAAATTATTTTTCTCTGAAAGATTCAGGTGTCCTGTGGCTGCTATCTCGCTGGAAGTCCTTTCTTTAAAAAAGTATCCTACGTGGCATCGTTTCTATTTTAACAATTTTTATAACCTAAAACTATATTTAACATGGTACTTAAGAGAATTAATACAGCATTACTTTCTAACACAACACATAAAATATTCATTTAATATTTGCGAAAAGCCAATCATAAAATACAGGCATTTTCACATTTACCATATGTATTTTGGTGTATTGATTAGTAGTGCTGTATTAACAGTTTAATAATAAATGTAGTCTTGTAATTAAAAGGTAACTTTTGTAGTTAAAAGAAGAACTATGTCAGTGAGGTTTTTTTAAAGAAAGGAATGAGGCACTCGCATCAGATAGCAGCCACAGGACACCTGAATCTTTCAGAAAAAAGAATTTTTTGCTCTCTTACCAGAAGAAACGAACTTCTTCCCGCCTCAAAGGGGCTGTTAGGATTAGAAGGAAGAAGTTGATGATGGCCAGACAGAATCCTGTGTTTGAATGGAATTTATGCATCATGTATGAGGTGTATGAATATGCAACGGGTTATTGTTTTTAAGGGTTAATCTTTGTTAACCGGTGCCCTTTTTCAGGCTCGTGCTGCCCAGAAAAAGGTACCCGGACATCCATAATTCTTTGTATTTGTTGTCTCGTATTGTCCTAATTCAAATTGTCCAAATTATTATTACTCTAATTGTATTACTGTTTTTAGAACCATTTTATTACTATTAAACTTTTAAAATTTTAAAAACAAGTGATTGGCGTTTTTCACAGGAGTTGAGTCCCAAATATATTTTGGTGTCGCTGAGAGAGGTATTTTTAATTTATTTGATGAAGGGGGTACTTTTGGATCTCTCAGGAGTGCAAAGGGGAGCAGGGGAAGCGCTGAGTGCCTAGAGTGGGGGGATGCTGGAGAAAGGGGACCCTGGAACACCTGATGTAAAATTTCAATAGCGAATGTGAATTTTACTTCTTTACCTTTTATTTTAAAGCAAGCACGCAGCGCTGGGTGGCTGGGGAGTCACTGCTCCACTCATAGCACACACAGTTCAGTAAATTATATATACCGTTTTTAAGCCTACAAAGCATTTTCCAATATGCTTGGTTAGTCCAAATTAGCAAATATCAATAAGCTGGGAGCAGTAATTTCACAATATTTCTAGGTGGTCATTGATTGCTATCCTTCTTGTGATTGTCTGGAGGGAGGCCTTGCACTGGTGTCTGCTACATGATTTGTCAAGTGCATCAAGCTTTTTATTATACATAAGCTTTTAATTGCTTTGTTACAATATCTCTTAGCTTTACCCCAACTTCCTCTATTTTATTCTAAGCATCAGTCGTCTTGCTGCCTCATCTCTTTTGCTCTACTATACTTCTTTGATTTTGATGCTTTATTTGTCTATTTGGTCAGAAAGTTTCAAAACCTTTCTTTGTGTCTTGTTTTGGACACAGCAGATAGAAGCATTTGCTGATTCCATTCCCAATTGGCACGTGTCACAAAAACAATTTCCACAGAATCAGGGGAGGGTGAGCCCTGGGACCCCCAAAACCCCCTCAGCATGCCTGAGCAGGACCCGGGAGAGGGGGAATGCCCAGGACCCACAGGCCCCCCATCAGCTGTGAGAAGAGGGACCCCCATAAGCCCAAAATAAGGACACTGGAAACGAGGCACTCCTGGGAGAGGTTTTTGGAATTCCTGATTTTTGGAGGTATTTCTGGCCACCAGACACTCAGTGACTTCTAGAGATGGACTTGGCCAGGGGGACCTTCAAAGCCAATGTCCTGGCTTAGGGCAATTTTGGGAGGAAAAACTCTAAAGGTGTTTCCTGTAGAAGAGCAAAGTCAAGTGGCCCCTCCTCCAGCTGGTTCTGGAAAAGTATTTTCTTTGAGAGAAGTGGAAAAAAACTGTTTATTGAACAGGCAAAGCACTCACCAGCCCCAAAAATGAACAGTATTAAACAATAAAATCTCTTGCTGCTCCAAAAGAGATGACAAACTCACAAAGTCCCTCCGTGAGCTGTAGCATGGCTTGCTCAGTCTCTTATCAGTCTCTTATCAGTCTCTCTGGGGCTGGAAATGCCATGGCCCAGCCCCGGTGGGGCACAGGTGTGAGCACCTGGTGCTCTTCTGGGTGTTCAATCCAGAGCAGGTTTAGACGGGTCCAAAGAAAAGGATAAACCAAAAACCACAGTCCAGGGAGCTTCTCTTCCTCTGCTAGCTCAAACTGACTAACAGCAAAGGAGGGCTCTGTCCCGCTGTCTGTCCATCTGCAGACAAGAGAGGAGCAGGAATGTGGAGGAGTGAGAGAGGTTCTGAAAACAAACTCCGTGCTTCTTCTTCCTCCCTCTCTGCTCTCAGAACCAGTATTAAAGGTGCAAAGCTTATTTCAGACAAATGGGGATACGAGCATCATAATTTCACCCCTGGGACCCCCAAAAGACCCTCAGCCTGTGTAAGCAGGACCCGGGAGAGGGGGAATGCCCAGGCCCCACAGCCCCCCCAGCAGCTCTGAGAAGAGGGACCCCCATAAGCCCAAAGTGAGGACACTGGAAACAGGGAACTCCTGGGAGAGGTTTTTGGACTCCTTGATTTTTGGAGGTATTTCTGGCCACCAGACGTCCGGTGACTTCTAGAGATGGACTTGGCCAGTGGGACCGCCGAAGGCAATGCACTCACATCTTGTTTTTCCCCCAAATCTGGATTTCCCATTCCCAAACCTCATCTGGATGGAGAAGGCTGTGAGGAAGAGGAAGATGCCCCAGGGCACTGAGGCAGGTGAGAAGGAAGTCAGTGCCCCTTTTCCCCTCTGTCCTGCTCCGTCTCCCAGCCCAGCACGGCCCCAGCTGCAGCACAGCCCCACTGCTGATGCTGTCCAGCCAGGGATGCACTGGGGGGATCTCCTTCCCCTTCCCTGTGGCACAGAGGCAAATCCCAGCCTCTCCTTGTTCTTCCTCCCCCAGGGAAGGAGCTGAGGATGGAGACCAGGGAGGACAAATCCTCACAGCAGAACCTGGTGGAAGAGGCCATTTTGAGCGGCTCCAGGGCACAGGAATCCACTGGGGAGGAAAAGCCCCAGAGATCCCTCAAGAGGAGGGGCTGCAAACCCAGCCCAGGGTGCTCCGAGGAGGAGAGACTCAGCCTGTGCCTGGAAGGCAGCCAGAGATCTGGCCAGAGCGCTGAAGTGGTGGTCCATCAGCAGCTTGATGATGGCAAGAAGCCCCACCAGTGCTTGGAATGTGGGAAGAGTTTCGGCAGGAGCGACCACCTGCTCATCCACCAGAGGACCCACACCGGGGAACGGCCCTATGAGTGTAGGGAATGTGGGAAGAGCTTCAGGATCAGCTCCCACCTGACTGTCCACCAGAGGACCCACACCAATGAACGGCCCCACAAGTGTGGGGAATGTGGGAAGAGCTTCCGGATCAACTCCAACCTGATCGCCCACCAGAGGATCCACACCAATGAACGGCCCTATAAATGTGGAGAATGTGGGAAGGGCTTCAGGAGGAGCTCCAGCTTGAAACTCCACCAGATGATCCACACTGGGATACGACCCTTTGTGTGTGGGGAGTGTGGGAAGGGCTTCCGTGACAGCTCCCGCCTGATCATCCACCAGACAATGCACACTGGGGAGTGCCCCTACACGTGCGCAGAGTGTGGGAAGAGCTTCATTGAGAACTCCAGCCTGATTCTGCACCAGAGGATCCACACTGGGGAGAGGCCCTACAAGTGCAGGGAATGTGGGAAAAGCTTTAGGCAGAGCTGCCATCTGAATGCCCACCAGAGGATCCACACTGGGGAGAGGCCCTATAAGTGCAGGGAATGTGGGAAAAGCTTCATCGACCCCTCCGGCCTGAGTGTCCACCAGAGGATCCACACTGCGGAGAGGCCTTACAGGTGTGGGGAATGTGGGAAAAGCTTCAGTCAGAGCACTAGGCTGATTCTGCACCAGACGATCCACACCAGGGAGAGGCCTTACAGGTGTGGGGAATGTGGGAAATGCTTCAGGCAGAACTCTAGGCTGATTGCCCACCAGAGAATCCACACTGGGGAGAGATCCGATGAGTGTTCTGAGTGTGGGGAGAGGTTTCAGAGCCGATACCGTCTCCTCAAGCATCAGCAGATTCACACAGAATAGAGGCCCTTCTGCTGCCCTGACTGCAGGAAGGGCTTTTAGAAAAACTGCACTCTCGTCACCCACCAGTGGATCCACACTGGGGAGAGGCCCTGACAGTGTCCCAAGTGTGGGAAGAACTTCTCCCAGAACTCTGCCGTGACCCAACACCAAGGGAGGCAGCAGTAAGGGATGCCCAACAAGTGCCCTGTGTGCAGGAAGAGTGTTGCCTTGATTTTTAAAGATTTTCTGAGCCTTCTAATGTTTACATTCTTGTAGCAAACTTTCTCAAACACTTTCTGTAAATAACTTCTTGTTTGGCATTCTTTTATAGAAGAAGAAAAATATGATGGACTGTTAGTTTGTCCAGTGTCATTGGAGAGGTGGCACTTTCACCCTCCAATCCACGGCCGCTTTTAGAAAACTGTAAATGTTGGAGTCAGGAAATAAACTTCCCTTTTCTTCCCCTTGAGAGCAGCAGTGTGTGCGCTCGTGTTGTTTTGTGTCCTACAGTGACAGGAAGAGCTTTGAGTGCTGCTTCAACTCCATCCCCCATTGGGGACCCCCACTGGATGGTCCACAGTGACCCTCGCTGGGCGGAGACTTGGTCATCCATGATCCTGGTGAGCCATGTTGGGAAGACACCTGGCTGGTGGTCCCCACATCTTCCTGGCTCTCCTTGGGCACTTGGACACGGCCAGAGAAAAATCCATTGGGATGCAAACAGACATCAGAATTTCATAGTGGACAGCACAGTTTTTTACTTTCGACCCCAAAACAGTCTCACCTTTTGTATTCAGTCATTGCTTCGAGTGGCATCCAGAATTCCAAATGGTGTTGGAGGTCTTTTCCAACCTGAATCATTCCATGATTCTAATTCTCTCTGGCCCACCAGCATCTTCCGCAGCCAAATGGTGATTGACTGGGGCAAAACCCAGGATTTTGGAGACAATGGAGTGGAAATCTTTCTAGAAAAGGTCCTTTCTACCCGCCCAGGCACACGGATACTCAGCCAGCATGGACACATAAATGCTTTTATTTTGGCCTTTATTTTCTTTCATTTTTCATTATCCTTCACCCAACATTGGGGTAAATATAAAGACATTCAACTAAGACATGGATGGTGACATTGTGGGACTTGGGTGGGGACATGGTAGGGATGGGGACAAGGACGTGGGTGGGGATATGGTGGGGATGGGGACAAGGACCTGGGTGGGGATGTGGTGGGGATGTGGACAAGGACCTGGGTGGGGATGTGGTGGGGATGGGGACAAGGACATGGCTGTGGATGGCGATATTGGGCATGGGAGGTGTCACAGATAGAGATGGTGACATGGGGCTCTATGGCCATGGATGAGGAAATGGGGGACATGGCCATGGATGGTGACACAAGTGGCCTAGAGACAAGTCCATGGGTTGACATGTCCATGCCATGGGGTGTCCCATGGCCAAGGACAACACATCCCCACCACCACCATGATACTGTCCCTTTCATGCTGCCATTTATTCCCTGCTCCTCCCCATTGTCACCCCACTGTGAACCCAGCCAGGGACAGGGGTGACATTTGGGGACACTCCTGTCCCCACTCCAGCACATACCTGGGGCCAGCAGAGAAGGGGATGAAGGACGACGGGGACCGTTCCTTGCTGTTTTCCAGACTGAACCTCAGAGGACTGAACACCTGGGGTGACACCAACACAGTCACACCGAGGGGACACAGCTGTCACCACCATGGTGACAGGGACACCTCATAGGGTGGCCCTACCTCACGCTTGGGCCAGAGGTCTGGGTTGTGGTGGGTCCCATAGATGCTCATCAGGCAGATGACCCCTGCTGGGATGGGAATGGCCACTTTAGGGACAGCAGATGAGGATGGGTGGTGACACTGGGGACACCCTGGCCATGCCATACCCTTGGGGATGACACAGCCATCACACAGGGGGATGTCCTCGGTGCAGCACCAGGACACAGCAGTGACAGGAGGGTGCAGCCGCAGGCTCTCCTTGATGCATATGGTGGTGAAGGGCAGCTGGGACAGGTCGTCCCTGGGGACAAGCGGGGGTGGCATCATGTCCCCAAGCCACATGACCGGGGTGGCCCTGGGGACATCTCACCATTCAATGTCTGCAGTGTCCCGGCCAGCCAGGAGCTCCTGTACCTGCTGGCGGCATCGCTCCTGGTGCTCAGGATGGCCGGCCAGGTTGTAGAAGAGCCATGCCAGGCCACTGGCCGTGGTGTCATGGCCTGTGGGGACACTGGGTGAGTGAGGGGACACTGGAGTGGCTCCTCCCCAGTGGCACCTGGGAGCTCGTGCTCACCCTCAAACATGAAGGTGTCAGCCTCAGCCGCGATGTCCTCGTCCGACAGGGTGCGGCCATTCTCGTCCTGCAGAGGCAAGATGAGCCACGGGCCACTGGGGCCACCAGTCTGTGGGCCACCTGGGGCCAAATCCCATCCATGGCCACCACCCTATGGCACCACCATCCCACTGGCCACCAGCTCTATGGTCAATGCTGCCCATGGCCACCACTGTTCCCCTGTAGCCACCAGTCTATATCCAAGCCTCCCATGGCCACCAGCATCCTACTGGCCTCTATGGTCAATCCTTCCATGGCCACCACCACTCTCTTGACCACTTTCATGCCCCATGGCCACCACCCCAGCTCCACCTTGGTGAGCAGCAGGATGTACTCGCTGGGCTGCCTGTACCAGGGACCATGTGGGGACACTGTGGCCACCAGCATGGATGATAGCAGGACCATTGGGGCCACCAGAATGGCCAGCAGGGACAGTGATTGGACAGGATGGCCAGTGGGGACCATGGCAGAGCCAGCACAGCCACCAGGATGGCCAGCAGGGACAATGGTAGGGCCACCAGGATGGTGTCATGATCCGCTCGTACAAGCGAGGGTCATGATGGTTTGTTAACTGATCTGAGTGCAAAAGCAACACGGAAGGGGATTTTGGTATTAATCAAAACAAATGCACCTCTTGTTGAGTGCCCACAGCAGATGTGATGGAAGGATTAGAAAGGAGAATAAAGGAGAGAGAGAGAGAGAGAGAAAGAGGGGAGGAATAGCTGCCAATGGAGAGATGAAACCCTCGTGGTCCAGCCAATAGATCCGTCTTGTCACGTCAGGGAGAATCTCAAAGTCTTGGTTCTGTTATAGTCCTCCACCAAGGGGGGGAGCAGGTAAGTCTATTGAAAGCACCGAGAGGGAACAGGTGAGTTTACAGACAGTCCATGTTCTCAGCAGTGAGTGAGACCAATTGTTTTCTTGGTCCAGGGAACACACCTGCAGGCAACACTTGGCAAACATCTGGCTTCAGTTCGGCCAGCCCCCTGTGTTAGAGTTATAGGGGTCTCAGTCTCAGCCCTTGGGAGGGGGCTTCAGTCTCCGTCACAGCGGTCGTGAGGCAGCTGAGGGAAACCTCAGAGTGTCTCTTACAGATGATCAGTGGGGACAGGTGTCAATCACTCCTGGCCGTGGGTCTCATAGCTGAAGATGCACTTCTGGAGCGTGTCCAGGGTGAGGAGGCTCAGGGGCTGCAGCACCTCCAACTCCACCGGCCCCCACCAGCTGCCACTGCTGCAGCCGCCCACTTGGCCTGCGGGGAAGGGCTGGGTTGGGGAGGGAACAGGGAGGGGATCAGGGACATGGGATAAATTTGGGGGTGGGACAGGGGTGGGAGAGGGGGAGGAGTTGAAGAGAAGGTGTGGAACAGGAATGTGGTGATAAATGAGGGGTGGGGTTGGGGTTTGGGGGCAGCTTTGAGTTTGGGGTATGGGACAGTACAGAATTTGGGTACAGGACGGGGCTCGGGGTGCAGGACAGGACTCAGGATGCAGCAGTGGGTGCAGGACAGAATTTTGGGTGCAGGACTGTCTATGGTGACGTTATGATGCCTGTATCCCCATCCATGTGTTCTGTTTATGCTGGATATTATGTTCTGTGCCTTCAAGACTGGCTCTGAAGAGCGAAGTTTTGTTTTGGTTTTGTTATCAGCCGCTCCCCCACGGCTGGCGGGACACAGAGACAGGGCAGTGCATGGTGCTGCTTTGGCTTTTTGCTTGGCTTTTTGCTTTGCTCTTGCTTTTGTTTCTGCTCATTACTTAGTTTGGCTAAGCACTCCGAATTTTTCCCTGGACTGTTTTTCCTTTCTCTTTTTTGGAACCACTCAAACCTGCTCTGGACTGGGACCTGGGAAACACTGAGAGTTTGCACCTTGTGGCTGCAGCAGCTGCCCCAGCACCGGAGGGACTGATAACAGAGCGACCACTCCCAAGAGAGACTTTCTGAATTTGTCATCTTTTTCAGAGTGGTGAAAGAGTGTTGTCACCTGGTATTGTTCATTTTGTGTGCTGGGGGTGCTTTGCCTGTTAAATAAACAGGTTCTTTCCACTTCTCTCCAGGGAATCCTTCCTGACCCAGTTGTGGGGAGGGGCAATGTGCGTTTGCTTTCTGGAGGAGCCCCTTTGGAGGTTTTCTCCCAAATTTGCCCTAAACCAGGACAAAATTTGGTGCCCAACGTGTGGGGCTTGAGAGAGAGTGGAAAAAACCCTGTTCTGACTGCATTTTGGTTGCCATTACTCTGTGTTGGTATAAAGCAGTTAATGGCCATGTTTTTTGAATTCATAATGTCTCTTGGGGTGGAGGCTTGCATGCATTTCTGGTCCCTAGGTGCAGAGGATCATTAATGGGACATCACACCATGATTAATATGATAAGGGAAACCAATTTATTACAAAAAGCAAGCCATATTTATACTGTTCTCTATTGTTCACACCTCAAGCTGATACATGATTGGTTAAATCCTTTTTACGCACGCATTTTGATATTTCAGTTAATTTTAGTTAGTCTTTCTTCTTCATGCATCTCGCTGTGGTTTTCTTGTCTGCCTTTGCATCCTGAACCGTCTGGTGCTGAGCGTGTTCTCCTTCTTTTGTGTCCTTCAAGGGCATGGTGACCTTACTCAGGTTCTATGAAGGCTGGATTGTGAACATGTTGCATATGTCCATTGTCCTCCAAAAAACCCTCAGCACTCCTCCCGGTGCTTTCTGGTCATTCAAGTGCCCTTCAGCTGACTGGTTTCATGCTTTGAGCTTCAGGGAATTGCCCAATCTTTCTGAAGCTGAAATAAATATCATATTAGTCAACATCTTAATTGTGTTTATATCTCACAGAATTGCCTTTTCTTTTGCCTTTGTCTAAAACTGTTCCTGTGCGGAAATCTCTGGGGGATGGTGGACATGTCAGATGCTGCTGGGACATCCCAGAGCACTTGGACCTTGGCTCTGCACAGGAGAGCTCTTCATCCCCTTTCTCTCTTTTCCTCCCTCTGGGCATGGAGGGAGCTCCTGACTTCAGTGTGTGACTCGTGTGTGCAAAGAGCAAATCTGGGCAGAATTGGGGCAGGGAGGGTTTGGGGGGACCTTGGGATCTGTGCTGGGCACAGAAGGTGCTTTCCACTGCTCTGAGGCTGTCTGCTGTGGAAAGTGGATTTAATATCCAGCAGAGGAATGACTTTTGCATTTGATGGAACTGTGCCTTCCCTTGGCTTTGTTGGCTGAAAAGATACAGAGGAGCACACACAGAGTTACCAACTCCTGGATTCCAGCAGTGTTCAGATAGAAATTACAACAGGAGGTAGGGTCAAGATGTGTGCTTGCCTTGTGGTCAGCCTTCAATACCCCTTGGTCTCCCTGGGCCCTTCCCCCAGGTGGGCCTTGGGCTCATTTGGTCCCTCAGGAGCTGGGCTGGGGCTGCAGAGGTGGCTGTGGAGCATTGCCTGTGCTGTGCCAGGGACTGGCAGCCACTGCTGGGCTGGGATAGAGGCTCTGGGGGGATTGGGGCTCCAGGGCAGGGCAAGGCTGGACCTGCCCCTTCCTCCCCCCCACACAAAATGTTTAGAGCCAACAATCTCCTCCAGTCTGTCACAACAGGGAATGCTGGAAGTGAAATCCCAGTTGTGGCCATGGGCACCTGGCTGAGAAGGACAGTTTTGTTCCATAGGAAGGAAAGCACAGAGCCTCAGTGTTTGGAAGGCAGGTGAGAGTCTCACTAGGCCAAGGCCAGCCAGACTTGTCAGGAATGGCAGATTTTTTTTGGGAGCAGTCTTTGGATTTAGGGAATTCTGGAGGTGGAAGACCAATCTCAGCCATGCATGCCTGGAGAAGTAGGACAGTTCTTTCTCATAGGGAGGAAAGCACGGAGCCTTCCCCAGTGTTTTGGGGACAGATGGGAGGTGACTCTCCTGAAAACATTGCCTGCCACACTTGTCCTGGCAATATTCCTATGGGAAAAATTTGGAGTTGAAATCCCAGTTCTGGCCATGAGTAATTAGAAGAGATTGACAGTTCCTTTCCTAGCAAGGAAAGCACAGAGCCGCAGTGCTCCAGGAGCTGATGAAAGGCAGCCTTTGACATTCCAACATCAGCCAGAGCTGTCCGGTGGCCCCTGGGAGGCCAAGCCAGCCAGGCCTGTTCCATGTTCCCTCAGTTCCATGAGACCCAATGGTCCCTTGCTTCCATGTGTCCCTGAGGTGCCATAATGCCCCCTTGGTGACACGAGGCCCTGAAGGGTCCCAATGGTCTCCATGGTTCCATCAGGCCCCACAGAACCATAATGGTCTCTGGGTTCCATGAAGCCCCGCTGTGTCACCAAGGCCCCTTGGTTCCATGGGCTCCAGGGGTGCCACAATGATCCCCTTGGTTCCATGAGGTTCCATAGTGCCACCACGGTGTCCTTGGACCTGCTGGGACTCTCAGTGTGTTCCCAGACACCCCCAGCATGGTTACAGACACTCCCAGTATATCCCAGTTGCCTTCAGCATACTCACAGTCATTCCCAGTCACATCCACTTGGCCCAGTAAGATTCCACTTTCCACCAGTATGATCCCAGTCACTCCCAGTGAAGGGAATGGACCGGGATGGACTGGGACAGGCTGGGATGGACTGGGACACCGGGATACACCAGGCAGGATACACTGGGATACACCAGGATAAACTGGGATACACTGGGATACACCGGGACACACTGGGATACACTGGGACACACTGGGATACACTGGGATACACCGGGACATACCAAGACACACCAGGATACTCCAGGATACACCAGGACACCCTGGGATTCACCGTGCCCAGCACTGGGACCCACTGGGAGCAGGATCAGAGCACACTGGGACTCAGCAGGGCCAGAACTGGGGCAAAAGGGATCACAGTGGGACCCACTGGGATATACTGGGAGTGACTGCAACCATACTGGGGATGACTGGGAACACACTGAGAGTGACTGGAGTCACTGAGTCTACATTGGGGGCAACTGGGAAGACTGGGATCACAGTGGATTCCTACCGGGGTCATACTGGGAGTGACTGGGTCTGTGCTAGGGTGTCGTGGTTTTGGTTTGCTAATATAAGATCTCTTTAATTTTGAGATTTTTTTTGGCTAATGCACTAAAGAATGTGGTGGGTTTGGTGTTGGTTAATTACTAATACACTTATTTTTGGTTGTGAGATAGGATTAGGAGAAAGGTAAAGCAGGCTCAAAACTTTAAAAGGGTAGAAAGAAAAATTTTAATAATAGTAAGTAAAAAGAAAAAAAATGGTAGTAAGAATCAAAGCAAACTTTTTAGAATACTTCTCCCCACAACTTTTTCTTTCTCACTGACAATGTAAAGAAACTAAACTTAAGATTTCTAGTCAGTTTACTACCTCTCAAAGAGTCTTTTTTTAGTTCACTTAGGGAGAGAAGTCCCTCTTGATAAAGTTATGGAGACTTTTCTACAAAAGGAAAAAAACAGTTTTCTCGTGGTTCTCAATTTTGTCATGAATAACAACTGCCAGGGGAACCTTGCTATCGTAAAATGTTTCTTATTTCTACAAACCTTCCCACAGCTTGGAGACGGGCTATGTTGATTGATGGGGTATTGTTTTAAAGATGAACTGTTCAAAGGCAAAAGTTCTCATTATCTATCTCTAAAATCCTCTTCATCTCTGGGAGCACAGATCTTCATTTTTAGAAGCACAAGACTGTGCTCTTTCTTTGTGCAAACTTCTCATGAGATTACAGCTATTTCAACATCTGCTTACTTTAACATAGAAGCCTTTACCTAATATCAATTCAAACACTTTCATTTCCTTATAGTTTTATGTGTTATAAGGGAAAAGAGTCTTTTCTTTATAGCTTACAAGAGGATTTCAGCTCTAAAAACAAAGCATCTTCTCCCCCTCCCATCTGGGACTTACTTACCTTCTTCTTTATTACCTTTAATATCTTCATCTTGTTTTTAATATACTTGCATGTTGTTCTTTTCTCTCACTCAGAAGAAGACTGAAGCACTGAAAAAGTTAACATCACGCCTGAAGCCTACCTAACCCACCAATAACTACTAACAGAAAGCTGTGGCTCAGTTGTGTTCAGATCAGCTTTATAGTTAGTGTTTAGTTTTCTACGCCAGCCACAGAAGTCTCTGGTCTCAGCCAGGCTAAGAAGAAGAAGAAGCAGCCTGACAGCGAGATCTTCGCAGCCACAGCCAGCCCTGCTCTGGCTAAAGCTCCGCAGCCTCCCCTGTCTCCTTGCCCGGCAGCTGCTGAAGCCCAGCCCGGCCAAACCAGAGCCCATGGAGAGAGAAGCCAGCAAGCAGCCCAGGAAATAGAAAAGAAGCCCAGCCTGCAGCAAGACGGCCCAGCCCAGCCCAGACACAGAGCTGAAGCCCAAACCGAAACCCAGCACCTCCCTGCCGACCAACAAAGAAAAGAAAAGTTTCTGAATGTTTTGGTCTTTACCATGTGTGTTTCACAAAAGCGTGTCTAGCTTTTCAGCAGCTCAACAGACTGTCAGATACACAAAAAACTTTGCATCACTTCCCTACATTTCCTCCCATTCCCAAACGTAACACAGGGGCCACTGGGAACAACTGGGATCAGACTGGGAGCAACTGGGAGCAGCTAGGACCAAGCTGGGAGCAACTGGGATCATCATGGCATCAGAGTAGGATCATACTGGGAGGGACTGGGTCTGTGCTAGAGGCAACTGGGATCACACTGGGAGGAAATGGGGACATGCTGGGGACCAATGGGATCATACTGGGAGCAACTGGCACCACACTGAGGGTGACTGGGATCCTTCTGGAATCATACTGGAAGTGACTAGGGGCAGGCTGAGGGCAATTGGGACCATGTTGGGGCAACTGGGATATACAGGAAATGACAGGAATCATGCTGGAGGTGACTGGGAGTGGCTGTGAGCAAATGGAATCATACCGGAAGCTACTGGGAGCAACTGGGAGTGAGTGGAAACACATTAGGGACAACTGGGATGTACTGGGAGAGACCAGGAGTGACTGGAATCACAAAAGAACCATAAAGGAAGTCACTGGAATAATACTGGGAGTATCTGGGATTGACTGGAATCCTACTGGGCGTGACTGGAATCCTACTGGGTGACTTGGAGTGACTGGGACCATACTGGGGGCAAATGGCACTGTACTGAGAGTGACTGGGTTCATCCTGGAATCATACTGGGAAGGACTGGAACCATACTGGGAGTGTCTGGAACTATAGTAGGGCTGAATGGGAACACCTGGGATCATACTGGGAGTGACTGGGATGATACTGGGATCACACTGAGTGTAACTGGAAGTGACTGGGACCATCCTGGGGGTGACTGGGAGCCACAGGGCCCATGCTGGGAGTGACCTGGGGGGAACTGGGGGAACTGGCCCGGCTGGGGCTCAGGGTTGTTCTCCCCCAGGGCTGCCCTGGCTCCTGCTGCCACCCTGGGCCCCACAGAGCCGAGGGACAGGGGACAGCTGAGGGACAGGAGACAGGGGCAGGGACGTGGAGACGTAGAAGGGAGTTCCAGGGGGTCCTTGAGCCCAGGAAAGGGGAGTCCAGGGTTTCCCAAAAAGGGGGAACAAGGGTGGGGACACCAGGGATGTTCGAGAACGAGGAGTTCAGGGGGTCTCTGGTTTTGCACACAGCTGGGGCTGGGGACTGGGAAAGGCAGGAATGGGGGACCAAGGCATTCCAGGGCATCCCAGGGTCAAGCCAATGGCCAGTCTGGAGGCTGGGAGCCATGGGATGGCCGGGAAAAGGGGAGCAGAGAGCCCTGATGTCCAGGAATGGGGTGTGAAAAATGCATGTATTTTATGATTGGCTTTTCACAAATATTAAAATGAATATTATATGTGTTGTATTAGAAAGCAATGCTGTATTAATTTTCTTAAGTACTGTGTTAAATATAGTTTTAGGTTATAAAAATTGTTAAAATAGAACTATGCTATGTAAGATGCTTTGTTTAAAAGAAAGGACTTGCAGCGAGGTAACTTGCAGCCACAGGACACCTAGATCTTTCAGAGAAAAAGAATTTATGGCCTTCTTATCAGAAGAAACAAACTTCTTCCCACCTTGGAGGTGCTATTAGGATTAGAGGGAAGAAGTTGACACTGGTCAGACAGAATCCTGTGTTTGAATGGAATTTATGCATCATGTATGAAGTGTATGAATATGCAACGGGCTGCTGTTTTTAAGGGTTAATCCTTTGTTACCAGGGGTCCTTTTTTGGGCCCGTGATGCCCAGAAAAAGGTACCTGGACGTCCATAACTCTTTGTTTTTATTGTCTCATATTGTCTTAATTCAATTTGTCCAAATTGTTATTACTCTAATTGTGTTACTATATAACCATCTTATTACTATTAAACTTTAAAAATTTTAAAAACAAGTGATTGGCGTTTTTCACAATTTGGTAGCAGAGGATGGTTACTAACTCCTCGCTGCCGGTGCTTTGGGAGAGTCAGAGTGGGGAAGGCGCGCCCTGCCCTCTTTGGCAGCCTGGCTCTGCTTCCCCTGAAGTGACCGACAGACGCAGGTTACGATCTGTGGACAAAAGGAGACAACAAAACAAAGAGAACGGGAAAAGGGTCCCTACAACTGCTGTAATTTGCCCCCTAAGAGTAGCAGTGCGCAGGAAGAACCCGGGAAGGAAAAAGGATTGGTAAGTATTTCTCGGGGGGCAGGTACGGGGGGATGAATGTGTGTGAATGAGAGGCGGGCTGGTTGTCCCAGACCTGCCAAGTGAGTGCGGAGTCTCCCACGCTGCGTTTCCGACTTTGCGCTGGAAAAGCGGCCAGTAAAGAGACAAAGCGACTCATAAGAGAGTGAAAGAATCCCCGGGGGTGACTGGGACTGGGTCTCAGGGAGGGGTTGGACCCCTCGGTGGTGGGGAGCAAGGTTTCCTAGCCCAATCCACTAGGAAACAGGACAGGAGGGGCTCCTAAAACCTGCTGGGTTGAGGGATTTATATTCCAAGAGCATCCAAGAGCAGGGTTGAGCAGAATTCTGTCCGAGTGAGGATATGCCCGAGAACACTCAGGGTGGGACAACACAGCTAGATTGGGGGATAAAAAAATGCCCAAGAACATCCAGGGTTGGACAACACAGCAGAACAAATTAAATGCCAAAGAGCATCTGTAGTTGTACCACACCGCTGGGTTGAGGGACAGAAAATGCCCAAGAGCATCTGAGGTTGAACAACACAGCTGGATTGAAGGAAAATTACCCGAGAGCATCTGGGGTTGGACAACACGACAGGATTGAGGGAAAAATTGCCCAAGAGCATTTGGGGTTGGATAACACAGCTGGGTTGAGGGATATCCAATGGCACCGGGACTGGCCAGTAACACCTAAACTTGTAATAGGCGATGTGAAAGTAAAAGGTACCTTATTGTTGTTTTGCGGTGTGTGAGAGTGACACACACACAGAGCCAGCCTCAACTTCCTGGGCAGGTGGGAAGGGGGAGGTGTGGAAAGAGCGAGTGACCTGCACACCAGGCTGCAGCTCCCGGCTGGGTGGGGGCTTCTGGGCCCAAGAGGAGCGAGTGACCTGCGAACCAAGCTAGCGTTCCCTGGGCGTGTGAGGGGCCGTAGCTGAAGAGTGTGAAAGACACGCAGACAGCCTCACAGGGGAACGGGCACCAGAGGCAGCCAGAGTCAGGGCCCTTCTAGGGGGCCTGGTGACACTGAGACCTGGAGGTAAACCCCAAAGCGAAAGAGGGGGCCACAAGGACCTGTGATTTTCTAGCAATAAGGATCCCCTTTGTGTCTTGAGAGTGTGAAGGAATGTGTGAAAGTGAATGAGAAATAAAAGTGAGTGAATGTAGACGAATGAAAGTATAGGTAATGTCGATTGTGCATTTTAAGCCTTACCATATCTCCTTGGAGGGAGTTGGATTGTATTGAAAAGCAGTGTGAGAAAAAGGGGTTTTTTTGGGTGTAAGTAGTTGAAAGAAAAGTGGTATTTAAGTTGTTAGTAAAAAGTGAAAAACAGAAGCAGGGGACGAATAGATAGAAAACTGAAAAATGAGACAGAAATTCAGTAAGGTGGATACAGGAAAAGAAAAGCAGAAAAAAAATACCAACAGAAATACCCCAAGACAGCACTTTGGGAGTTATGTTAACAAACAGAAATACAACTCATTGCAAAATACAGGGTATGCAGAAGTTGATGAGAAAAAACATGCAAACTTGTGAATTATATACTTAAAAACAGCAGTAGAAAATTTAACACAAAAGAGTTATATATTGATTCAAGGTATGCCTTTAGAGTAGCACATACCTTAAGAAAAATTTTAAAAGGGAGATTGCTTAATTAAAGAAGAAAAAGATTAGTACATGAGAAACTTATTTCCGAGGTTTTAGAGGCATTACAATTACCTAAGAGAGATAGCAATAGTACATATTAAAGGACACCAAAAGGTAAAGACCTAGAAATAAGAAGAAATAAAATAAATAATTGGCAGATCAAGAAGCTAAAGATGCAGCAGAAAATAGAGCTGAAAGAGTTAATATTAACTCCAAAAGAAGAAAAAAAAAGGGGGGGGGGAATTAAAACAAGATTGTGGCGAACAAGATAAATTGGGGAAATAGAAACATCTTGATATGGAAGACAATTAGATAATAAAACGCTTACGAGGGAATAGCAGAGGACGTGTATCAAAAAGCCCGGTGGGATACACAGGCTAGGTGTGATCATTTTTTTAAAAGAACTATGGGTGCATTGAGACTTTTAGAGTAAAAAAACAAGTACCTGAAACATGTATAATTTGCCAAAAGATAAATAAAAGGGTGATGAGAAAAACAATATGAGAAGGTCGTCAGTTAGCTCGTCGACCATTTCAAAGCATCCAAAAAGCAAAACGGGGAAAGTACAGAGCTGAGAAGAAATTACCTCATCCATTCCCGTTCGTTCCCCCACTCGTTCGCACCAGCCCTCCCAGCCCCTGTGCCGGCTCCGGCACAGTCCGTCTGTCCCGGTCCGTCTGTCCCGGTCCGTCTGTCCCGGTCCGTCTGTCCCGGTCCGGCCGCCTGGCCCGCGTTCTTGCCGGGGGTGGGGGTCTGTCCTGCCGTGTGCACCGTGGTCACCGCGCTGATCGCACCGAGGGGGTCCCGTCTGTCCCATCCCCGGCTGCCCTGACTCTGTCGGCTCCCGCCGCTGCAGCCGGGGTCAGTCCCGGCTTTGTCTCTGCCGGATCAGCCCCCGTGAGCCGAGTGAGGGCGATCCCCGCTCCAGCTCGGTCTGCACAGGAACAGCCCCTCGGGCGATCCCAGCCACAGACCCCGCCTCTGGAGCCCCCAGACCCTGAGCTGTGCCGATCCCCTCGGGCCATCCCAGCCACAGACCCCGCCTTTGGAGCCCCCAGACCCTGAGCTGTGCCGATCCCCTCGGGCCATCCCGGCTGCAGACCCCGCCTCTGGAGCCCCCAGACCCTGAGCTGTGCCGATCCCCTCGGGCCATCCCGGCTGCAGACCCCGCCTCTGGAGCCCCCAGACCCTGAGCTGTGCCGATCCCCTCGGGCCATCCCAGCCACAGACCCCGCCTTTGGAGCCCCCAGACCCTGAGCTGTGCCGATCCCCTCGGGCCATCCCAGCCACAGACCCCGCCTCTGGAGCCCCCAGACCCTGAGCTGTGCCGATCCCCTCGGGCCATCCCAGCCACAGACCCCGCCTCTGGAGCCCCCAGACCCTGAGCTGTGCCGATCCCCTCGGGCCATCCCGGCTGCAGACCCCGCCTCTGGAGCCCCCAGACCCTGAGCTGTGCCGATCCCCTCGGGCCATCCCAGCCACAGACCCCGCCTCTGGAGCCCCCAGACCCTGAGCTGTGCCGATCCCCTCGGGCCATCCCGGCTGCAGACCCCGCCTCTGGAGCCCCCAGACCCTGAGCTGTGCCGATCCCCTCGGGCCATCCCAGCCACAGACCCCGCCTTTGGAGCCCCCAGACCCTGAGCTGTGCCGAGCCTCCCCGTCCTGCCCTGAGCTCCATTCCCTTGGTAACCACAGCTCCGGCTGCTTAAGGAAACTCTCTAAAGGAATCACTTTATTGAAACACTAAAATATCAGTTAGAAGAAAGCCCTCTCCTGATTCTTCCTAAAAATACGTGAGAAAGGCTGTAGAAGATAAAAATCCAAAAAGAATGGGATAAAGAGATTGGTCTATTTCCATTAAGAGAGGTTCTCAAAGGGGGGTGATGGATCAGAGTTTGTAAATGCTTCTTTGACTTTGTCTGAGGTCTGAAATTTTAAGAAATAAATAAAAGAGATATTTGGAGAATCCCATAGGCATAGCTGAACAATTAGACCAACTTTTAGGTCCAAACATGTATACTTGAGAACAGATGTGGTTGGTAATGAAAATAATATTTTTCTCAGGAAGAAAAGCAATTAATCAGAGCAACTGAAATAAAAGCTTAAGAAAAAGATAATCTGCAGGGACCCCCAGAGAAGACAAAATGCCAACTGTACCTCCTGAATGGGGTTAAAATAATGAGGAGGGGAGTAAACACATGAACAGTTATTGTAATTACATAACCAAGAGAATAAATGAGACAGCATATCAAAGGCGAAATGTGAAAACAAAAGATTTTTGAGAGACAGCTTTTAGAGGGGAAAGAAAAAACTCCAAATAAATAGATAAACAAACTTTAGAGAAAAAGGAAAATGGTCCTAAGTAAGCAGAAGATCTGAAAATCTTTAAAGAAATGGGCCCATTAAAAAAAAAAAAAAAGTCATAGGCTTTAATTTTTTTGGGGGGGAACAAATACCATCAGGAGCCTGTGATAACTTTAAAAGTGGGTCCCCAAGAAGAAGAATTGGAATTTGTTATAGACACAGGGGCAGAGAAAACCTGCCTGTTAAACGTTCCAAAAGGTTATAGTGTGAGCAAACATACAGTGAAAGTAACAGGGGCAAAAAGAGGAAGTTTTACATTTCTGGTCATTAAAGATGTGGTAGTTGAGGGAAGAAACTAAAATTTAGGTGGGAGATGTGTTATTGGTCCCAGGGGCAGGTAGCAATTTATTGGGAAGAGTCTTACAAGTGCAATTAAGAGTAAGAGTTATATCAGAAAATAAGAAAATGACAGCTAGAGTTTTGAAATTAAGCCAAGAGGATGAAGAAAAAAAAATCAACAAAGAAGTTTGGGCTGGAGAAAGAAATAGGGGAAGAATAAATATCGACCCCATAAGGGTTACAACTGAGAGAGGAGAAAGAGAGAAGTTGAAGTAGAGAAGTAGTTAGGAAACTCTGAGATGTTAGAATGTGAAGTGATGACATCTTGGTGCTAGAAGAGAGCAGAAGTGTGAATGCAAGTTTTTTGCATGAAAGGCAGAGAAGTATCTTAACACACGGTTGTTAAGAGGTTATTCAATGCCACACTGGGGTCCGGAAAAGCCTTAGCAGAACGGGCCCTCCTTGAAGAGAAAAGAGGATAAGTTGACGAGAGAAAGAGAAAGAATGTCAGGAGCACCTGGGCACGCCAGGTTTGGGGTTGTCAAGGCTGGGAGGTGTCTGAGCGCTCCCTGCGATCGGCGGGGTCTCGGGGGCTGCGGCACGGACCGATCCATGGAGGTGCCCCGGGCGGGGCTGGCAGCAGAGGACACAGGTTTGCGGCCAGGAGCGGGCTGGCTCCGGGGCAGAGCTGCCGGGGGGCTCCCAGACTGTCGGGGTGCCGAGCCCAGGATGGCAGCGTCAGCCTGGAAGTAGGCCGAGAGAGAGAAGGGGGGAGAGAGAGAGAGAGAGAGAGAGGGAGAGGGCAAAAGAGACCCAGGGCAGCCCCCAGGGTCCCCATGCCCGGGGCTGCTCTCCCCTGCCCCGGCCCTGCAGCCAAGGGGCCGCACCGGGGGAAGGGCCAAGAACAGCACTGACAGCAGGGCTGTGAAAAGAGGGGCAGGGGGGACTAGCACTAAAAGATAAAATCAAAGCAGAGATTGCTGACTCTCCAAACCTCACAAAGCGGTTTGTTTTTCTTAAGTAAGAAGTTTTTTGGTTTTTTTTTCTTTTGTGTGTTTTGTTTGCCGTTAACGAGAAGGCTTTTTTCCTGAAGAAGAGGCTGCTGTAGAGAAAGCTTTTAGCTAAACCCAGAAAGTTTAGAAGGAAAGCGAATCGTAAAAGTTAATGCAGTATTATCTTTCTTTTATTATCTATGCTATTAAGAAGTCCTTTCCAGGTACTACTGAAGCAACAACCAAAATCACGGAAAGAGAGTGAATTCATGCCAGCAGAATCAAAGGACTTGTGAAGAAACTTGAGGAACGGACTATCATATTTAAACCGGGTGATACTGAACTGACTTTCCAATGGGGACTGAGTGGTAATGGTTTGAGAAAACCCAAATGATCCAAGAAATGTACAAAGAATAACACTGAATTAAGAAATAAGATAATGCTTATATCACTGGATTTGAGCACTGCCTGAATAAAACATCTCCTTGGGGGAGGAATACCTCAGATAGAAAGATCAAGAACGTTTTTGTATTCTGACCTTAGCCCTAGAATTGTACAAGGGAGAAGGGGAATTACTATTTCCATTAGTAAACTTTACTTGATTCATTCCAATACTGGACATGCTAGGTGGGTTATAAGTAAATGCCTAAATTGTAAGAGTAATTAGTGTTGTGATTCGCAAAATTTATGTTCTTATTGTAAAAAGTGTTAAAGTACTGACTTGGTTTTGTGGATGGGAATTATTAGTGCCTGTTAAATGAGAGCTACCTGAGGAACAGTCAGAGACCACAGTTAAAGAGTGTCAAAAACAATTTGCCTAGCAATTAGTTAAGAGAAAGTGACAAGAAAATAGAGGGCAAGACCAGATTGGCCTCTGTATTTCACCACCAAGAAGATCAAATAAACCTGCTGTGGGTTGCAACCTCACAGGCATGGGAGGTGGGAGTATAAGCCATACTGGACCTCTGTTATTCCTGTTTCTGGCACTCACTTGTTGTCTTTTCCCTTTCGGGATACCAGCAGGATTGTGTCACAAATGCTACAGAAAGCATCACATAGAAAGAAACCAAAGTTCCTCCTTTATTACACACACCTATGTCAACAGCCACTGTTATAACCCAGCCAAATTAAGAACTTGTAGGCAAAACAGAGTAAATTATTAGATTACAAGAAACTTAAGAAAAAGTGGCAATAGATTTAGAACTGAATGTCCAAAAGGAGAGAGAGGGATTTGTTTTAAATTTAATCTTGAAGATGCGGTTCAAGATTTGGAAAAAAAACCCCAAATAATAAAGGAAAAGGTAAAACCAGCACAGCAATCTAACTCTGTATTGACTCCAAATTATCTGTTGAATTGTATTACAAGACTCCAAGCAGTTACAGAAATGATAGCAAATAAGGCTGCCCAGGCATTAGAGTTAACATTAAGTCAGCTAAGCCAAACAAAAACTGTAGGGTATCAGAAAGGTTCGCTTTAGACTATTTATTGGCCAAAGAAGGGGGTGTTTGTGGAAAGTTCAATATATCAGATCGTTGAAAATTGATGACCACAGAAAAGTCATTCTAGCAAAAGCAAAAGAAATCAAAAAGAAAAATATATACGCATATAACAACCCAGGTACCAGTCCAAAAATTAGAAAACAATGTTAAAATCTAGCTGGTGGGGTAATGTATTAGAAGAAATTAAGATCTTTCATTTGTGTTACAACTGTTTTTATATTTCTTTCTTGTGTAATCCCGTGTTTTATTTTACCAGCATAGTCCAGAAGATATAAGTAGAAAAAAAATATTGCTCAAGCCAAATGATTTACAAAGAATAAGAGTGGGGATTGTGAAAAATGCATGTATTTTATGATTGGCTTTTCGCAAATATTAAAATGAATATTATATGTGTTGTGTGAGAAAGCAATGCAGTATTAATTTTCTTAAGCACTGTGTTAAATATAGTTTTAGGTTATAAAAATAGAAACTATGCTATGTAAGATGCTTTGTTTAACAGAAAGGGCTTGCAGCGAGATAGCAGCCACAGGACATCTAAATCTTTCAGAGAAAGGGAATTTCTTGCCTTCTTATCAGAAAAAATGAACTTCTTCTCACCTTGGAGGCACTGTTAGGATTAGAAGGAAAGAAGTTGACAATGACCAGACAGAATCCTGTATTTGAATGGAATTTATGCATCATGTATGAAGTATATGAATATGCAACAGGCTATTGTTCTTAAGGGTTAATCCTTTGTTAATGGGTGTCCTTTTTCAGGCTCCTGATGCCCAGAAAAAGGTACCCGGACATCCGTAACTCTTTGTTTTTATTGTCTCATATTGTCTTAATTCAATTTATCCAAATTGTTATTACTCTAATTGTGTTACTATTTTTATAACTATTTTATTACTATGAAACTTTTTAAAATTTTAAAAACAAGTGATTGGCGTTTTTCACACTGACTGTTCACCGCTGCCAATGCTCACAGTATTCTCCTAACACACTTGAGCTTCCTGTCTTTCAGTGAGAGAAAGATTCAGCTAAAGTCAAGGAAAGAGGGCAGGGGAGATGGAAACCTTCCCTTGAGATGCTTTTAGGAAGGCCTGAAGGGACCCTGCCTTTCCTTGGAACAGAGGTGGTCACCATGCATGGTGTTGCCTGACCTGCCCTAGGTGCTCCTCTATTCCAGAAGGACTTTTGCCCACTTCATCACTTGTCTGTCCCTCCAATTCCAGGGCCTCAAACCTGCTCTGTGAGATACTAAACCTGTAAGTCAGCTGTAAGTTTTCAGAATATGGCACTGACCATGGCTCTAAGTAAGTTTTTTTAATCAGGCTTGCAATATATTTTGAGAAGAAGAAGGAACAGAAGGGGTAGATACCACACAAGAATCCAGCAGAGTCCTCCCAGCTTTTTTGTCTGGGTTCTATGAAGCACAATGCCCAGTGCTTGCATTATGCTGTCTTTTCATGTGTTCTGGTGACCAGAACCATCCCATGGCCAGGCCCAGGATAATTTGGGTGCCAAAGTCCCATTGCCTGCAAACATCACACTCTTTTTTACCCAGCTGGTGCTCAGCTCAGCATATTTGCTGAGACAACTTTAGGACTGTTTTCCTTAACTTGGCAGTTCTAGCAGATGTCCTTATGGCCCCTAAATTCTGCATCCTTTGTGTCCACTATCAATGGGCATCCTTCTTCCCAAGCTTTGTCAACCTCCCTCTGGGTCTGAGATCAGTGAAACGGGCCCAGCCCTGAGTCTTAAAGACAATTCTAGCAACAACTACTTTGCTTTTCTAATACCTGGCCATCACTTCGAGCTTGTAGGCTGCTATGTGTGTCACAGGTTAAATGTCTCTTCCTGTTGATCAGGCTTGGAAGTGCGGACAGCCCAGGCATGACAGGATATGTTTTCTTCAGGAAATGGGACGTAGGGCCCAGCTTGCACCAGGTCCAGGCCCGCGCCTTCCAGAGCGCCAGAAGGTTCGCGGCGCCATTGCAGGGCTCAGGGCGCCTCCTTGTGGGCAAGAGTCGCCTCGACAGCGCGGGCGCCGCGCGGCGGGGCCAGAGGCCGGGAAAGGGCGGGCGGGTGTGAGGGGCGGGGCGGTTCGTGCCGAGAGCCGAGCCCGCGCTGTACCTCGGCGCCTTCCCGGCTCGGTGTTGGGAGCGAGCCGCCGCTGCTCGGGCTCTGGGAGAAGCGTGCGGCCGCTGCGGAGTCCCAGCCCGCAGATCTGGCTGCTGGCCGAGGCTGCAGTGCAGAGCTGCCATGCCAGAGCTGCCGTGCGCCGTGGCACTGCCAGAGCCCCTGGCAGAGCCGGGCTGGAAGTGCCGACAGCTGAGGGAAGCCCTGCCATGGCAGCGCCCCAAGCTCTTGCTTATCCCACAGAAAGAGAGGATCAGCACCTGGAGGTGACTGCGTCATTCCTGGAAAGGGACTATCTGCTTACAGTTGCGATGTCTGGCAGCAAGCAGGACGGCGCTGGTGCCAGGGAGCCAAGTGAGGGCAAAGCAGCCCTGTGACAGCCTGGCCCAGGGGCTCTTGTGGCAGCAGGCAGCGTGGGGATCAGAACAGAGGCAGGGGGAGGCAGGAGCTGCTCGGCCATGCCAGGGCTGGGAGCCTCCTTCCTGCCCAAGTGGGGCCCAGCTGGGCCAGGGGGCAGCTCCTGGGACAGCCGTGCCCGCAATGGCCCCTGCTCTGCAAGGCCTCCAGCGCTGCCCATCAGCCAGGTAGGGACAGAGCAGCCTTGGGGCCGATGCTGCTGCAGGCTCAGAGCCCCGCACAGCTGCTCATGCCCGGTGCCATTGGCTCTGTCCCCTGCAGCCTGCATGCTGTGTCACCGTGCAGAGGCTGAGCCCTGTGCCTCCCCTGGCCCTGGCAACTGCTCCTGTGCTGCTCCTGCACTGCCCAGGGCACCCACGGGCCCTGCTTGGGCCGCACGCAGACCAGAACCAGCTGGGGCTGTGACAGCTCTGCTGCTCTGGGCCCAGCCCTTGGGCAAAGCACCCGCCTGTCCCTGGGCTGGGGGCAGTGCCCAGGCTGGGCTTGGCAGAGCCCGTCCGCTCCTGGAGGGCTGGGGGCACTGCTCTGGCCTGGCCTGGCCCGGCCCTGGGGTCCCTTGGCATTCCTGCTTGCCCTTGCATCCACCAGGGATGGGCTGCAGCTCAATGGCCCCGGCCTGGCCGCACACTCAGGCCTGGAGCCTTCCCATGGCTCCCCAGGGCACGAGAGCCTCAGCCCCAGCTCCCAAACACGACCTAACAGGGTTTGCTGATATTGATCCCTGTTAGACCTTTGAAAGCATGTTGAAAGTAACCTTGTTTGGCAAGTCCTTCAAGGAACAAACGTGATTCGCTTCTAATCAGTAAAAACTTTATTGGTTTGCTTGCACTTCCTATAGGGTATCCTAATGCTTCCTTTGGCGTTCCAGAAAATAATGAAAATCTAACAAATTCTAAAGAGAAGTTCTTGAATCCACTATGAGGAGAAGTCTCTACATTCACTATCCTTACATACACTTAAGTAGCTGCTCCTGTAACACACAAAGATGTAGTGGTTTACCTGACTGGACCACACAACAGGATGTTATACACACCGCTACACTAAAAAACTTCTCTTCCCTGTTCATCACAAATTTAAAGCTCTTCTCGAGGTCCTGGCTTAATTTTACATGCACATTCATACCTGCATTCCCTCCCCATGCTCAGTTTTCACCTAGACTTACCAGGGAACAGATGTTCCATACTCACCTCAAGCAATAATCTACGTCTGTCTTCCTAACCCTCTTTTTCTTCACTGACTTCTACTAATCTACAAAATAACTTGGACCCTCTGCACAAAAGAAACATCCAATTAATAGCCTTAAACACTTGTGATTGTGCTGCTACTTCTAACAATCTTGACCACCACAGCACTAAAATCAGAAATCAATTCTTCACATCCTTCCTGTTCTCCTGCCCCCACCACGCCTTGGCTCCAGCAGAAATGTTCCCTACTGCAGCCTGGTGTGCTAAGAACAATCAAAGGCAGCAGCACTTTTCCTCAACATGCTGCAATCTGAATTGCAGTGAAATTGCAGCTGTTGCATTAGAAGCTCAGCACCAGCACCCCACATCTTCCCCCAGAACTGAGGCCTGCTGAGGCCTGAGCTCTCCATTTCAACACACCCTGTAAATCAGGCTGCCTGGAAGATTGCAGGCTGGTAACTGTGTGAACACAGCAGTGCATTTCAGCAGAGTTATGGAATCAGTCTCATGGAAGGCACATCCTTTAAGCTTAAGACTCTATTCTACAAAATCTAGCCAGCAATTGTTTTGGTGGCCTGTGCAGGTTTTGGGGACTGTGCATGTTTCCTTTGGATGTTGTTTTCTTTGTTTCTAAACACAAAATTCACTGGATTCAGAAGCGAAACCCCAGATTCATTAGAACAAAGAACCACAGGGACATATGTGGCTGACAAGAACACTCCTCATTTCTAATGGTAACACCAGAAAGAGAGGAAAAAGATAAAGATGATTTAAATACCCGAAAGGATCCGAAATGTCTACATAAGCTGTCAAGTGACTAAGTTTTTGGTAAACTCTAAAAGTCCAGATTCCTATTCGGTAATTGTCTGAAAGAAAAGAAAGCCAGAAAATCTGGTTGACCTTTATTTTGCCAGGACTTTCTCAAGGGATTCTACCACAACTTGGATCACAAGTGAGGGTGGCAAATTTTGACTAGAAAACTTTGATAACTAGGCAGCATTTTTTCCTCCTCACTGAATTACAGGAAGGGTTTAAAAGGAAAAAAAAATATAAAAGAGCGTAAAGAAATTCTATCATACCTCTTAGGCGTTCATCATCTTTGGAGAACAAAAAAAAAAAACTCTAGCACTTCCTGTGCATGGTAAAGAAAGAAACCTAGAAAAGGACAAAGGGATTTGAGCATCCTAAATTGTACTATCAAATTTCATGAACACAAGTTAATCCTGTAGTGCTTCAGAGAAATGCCATACATTGAAAAGCTTTATTCCCTAGAAACCAAATAAATCTTTTTATTTTCCAAATCCTCTTTTAAAGAGAAAACTGACTGTGTCTTTGGCTTTTGGCCAAACTCAGTTTGGAGTTGGTCAAACCAAAATGACCCAGTTAATTTCCTGTGCTCTGCTCTTTCTTTCCATATTCCCATTCACATCCAATGGGTTGCTGGGAGTTTTGACTCTGTGCAGCACAAACGGTTTTCTAAGATGACTTTCATTGCTCAGAGGTGTGCAATGTCAGTTTCCCATTCCCTGAGTGCTGCTATTAATATTCCCACAGCATCCAACTACTACAGCCAAGTAGACAACAAAGAGAAATGGAACTTGCATTTCTTGGTCCTGTTCAATTTCTGACATCTCAGGCTCATCGTCACCCTCAGAACTGCTGTCCTGGAAACGTGGATCCTCTTGCCATGTGGCTTTTACTGGCTTTATTGTCCCAAGCGCGTGAGGCTCTGCAATGACAGCACCAATAGAGAAAAAAAGCCAAAACCAGATTATTTCTCTAATCATCAGGAAGAATTCCTCCTTTCACGTGAAATACTTACAGTGGAGAAGAGAGATTTAGGAAGGACAGAATCTGACCCTGCCAGATTTTCTAAGCTACATTTCTGCTCCACTTTGTATTTTCCACTTTGTTCCAGGGAGCCCTTATGTATTCTTAAACATTTCTCATTGCATTCAGAAGACACTGAATACCTTTTCAGTTCAGCGCAAGTCTGGGGGGCTCATTGCTTTGTGCTGTTGCGTTGGGTTTTTTAATATTTTGGGTAACTTCACGGGGTTTCTTTTCTCTCCTACATGACTGGGACTTGAGTTAATGTTGTTTCATCTTCATTTCAGACGGCCTCATTTTATCTAAGGTTAGGACACCCCAATGATCATGTGTCATTCCATTTCCTTTTTCTAAAGGTCCAAGAGTAGAATTCAGTAACAAACAGAATGTTCATGGATCTTGGGGCCAGCTCTCGGACTTTGCTCCTCCCTCTACATTAACGCACATTTCCTTAAAAGCCTTGTGAGTTCCTATGAAACTTGATATGACTGGTGTGTCACCTTTTTCCCTGTTTGAGGAATTCAGGGCATGAGAACAAGCTTTTTCACCACTCAGCAAAAACCCCCAATGCCTTCTCAAAGCATGCCTTTCAGAATTCCTGAGATGCAAGCATGAGGCACCTCTCAATAATCACAACCCTAGCAAGCAGAAATGAAGATCAAAATGCTTCTGCCTAATTACTGACTTCTGTTGCTGAAAATCCCCTGCATCCTGACCTTTATTACACCATATTGCCCTACAGTGCCTGCCAGAAGCTCTTCCTTAGCAATGGCACTGTTAGAAGGGTTCTGCTGTTACCTTCTTTGATGCCCAACTCCTCTGTGCCTCCAAAGAAAGAAAACTTGAAGTAACTCGTCTCCTGAGCTGCATCATCCTCAGGCAAAGGTCCCAAATGGTCATCTGGGGCAGAGTCCTGTGCATCCTCTTTGTCCCAGGGTATTTCCTCAGTCTGGTTTGCTCTTTGAAGGTCTTTCAAAGAATAAACCAGAATAGACGGAGGAAATACCGTCTATTCTGGTTTGTTCTTTGAAAGGCCTCTTTCAAATCCGCAGCAATGGTGTAGGAGTTGTCTTCAGACAGTGAGGCAGTGTCTCATCTCTTTCTTCTTTTTTTGGCTTTACTGAAATGAGATTGTTCAAGGATAGCAACACAGCACACATCCTTTTCGGACACAGCTTCCCTAAGAGCCACCTTGCTCTGAATGTCTCCCTAAGCATATCCAAGCCCATTAAGGAGTGGTTCATTATCAAGGGTAAGCAGTGGGGAAACACCTGAGGTTGAAGTCTAAAGGCAGGAACAAGAGTCCTTTTTAATTAGCCACATCCTTAAGTGACTTTTCACTGAATACACAGTTACACAGAAATCAAGGTATTTAGCCCAGACTTCTTCCTGCCAGTAGAAACATCAAGAGCTAATAGGGTTTGCCCACAGAGCTGCACATCTCAGGGTCCCTGCACTGACCGTTCTCACCTTCACTTCTGGCAAGGAACACACGGCCTAGAAAGAAAAGATGACGGCACTACGTGCTGCTGTTGGAGGTCCCAGTTGAGGTCCGACGTCGCTGGTGGGAGCGGCTGCTCCTGCGGGATGTCCCCGACCATGTCCCCCTACGCCTGGGCCTCTCAGCACTCGCTGCTGTCCTCCTGCTCCTGTCCTGGCGACTCCTGGACCGCACAGTTTGAGTCGAGGCCCGGCGCTGCTGGCGGGAGCGGCTGCGTCTGGGGAATGGCCCTGACCATGTCTCCCTTCGCCTGGGCCTCTCAGCCCTTGTCCCTGTGCCACTGCTGCTGCCGCGGCGACTCCTGGAGCGGACAGGTGGACTCTGGGCCCAGCCTTGCTGGCGGGAGCGGCTGCGTCTGGGGGATGGCCCGGACCATGTCTCCCTTCGCCTGGGCCTCTCAGCCCTTGTCCCTGTCCCACTGCTCCTGTCACAGCAGCTCCTGGAGCGGACAGGTGGACTCCGGGCCCAGCCTTGCTGGCTTGAGCGCCTGCGTCTGGGGGATGGCCCTGACCATGTCTCCCTTCGCCTGGGCCTCTCAGCCCTTGTCCCTGTCCCACTGCTCCTGTCACAGCAGCTCCTGGAGCGGACAGGTGGACTCCGGGCCCAGCCTTGCTGGCGGGAGCGCCTGCGTCTGGGGGATGGCCCTGACCATGTCTCCCTTCGCCTGGGCCTCTCAGCCCTTGGCCCTGTCCCTCTGTTCCTGTCATGGCAACTCCTGGAGCGGACAGGTGGACTCTGGGCACGACCTTGCAGGCGGGAGCACCTGCGTCTGGGGGATGTCCGTGATGGTGTCTCCCTTTGCTTGGGCCTCTCAGCCCTTGGCCCTGTCCTACTGTTCCTGTCACGGTGACTCCTGGACCGGACAGGTGGACTCTGGGCGCGACTTTGCCGGCGAGAGGAGCTTCGCCTGCGGCTGGGCCCAGCATGTCTGGAATGGACCCTGTCCTCAGGGTCAGGGGACGTGCTGCGTGTTGCCCTTGATCTGCTGATGCTGCTGGTGTCCAGTGAGGAAGATGGCAGCGCCTGCTGCCATGCTCCGTGTTGGGGCCTGCTGTGGCTGCCCGTCTCTGGAGATGGAGGTGGGGAAGCCAGCACCAATGGCACAGGGCTGTGGGAGCTGGGGCTGATGGCCTCAGATTCTGACCAGCCACGAGCAGATTGTAGTCCTGACTGTCTGGCCGGCCTGGGGCCATTGAGCTCTGTCTCATCCCTGGAGGCTGTAAGGGCAAGCAGGAATGTCAAAGATCACCCAGGCCCCGGCCAGGCCAGGCCAGAGCAGTGCCTCCAGCCCTCCAGCAGTGGATGCTGCGCTCTGCCAAGCCCGGCCTGGGCACTCCCCTAGCCCAGGGACACCGGGGACTTTGACTCATACATGTTCCGAGCCCAGCACAGCTGTCACACTCCCATCTCTGTGTGCTGTTCCTCAGGCCAGAGCAGCGCCTGTGGGTGCCCTCAGCAGCACAGGAGGAGCACAGGAGCAATTGCCAGGGCCTGGGGAGGCAAACAAGCTCATAGCACTGAGAACAAAAAGTGTACCAGCACGTGGTTGTCTAGCCAAGCGCTTCTGCTTCTTCCTGCTTTGAGCCCTTGTCGAGACACAGGTTCCCTGCAGAGCCCCAGGTGCAGCTTCCCAACTTACCCCTGTTCCTCTGCCTCCTCCCTGCCCCCAGGGTAAAGGCAATCCCTGGCATTGCATTGGCCGTGCCTCACTCCTAGATCTGCGAAGGCATCGTTGTCCTCCCACGTTGGCTGTCTGATGGAGAAAGGAAGAGATGATGAATTTCTGCTGCTCTCCCTCACGGAGGTCCAGGGTGTCCCAGCTCTTTCTCCAGCACTTTTCCAAGTTGGGGGTGAAGCTGAAGCCCAGACTCACAGGACAGGGCAGGGCCAGGGCTCCTGGGGCAGGGCCTGGCACAGCACAGCACTTGCACCCTCCTGGCTGGTGGGCCAGGCAGAAGGACACCAACCTGAAGGGGACTCGGATCCCCAAGATGAACATTTCAACAGGGAATTCCCCACTGTCTCTGCACAGGGGGCACTGGAAATAGAAAGCACCAGCGCGCAAGGCCTGTCCCTGCAGGGCAAACACAGGCAGGGTGAGCGAGGCCCTGCTGCTGCTGCTGCTGCTGCTGAGCACCTGCTGTGCCCCAGGGCTCAGGGGAGGGCTCCTACCTGGATGCAGTCCCTGTGGAACCAGGCCTTTTTGCACGCTGGGCACACCAATGTTGTGAAGGTCTTTCTGTCCTCCACAGGTTCCATGCAGATGAGGCAAACGGTGTCCGGCTCAGGAGTCACATCCACCTCCTGCTCTGGACGGTGCTCAGGGCAGAAAGAGCTGGTGGCAAAGGGATGGGGAAAGTGAGAAATGCTGGATCATTCCCCAGGGGTGGCCATAAAGAGAGATGAGGTACCTGAACGGAGTAACGTATAGATTGACACAGCCGCCCTCCTTGGTACAGGGCAAGTGGAACCATCTGTCACAGTTCTCCCTGCAGCACATGATGGTTGCCCCGCTCTGGCCGCAGACGCAGCAGCGCTGGAAAGAGCCAAGCAGCTGCATCAGCAGCAGCAGCAGCAGCCTCGAGGCCTCCCCAGGCAGCCCCAGGGCTAAGGGCAGGGCGCAGGACGTGGCCGCTGCCGGCTCCCAGCCCACAGAGCCGCCAGCTGGAGGAGGGAGGCTGCTGTGCCAGGGCCTCTGTGCCAGAGCTGCTGGGAGCCAGACTTTGTCCCGACTGTTGGGCCGGCCTTTCTTTCCTGCAGTCTGGGCTAAGCTCTGGCAAACCTCGCCAGGCACAAATCTCCCTGCTCTTGTCAGGCTCTCACCTTCTGTGCCGCCCGCCGCACTGCAATTAGGAGATCTCGAGGGAGAAAGTCCATGAGTCCCCCGCGGTCCGTCTCTTGCCGAAATAGTAGAGTGGCGAAGAACTGCAGCCAAGGGGAGAAGCTGATGAGGAGGGGGCGGGAGGAGCTGCCCATTGCAAAGGTGGAGGGAGCGCCCGGAGCCACTCACCATGCAGAACACGTGGGCACAGAGCCCACCCTTCTGCAGTTTGTCACCGCACATGTCCGGGTCAGCCTCGGCACGGCGACACAGCATGCAGGCTGCAGGGGACAGAGCCAATGGCACCGGGCATGAGCAGCTGTGCGGGGCTCTGAGCCTGCAGCAGCATCGGCCCCAAGGCTGCTCTGTCCCTGCCTGGCTGATGGGCAGCGCTGGAGGCCTTGCAGAGCAGGGGCCATTGTGGGCACGGCTGTCCCAGGAGCTGCCCCCTGGCCCAGCTGGGCCCCACTTGGGCAGGAAGGAGGCTCCCAGCCCTGGCATGGCCGAGCAGCTCCTGCCTCCCCCTGCCTCTGTTCTGATCCCCACGCTGCC
Organism: Melospiza melodia melodia; assembly: GCF_035770615.1. Taxonomy (NCBI): domain Eukaryota; kingdom Metazoa; phylum Chordata; class Aves; order Passeriformes; family Passerellidae; genus Melospiza; species Melospiza melodia. The sequence continues at coordinate 20,893,138 of NC_086200.1, forward strand.
TGCTACCACAAGAGCCCCTGGGCCAAGCTATCAGAGAGCTGCTTTGCCTTCACCTGGCTCCCTGGCACCAGGACCCTCCTGCTTTCTGTCAGACATGGCGGCTGTCTACGCTGAGTCTATCTCCTCGAAGGACGTGGTCACTTCGAGGTGCTGTTCCTCTCTGTCTATGGGAGAAAGAAGGGGGGGGGGGAGTTTGCAGAACAGGCCCAGAACCACGAGGCTCTACTCCCTGCTCAGCCCTGCGTGAGCCCTGCTCCTGTCTGTTTCTCCTCCCGTCGTCGCCTTGAGTAACACTGCAGTGTCCTCTGGCTGTTCCTCTGCTGATTCTGTGATTTTGGGAAGGGAGAGGCAGGTGAGCCTGCAGCACAGGCCCAGAGCCCCGAGGTGTGGGGCCCCTCTGGTCCCTGGGCAGCCACATCCCTGCCCTACCTTCTCCTCCCGTTGTCAGGTCGCACTGACACTCGGCTTGAGCCCCGCGTTCCCTTTTGTGGCCTTGGTGGCACAGGTCACAATGGCCACTCTGACATCAGCACCGTGTACCCAAAATCGGGGCAGCCATGGCCCCAGGTCCCTGGCAACCACTTGTGGCGGCCCCCTTGGGCACCGAGCTTCTAAAATGGTCCGAGCGTTTGCTCAGGGTGGAAGCACGGCCGGGAATCCGGCAGCAAGTGCAGAGTCAAATGCCAGGCCCTGGGGCAGCCATCCAGGGTGGCACTGTAGGCAGGGAGGTGCTGTTCAGGCACTGCCACACTAGGGCACCGGCCCCGGCCAAGGGAAATTTCTGCTCCTGCCCCTGGCAGGCGGTGGCCCAGAGAGCCCGTGCGGAGTCAGCTGCACTACAGGGATTCCATCCCTGCTCTAGGTGAACTGATGTTTTCATCAAGACCTGTCTGCAGAAAACTAAGATGAACCTGATTTGATGCTGCTGCTGATCACCATTGGGTACAGGAGATAAACCTGGACACCACCACAGCTGCCTCCGTTATCCTGCCATCATATGAACTAACAACTTTGACTTTCCATATAAATGGAAAAATTAGTATTAAGCTTCTGAGAAGCGTCATCTTTTATACTGACTCAGCAGAAAGACAGAAAATTCACTGAGAATTTTCTGTGTACATTTGACAGGAGAGCTTGCAACTGTCCTCAACTCAAGTCAAATACAGGAGGATGCTTTTCCTACATTATAGGAACTTTGCCAGTTTGGTCCATGCTTTCCTACTAGAAAATACATTGGAAAAAATTAGGAAGAGAAGCACAAACAATTCTTGTCAATTTTTCTCTTTCGTGTCTTTGCAAACATGCTCCTGGAAATGCAGATCCATGACTTGTGGAACAATCAGTGGCATCTCTGGGAAGCAGGGCAGGGACTGACAGGCAAGGACACACTGCACCTGCCTGATGCTGGGGCAGCAGGAGTTTGCCCATTTTCCTGTCTCCATGGCAGAGCCACCTTGGCTGGGAAACGATCCCTTCACTGGTCTAGGAGGGAGGCACAGCCAGTGCAATGCCAGGGAGCGCCTTTACCCTGGAGGCAGGGAGGAGGCAGAGGAAGAGGGGGGAAGTTAGGAAGCTGCACCCGGGGCTCTGCAGGGCTCCCGGCTAGGTCTCGAAGCACAAGGAGCCAGAAGAGCTTGGCCGGACAATCCCGAGCTCTGGACACCTTGTCCTCAGCACCGGGAACCCGTTTGCTTCTCCAGGCCCTGGGCACTGCTCCCGTGCTGCTCATGCAATTACACACAGACACAGAGCTACCTGCTCTGTCTCAACCCTCTTCAGCACTGAACAGCACAACACAGTAACATGTTCTCTTCAGTACATGGTCTAATTATTAATAGTCCTGCAAAGACTCACATTCAAAGCACACACAAAAACCCCAAACCCTGGTACAAACCTTGCATCAACACTAAATGCATGTTGCTGTTCAGAAACACAGGGCAGCACTTTTGGCCAATGCTTTTTCCTATAAGATCTTTCAAAGGATTGCAAAAGTGACATTGTTTGGCAACTTCTTCAAGGAACAGACAGGAGAGGCTTCTGAGTTTTTAAAGATTTATTGGTTTGCTTTCACTTTCCTTTTGGCATCCTTACACTTCACCCAGCATTCCAGAAAATCGTGAAAATCCAAAATAATATCAGGGGAAGTTTCTGAATCCATTCATGTTTCTCCCAAAGACTTTCTTGACATACATACAAGTGACTGGTCCTATGACATACAGAGACGCAGTGGTTTCCCTGACTGGACATTACAAGACAACGTTATAGACTCCACTATACTAAAACACTTCTGTTGCCTGGTAATTACAAAGCCTGAAGCTCTTCTAGAGGCTTTTCCCAGTGCAACTTCATTAGGTTCCTCTCTGCCCAACTCTCGAGCCTCTCCAGGTCTCACTGAAGGGCAGCAGAGCCTTGTGGTGCCTCAGGCCCTGCTCCCAATTCTGTCCCATCAGCAAACACTGAGGGAACACTCTGTCCCTTCTGCCAGGTCACTGGGGAATAAGGCAAACAAGGCTGGGCCCAGCACGGCGCCCTGAGCTCACAGCTACCTGAGTTTGGAGCTCCCCTGTCCACTTCTCTGCCCCACTGTCCCTGAGCTGCCTCAGGGGCCTGTTATGGGAGGCAGGGACAAAGCCTTGCTGAAGTCCCAGCTGGCAACAACCACTGCTCTCCCCTCACAAGCCCAGCCAGTCACTGCAGCACAGGTGGCTATGGGATTGGTCAAGCATGGTTTCCATTCCTGTTATTCCACAGGCTTAGAGATGGCATCCAAGAGGAGCTGTTCTGTCACCTTTCTGGGGATGGAGCTGAGGCTGATGGCCCTGCAGTTTCCTGGCTCTTTCTTGGTGCCCTTTTGCAAGACTGCAGTGATGTTGGCTTTCCTCCACTGCTCATGCCTCTCTCCAGGGCTGTCTCCTTCCCTGACCTGCTGGCAGAGCACCCTGTGCCAGAGGCAGGAGCAGAGATTTCCCTTGGCCCCAAAAGGGAACACTGGGCTCAGGCCGAGTGTCAGTGCGACCTGACAACGGGAGGAGAAGGCATGAAGGAGCAGAGCTCACTCAGGGCTGAGCAGGCAGTAGAGCCCTCGTGGCTCTGGGCTTGCTCTGCAAGCTCCTTGGCCTCTACTTTCTCCACAGAGAGAGAGGAACAGCACCTCAAAGCGACCAGGAAACCCGGCCATGGAGCGAGGCTGGGGCTCTGACACCTCAGGGAAACCGGACACGGAGCGGGACTGGGGCTGTCAGCCCTCAGGGAAACTGGCAATGGAGTGGGGCTGGGGCTGTCAGCCCTCAGGGAAACTGGCAATGGAGCGGGACTGGGGCTGTCAGCCCTCAGGGAAACTGGCAATGGAGCGGGGCTGGGGCTGAGACACCTCAGGGAAAGCGGCCATGGAGCGGGACTGGGGCTGTGACACCTCAGGAAACCGGCCATGGAGCGGGACTGGGACTGTGACACCTCAGGGAAACTGGCCATGGAGTGGGGCTGGGGCTGTCAGCCCTCAGGGAAACCAGCCATGGAGTGGGACTGGGGCTGTGACACCTCAGGAAACCGGCCATGGAGCGAGACTGGGACTGCCAGCCCTCAGGATACCCGGCCATGGGGCTGGGGCTGCAGCTGTGACACCTCAGGGAAAGCAGCCATGGGTGTGGCTTGGCCTTTGACACCTCAGGGAACTCACCATGGCAGCCACCTCCAGGGGTTTTGAAGTACTTGTTTCTTGGTTTAATGCCCTTCCAAGATCAATTTTCCTGATCCTTATCCATGTTTTGGACAAGTATTGCCTCCTGAACAGGCCACCTCCTGGATGTGCAATGATTCCATCTGATCCAGCTGTGCCTCTTCCTTTCTCAAGGGATGGACAGAGGGGCTCTATTGAAGGTGGCATTTCCTGCAGGAAGGGAGGCGATGCCAGACACAGCCACAGGAGGTAGTTGCTGTGCTTCTGGGCCTGAGCCCTGCTGAGGCTTGAGCTGCCCTCTCTGCTGCTTGGCACTGCGGGCACAGCCCGGATAAGATGGGCACAGCCCAGAGGAATTGTCCCGAGCAGGCTCAGGGCACTCGGGTACTGAGCTGTCCTGCTGGGCTCCCTCCGTGGGAGACATGTCCCGAAACCTGGGAGCGGCTGCACAGGGTGCCCGTGGTGGGGAAAGGGCAGAGGGGGAGAGCAAGGCTCCAGTGTGTCCTGAGAGGGCCTGGCTATGTGCCCATGTGATGTGGGAGCTGTTCCATGGGCAGGTGGGCGGGCAGGAGGGAGGGACGGAGGTTGGGAGTGACAGCTGTGGCACTGCAGATTTCCCCAAGCATTTAGTGAGGGTTTCCTGTGTGGCAGGGAGAGAGCCCCAGGGCCCTGGGCTGCTCCAGCTGCCCCTCCAGGCATGTTGCACAGGACCTGCAAAGAGCGTACAGAGTGACCAGGAGCCACAGGCTCCCACAGCCTTACCCCACCCCCTTGCAGTCCCCAATTCCCCAAGGGAGAAGGGGATCCCAGCACACCATGGAAATGGTTCTGTAGCATCTGTGATCCCTCCTCGACTGGGATCATGACTTGGATTACTTGGAAATGCTGGTGAATGGTGCTTTGAAGACCTTGTCAGATGTTGGAGGCATGTTCTGAATGTACCTTTCCTGACAGAATAATCTGTGTCAGTATGCCAAGAGCTTACCATGAGCCAGTTCCCTTAAATTTCACTGAAGGTAGATCAGTTCTGGAAACCTTACCCTGCTCCCTTCTGGAGCCCTGAGGGATCCCACAGGATCACTGTCAGTGGGAGGAAGGGGCATTTAGCTGTCCATCCTCCTCCCGTGTGCAATGCCACTGTGTCCTTCTGTGTGCTCTGTGCAGCCACAGAGAAGAGCAGAGAGGGAAGGGGCTGGGCCCAGGGCTGTGCCTGGGGGCTGAGCCTTTCTCAGCTCCTTTGCAGCCCCCAGGGAGCCCGAGCTGCTTCTGCTGCCACTGCTAAGCCCTGGCCCTGCCTGGGGCTGGGTTTCAAGCTGCTGGCTGCTCCAGGGAGTCCTTTCTGCCCCGACTGCCCCGCAAGGGGCTCCTTCCATCCCAGTGTGGGGCCACTGCAGGCACGAGGTCCCCCTGGCCCTACTCCTGAGTGGAAGGAAGAGCCAAGGGAGTGCCTTGGAGGGCACCAATCACCCAGATGCCCTCACTGCCACTCGGGCCTGAAGGAGAATCTTCAGCAGTGCCATTGGAGCTGTTGTGTCCTGCCTTTCTTTGCAGCTGAGCCTGTTGCTAAAGGTGATCTGGCTTCCCAGCCCATGTTCAAGATTGAGCCTCTGGGAGATGGTGAGGGTACGCCAAGGCCTTTCCCCTGTGAGACCTGCCAGCTCAGAGCCCAAAGCTCGGCCAGGGGGGCATCGCTGCAGGTGCCAGGACAGAGCCATGCATGTGTGTGCCCTCACCCTGCACGATCCACTCACAACTTCTGCTCAGCACTGGCAGGTGTTTGAAGGACGGTGGGCCATGGCCCAGCTGAAAAAGCCCAGATGATTTGTTGATTTTATCCGATTTTGCATAAGCATGACGTTCTGAACATGCCATTAAAGAAATGGAGAATTTCTCCATCTTTTAAGGTGTACTTTTTGTTTCTCAAGTGATGGGCCAAAAGTTAGGACAGAAGGAGGTGTTTCCCCAACAAAGCAGAGGCCGATTGGCAGCCCCTGCTGCAGGAAGGAAGTCCGAGCCAAACACAGGCATGGGCACAGGCACAGAAGGTAATTGCTGTTCCAGGCTCAGCAGGGCTCAGCCATTGGCAGAGCTGTGTGGCTGCAGCTCTTCTTCTTCTACCAGGGCCTCCCTTGCACAGCCCGGCAAAGCTGGAGGTGCCTTTGGAGCTCGTTCACAGCCCGGGGAAAGGGGACTCGTGCACCAACGTCCCTCCCGCTGCAGCTGCTCTGGAGCTGGCCCTGAGTGCCCAGAGGCCCAAGGCACAGAAGCAGCCCCGAGCGGGAGCGCTGCCGCGAGCCCAGGGCCAGAGCCAGCCTTGGCTCCCGACTGGGCAGGGGCTGCACTGGGTCCTGACAGGGCCTGACTCTGTGCCCTGGGGCGGGGGGAGCTGTCACGGGGCAGGGAGGGCCAGGGCTGGCAGGGGCTGCTCAGGGATGGCTGTGGCCCGTGTCCCTCCAAGCAGCGACTGCCCAAAAAGCTGCGCTGCCCCCGGGCTCTCCTCTCGGCCTGCTGGGCTTTGTTGGGTGGCACAGCCTGTGCCACGGGGTGGCAAGGTCCCTGCAGGCCCCAGCTCTGGGGGAAACGGAGAATGTCCTGCCCGCATCCACCGTGCTGCCAGCTCAGCAGTGCAGCACAGCACGGGCTGACGCTCCCCATTGCTCCCACAGGTGCAGCTGGAACCACAGCACATGTTCCTGATTCCCAGAAGGGCCTTGGAAGGGGTTTCTGTCAGGGAACAGGCTTCTGGCTAGGGTTACTGGCAGGCCTGCTTGTCTTGGAGCTGATCTTCATCTTATGCTCTGTCCGAAGTTGGACTTGCTGGAAGAGAAAAGGGTGAGTGTTTAGTTCACCTTTCCCTCAGACAGCTTCTTTTGAAAGTCTACGTCAGACAGAAAACATTCCCAGTGAGGTTGCAGTGTAGGGGTGGCCAGTCCTTGATTGTCCGAAGAACTCTGCTGAGGGTTCTGCTGCTGCCCAGAGCTTTCATTGGCCTCCTAATTGCTGGGCCTTGTCCTGGGGGGGCCCGCTGGGGCTGCAGCCAGTGCTGGCTCCCACTGAGGCTGCCTGGCCAAGAGCAGCCCCAGGGGCACAGGGCAGAGGCAAAGCACGGTGGGGAGGAGAAAGAGCAGGGACGAGATTGCCCTTGAAAGGCAGGGGAAGGGAGAATGTTGCTTATCGGAAGAAGCCCCAAAGAGCGGCTGGAAGGGGTGCTGCCTGATCAAGGACCCCCGAGAAGCGGAGGGAGGGCGTATCGGCTGATGGGGTGTCCCGAGGAGCGGCTGTGGATAGTGGGGGTGTCCCTTAGTGGGGAGGAGCAGCTGGAGCGCTTGCACGGTCCGGTGGTGGGGAGGCCGGCGGGGCTGTCGGAGTAGGCTCAGCCCGGCCGGTGGGCACGGCTCACCCTGCCCGCCCGCAGGACCACGGCGCAGTTCCTGTTGGAGGCGGACCTGCACGGGCTGCTGAAGCTGGACACGCTGATCCCGAACGCGCCGCCTGCGCCATGGCAGCGCAAGGCCAAGGAGAGCGGCCCCGGGCCCAGCCCCGTCGGCGTGTCCCCCATAAAGCCGGCATGTCGCTCCCACAGCCCCAGCAAGACGCCGTCCAAGACACCCGGTGAGCGCCGGCCACCGGCGGCAGAGGTTGAGTGCGGGAGCCTGGCCCAGGCTGCTTGTCCGTAGCCACGGGGCCCTGGGCTCCCTGCCACGCTGCCCTACCGGCTGCTGCTCAGGCAGGAGGAGGTGGGCTGTGCTCCTGACAGCCACCCACCTCCTTGCCAGCATGAGGGGCAGAGCTCTGAGCACTGGGGCTGGCCAGCTGCTGTTCGGCCAGCTGAGCCTTGCTGTCACAGCTGTATGCTAGGACGAGTGTGGGCAGGACTGTCAGCTGACAGCTTTACATCCTGTGAGCGTTTTTGTATCTTCCCCTTATCTCTGGACTCTGGAATTGTTGCACTAGACCCAAGGAGTTGCACCACACAGTCCCTAACCAACTTGGTGGCAGGGAGGAAAATATAAGTTAGTTGGGACTGGGTGGCATGAGACCTCAGAGTCCTACTTGTCTGGTGGGTGTGATGTGGAAGAGTGTTGGGTTTGCTCCCGTGAAAGCTCGAATACAGGCTGTTAAATAGCTGTAAGACAATATTTTCATATGTGAATGCAGGTAAATCTGGATCCAAAATTCAAAGCACCCCCACAAAGGCTGGGGGGGATCGCTACATTCCCAAACGCAGCACTATGCAGATGGAGATGGCAAATTTCCTCCTAACCAAAGAGAATGACCCTGCTGAGGATTCCCCTACCAAGAAGGTGAGCATGTTGCTAAGTTACAATTACTTCAATAACTGCTACGCCTTCCTGCCCCTTTACAGAGCAGTGAACAATAGGTTCTATCAAGGGGGCACACGGCACTGACAAGTCCCAGCCATCACTACTTGCAGCTCTGGGCTTCAGGAGCCTAGGATGAGACTGAAGCTGTAGAGACTGCCATGCACTCGAAGCCTATGCTGCTTCTGGTAGCAAAATTTAGCTTTTGACTAACGAGGCTTTAAAATGTAGCAGGCAACAAAAACACAAAGCTGTAAGCCTATGCAAAGTGAAACTGCTGGTGGTAGCTATTCTAGGACAAGGTCTCCACAGGGAACACTTCTGGAATGTTTTACACTGTGTTCTGAAATCTGTTTATGAAGCATTTGGTCGCTTTGTGGCTGTGGCTTTTCCCTCTGGCAATGACACTGAATTTGCCATTGTTTGAAAATGTGAGCAGGACAATGTATGAAAGTCTGAGGAAAACTGCTTTGACCTGCCTCTGTGTGACTGACCCTTGCAGCACAGTCAAACATCTTCAGATTCTAAGAGAAGGGGACTTAGATGTCTGTTTAAATTGTAGTGTGGGAATTGTTTTAAATGCATTGCACTGAGGGTGATTTGTCTCTGTAGGAGCAACAGAAAGCCTGGGCAGTGAATCTGAATGGTTTTGATGTGGAAGAGGCAAAGATCCTCCACCTCAGAGGAAAACCACAGAATGCTCCAGAAGGTATGATACAGGCTCCGTGTGAGCTGAATCAGCAGGAGGGATCAGGTCAGGGGAACAGCAACACAGAGGCTCTGTGTGTGGTCACAGGAGAAATCAACTGGTTTCTGAGAGCTGTACAGGCTGGAGTCTCCTTTCTTAAGGTTCCTGAGGTCGAGGGAGGGCATAACAGTTACAGTGAATTTATTTAGGAGAGTTGCTATGACTGCCAGTTGGTCACCTGTTACAGGGCTTGCAAGGGTCTTCAGGGTGGAGAGAGAGATGAGAATCTTGACCTCATGTTCAGAAGGCTTGATTTAATATTTTATGATATATATTACATTATTACTATACTAAAAGAAATAGAAGGAAAGTTCTCAGAAGCTAGCTAAGCTAAGAATAGGAAAAGAATGAATAAACAAAGGGCTGTTTCTCAGCAGAGGGTGAGACCCAGCTCCGCTGTGAGTGGTCAGTAAATCCAAACATTCACCCAAGACTGATCACGCATCCACCTGTTGCATTCCCCAGCAGCAGATAACCATTGTTTACCTTTTGTTGCTGAGGCCACAGCTTCTCAGAAGGGGGAAAAATCCTAAAGAAAGGATTTTTATGGAAAGATGTCGGTGACAGCTACCGGTACTGCAGGTTCCAAACGTTCATGAAGTCTGTAAGAGCATCAAAGCCTCTGCTGTGCACTTTCTAGCTTAAACTGCAACTAAATATAATGGGATTCAAAAACCCAAGTGTTTGTTAAATTTGTTTCCATGAATGAGGAAATTGTAGCTCACCCCTGCTCAGCAGTTCATTCTGCCAGTGATTTTAGTGCACTGCAGGCTTGTGAGTGTTTCTCTTAGGACTTTATTTTCACTCCAAGGGATTCCTAGTTGGGTGAGCAGCACTCAGCTGGGAGGAAATTAACTCAGGTTAACAAACCTGTTCCCCTGCACACAGACTATCAGAATAACCTGAAAGTGCTCTACAGTCAGAAAATGGCACCTGGATTGAGCAGGAAGAAGAGCAGATATATTCCCTCAAAGCCAGAACGGGTCTTGGATGCACCAGAGATATTCAACGACTACTGTAAGTAGGCTACAGGTGTGGAGAGTATTATTAATAATTGGTTAGCTGAGAAAGGCCACACTGATATAATGCCACTGGTTAAGCTGAAGGAGAAAAGTCAGCAGTCAGCAAGCTGAAAGGAAGAGTCAGCAGCGACCTTGCTGCAACATGAGGATAGGGAGTTGAGATTAGTCCTGAATATATCCTAAGAATATGTAGAAAGTATCAAAAGTAGAACCATAGGAATGTAGAAGTAGGCGTAGGTGCTGATATGTAAGCTGACCAATCCTGAGCTCAACTTTTGCAATATGTATGAAGCTCATTATTAACTGTATTTAACCCGCCGTACTGATCAATAAAATTGAGCCTGTGATGATCAAACTGATGTCCTGGTTCCCTTCCGCCGACAAATGGTGGAGAATGCGGGCATAACCGAATCTCTGCCGTTTTTCTCGGATTAAAAGAAAAAGGGATTACGCCACGGTCGAGGAAGTTGGATTTGGGTCCTTGCAGCTGGGACGGTGCTGGAATTTGAAGCACCCTTAAGGTTCACAACTGTGACTTAAGCCAATACGTGTTGCCGGAGCCTGGAGAGCTGCAACAGCGCGCGCTGATTAATAGGTATGGATAGGCAAGCGGCATATGATTTATTTACCGCCTATTTAGAGCGGCGTGGGATAAAAGGGATAGATTTAAAAAAGGAGTTACCAGGGTTATTAGGTTATGGCCATGCTAAGGGTATCTTTTCTAATCCTCATACAGTTCATGAGCTAGCAGAGTGGAAGATGTTTGGGGAAATATTGTGGGATACAATACTAGACGATGATAAGTCAGCAAAGAAATTCAGGAAGTTATGGCGGGTGGTGTATAACACGTTACTTCAGCAGGTCTCTGAGAGAAAGGCAGCAGAAACGGCAACAGAAGCTCATAAGAGGAATATAGGGTATGGTCATGAAGATGATCCCCTGGCACCTTCTGTAACTAAGGTACTTATGCCTAAGAGTCCCCAGCAAAGTGGTGTGGAGGATTTCTCTATAGGCGCAGTGGAACCGTCTGCACCTTTCCTGTCAGAGGGGGAGGGCGAGTCGGATGGTGGGGGTAGGGGCAAGCCAGCTTTGCCTCCGCCACGAGCTTCAGGCGGGTCGGATGGTGGGGGTGGGAGCAAGCCAGCTTCTCCTCCGCCGCCAGCCTTGCCTCCGCTGCTTCCCCCGAGTGAGCCGGCTCCGGTTACAGCTTCGGCGGGGGAAGGGCCCATTCCCCCGCCCGAGCCGGCTCCAGCGGGGGGGCTGATTGCCCCCCGCAGGCCGGCTCCGCTTGAGTCGGCTCCGGTTCCACTGTCAGCTCCAGCGGGGGAGGGGGGGCTCCCGCTTCCCCCGCGCGAGCCAGCCCCTGCTTCACTGCCTTCCCCGTGCGAAAACTCGGTGTCTGCACCGAAGCGCCAGCAGCATAGCACCCTTAAAGAGCCAGATCCCATCCCAGGGGCGCACCGTGATCCATGGGGGGAGATGGCTAAACAGAGGAGGGAAGCTTGGGCTGCTTTGGCGAAAGAAGTAATGCAAATGGGGGATGGTGAGGCGGTGGAAATAGCTTCTAGTCTTGCATGTCCAGTCACATACACACCACAGTATGATGCACAGGGAAACCTTACGCATAATATAGCAGAATATACTCCCTTAGATTGGAAGCTGTTAACTCAGCTACGTTCTACGGTTAGTCAGTTTGGAGTAAAAAGTGAACCTTTTAGGCAAATGTTAGATTATCTTTTTAATACTCAGGTTTTATGTCCTAATGATTTAAGAGGAATAGTTCGGTTGATATTCACTCAGCATCAGCAGTTATTGTTTAACGCCCATTGGCAAGCGTTGGTAAATGAATCGGTTGCTGTACAATGAGCCCAGGAAGACCCATTACATGGAGTAACAGTAGAGGAGCTGATGGGCTTAGGGGCATATTTGCGTACAGAGGCACAGATGATATCGGGAGAAGATAAACTTAGAGAGTCTATGTGGTTAGTGCGTGCTGCAATAGATATGGTTAAAGAGCCAGGAGGGTTACCGGCTTATATGGGCATTAAACAAGGTAGAGAAGAATTATTTGGAAATTTTATCGATAGAACAACTTCACAGGCATTTATAGCAGAAGCCTTAAAGGAATTAGGATTAGGGTTACAAAAGCAAGCAGAGTCCACTCAAAATCAGGTGTTAGCTGCTCTTGCTTCTCTCCGAAATGGCTCACTGGCATTCACGCAAGGAGGCTCGAGACCATTCATCACACAAGTTGCCGCCGTGACATCGGAGACACCAGCAGCTGCCGTAACATCGCTGCTACCTCCTGTCTGCAACCCGCAACAACCGGGAGCCTCGGCTTGGACTTACCAGCAGCAGTAGACGTCGCACTAAGGACGAACCGGCCTGAGAGGATACCCACTGGAGTAAAGGGTCCTCTTATATTAAATGGACGAACATGTGGAGCATTATTGCTGGGACGTTCCTCTATAACTATGTTGGGATTATTTGTTTTGCCTGGTGTTATCGATGCGGACTTTACAGGGGAAATACAAATTATGCCTTACACCCTTTATCCTCCGATTAAAATTACAAAAGGACAACGCATTGCTCAATTGGTACCACTGTCACAAATGACATCAGGAATGCAATCATTTACTGGGCAAGCACGGGATGAAAAATGTTTTGGCTCTACTGGTGTTACACTTTTAACTGTGGATTTACAAAATAGACCAAAGCAAAAGGTTGAAATTACCTAAGGGCATCAAAGCATAACCCTTTATGGATTATTGGATACAGGAGCAGATACTAGCATCATTTCTCCAGAAGCATGGCCACAACATTGGCCTCTATTTCCTTCATCAAACATGCTCACAGGAGTGGGAGGATTTACATTGGCAAGCAGGTCGCCATCTTTGTCTGTGTGCATTGAGAATCAACAAATATCTGCTGTGTTTTCAATTGTTCAACTGCCTCCTACAGTTTCCTGCTTAATTGGAAGGGACATTTTAACACAATTGGGAGTGGTGTTAACTAATCAGCACCCTTTGGGGTAATTGCCATTGCTTGGACTTTCCCCATTCCACTCACCTGGAAAACGGATACACCGGTGATGGTTAAGCAATGGCCATTAAAAGGGGAGAGTCTTATGCATGCCCATGAATTGGTACAGGAACAATATACAAAGGGACACCTACGACTGTCCACAAGCCCTTGGAATACACCTATTTTTGTAATCAAAAAGAAATCAGGGAAATATCATTTGATACATGATTTGAGGGCTGTAAATGACCAAATGGAACCAATGGGGGCCTTACAGCCTGGTCTTCCAAATCCAGCTATGATTCCAGAACACTGGCCACTTTTAATTATTGACCTAAAGGATTGTTTTTTCACTATTGGCCTGCATCCTGATGACATGAAGAGATTTGCTTTTACTTTACCAGCAATAAATCGTGGGGAACCAGATAAAAGATTTGAATGGACATCTCTTCCGCAGGGCATACGCAACTCTCCCACTTTATGTCAGCTTTATGTTGATGCAGCATTACAGCCACTACGTCGTAAATGGCCAGCAACTATAATATATCATTGCATGGACGATATTTTGTTTGCACAGCAACAGCCATTCTCCTCTTTACAGATTAACACCATTAAAAATACTCTTGCTGCATATTCACTTGTTATTGCTGCAGAGAAAATTCAGACTACAAAGCCCTGGAAATATTTGGGATGGACTTTGATGGATCAAATAGTGATACCACAAAAATTGGAATTACAATTGGACATTAAAACTCTACATGATGCACAGAAGTTGCTGGGAGACTTACAGTGGCTGAAGCCTATTGTGGGAATACCAAATCACTTATTAGAAGCCCTACGGCCTTTGTTAAAAGGTGTGGACCCTACTACTCCTGTACACCTGACAAAGGAGCATCGTCTTGCCTTGCAGCAAATTAGTAACTGTGTACAGCAAGGGTATGTGTCTCGTCGACAACTCGACCACCCCATTGACCTTACTATCTGGAATAGCCCTTGCCACTTGCTTGGTGCTCTCTCTGAGTTGCAAAAGAAAACGGGGGAGATACGGGTGTTGGAATGGTTATCACCACCACTACAGCATAAGAAAACAATATCTTCAAAAATTGAACAATTGGCTGCATTAATCAAAAAGGGGCGTCTCAGAATTCTTGAAGTGGATGGTAGAGAACCTGCTACTATTAGATTACCTATGGAAAAAGAAACCTTGGACTGGTACTTGATTAATTCAAAGAATTTACAAGAAGCATTATTGATGTCACCTGCTAAAGTGGAGACTAGTAAATTAGTGCCTAGAGTTTTGCAATGGATGACAGAATGGAACTGGATCACTCGACCTTTGAGAGAAGAAAACCCCATAGAAGGAGCTATTACAGCTTTTACAGATGCAGGAAAGAAATCAAGGCGTGCTGCTGTTACCTGGCAAGAAAAGGGACAATGGAAGCATCAACTCCTCACAGCAGACCCTGCAGATAGCTTACAAACTTTGGAATTGTTAGCAGTAGTATGGGCGGTGTCCAACTTACAGGAGCCTTTAAATGTGGTCACAGACTCTATGTATGTTGCAGGAGTAGTCAAACGAATAGAGGAAGCAGCAATTAAGGAAGTGAATAATAAACGATTGTATGAGTTACTGATACAGTTAAGGAAGGCTTTACGGGTAAGAGCAAACGGTACCCTTAAGCAGTATATTGACAAACATCAAGATTTGGCAGATCCACAAGCATGTTTGGCTAAGGTTTTGTATGTGATTAATCATTTATGCATTTTTGGGGAAGATGATACCCCCCCTGCAATGAAACATCATCCGAGGTCAGGTCAGGAAAATACTAAGGAAACAGAGGTCTTGGTTAAGTATAAGAACCCGAGTACAGGATTATGGGAAAAACCTGCAAAAGTATTATATTGGGGTCGGGGGTATCTTTGTGTTTCCTCACTTACAGGGCCTTTGTGGGTGCCTGCTAAGTGGACTAAACCTGTTTTTGATGCAGCCTCTGGTGAGTCGCCTTACGGAGGAGGACAGGGAGCGACTGGGGAAGAAACTGCTTCTAGTCCTACAACCACTACTGTTACAATTGAAGGGGTACTCGGAAGCGGTGGACAGAGCACTGACACGTCACTACCGGATGGCCCAGGAGTTGATTGGTTTCATTGACTCAATATCAACTTTTCACTTAACAGATCCAGCGAAACTACATTGCCTTGACTGTCACAATCCACATTGTGCTGCCTGGATAGCTCTACGTTGTGGGGGTTGTAAAAGAACTTTTTGGATAGAACAATCATTATTACGGGATTTGTGGTGTCATACTTGTGAACACGAGCATACGTGGGGAAAAAGCTGGCAAGATGAATTAAGGAGACAAACAGGGCAAAACGCATATATAGCTTTAAATCTTTATGAGTCTCCTGAACAGAAGGTTCTTGCTTATTATCGATGGGAAATACAATGTATTGTGAATAGAATTAAGGTTCAAAGTAAATCACGTATAGTTTCTATAAGGTGTAGGAAATTAGTGCCTTTAACACAGCATTCAGTTGTAGGACCCTTCCAAGGGGATCCTGATAGAGCATTAGATTGCTGCATTGATAAGTTGCAAAAATTAAGTTTGAAAGTGGCAGGACCAGTGAAATTAGGAGCAGCAAGATTGAAGACAGATAAGAAAAAGAAGGCAAAGAAGAGAACGGTCTCATTTGAATAGGGGTATCAGTGATTGCTAATTAATTTTCTATGATTAGAACACTTTTACAGTTGTGGGACCCTCAGGAATATATAGTTGTTGAGGAGGATAACGAACAAGAACTACGATTACGAAATAAGATACACCTTGTGTTAAAGAAAGACCTTGAGCTGTTAGCCTCATATAGTAAAAAGGCTGAAGAGGCTTTGCGATCACCACCATTGAATTGGTTGCTTTGGGTTGAAGAACCAGAATTTTATACTGGTCCTTACTTACATTCGCTTCCTTGTTATGTTTGCAAAAAGGATAAAGATAAATGCTATGCATGGGTAGCTTTGCATTGTGCAGATTGTAATCAGGTTTATTGGTATCCACAGAGGTCATTGGGATATTTATGGTGTACATCTTGTTTTGGAAAGTGGATTCGAAATCATATCTGGGTTAGAGCTCTTGAACAAAGTACTGGCCTGCCAGGACGGACAGGATTACAGCTCTTTGAGAGTGCAGAACAAGTGATTATAGCATATCTTAGGTGGAAGATACAGGAAAACCTTAGAATATTTGAAATTACTAAAGCCTCACGCATCATAGCAGCTCGCCGCAAAGCTGATTTGCCTTCAAACTTACCTCATGCTATACCTGTGAGCAAGGATGCTGATTTAGAATTAGATCAGTATATTCAAGAATTGACTCAGCCTTACAATAGACAATCTAGCAAACCAGGGAAAAGACAGCGAAGAAAGGAAAAACAATGTAAGCAGAAGGAAGAAAAGGAGAAGCAAAGCAAGCAGAAAGAAAAATGAGGTTTGTTTTTGTTATACTGCTCAATGCTGTAGCAAGTGAAGCAGTAGGAGTAACACACTTTAGTCAACCAAGGGAAAATTTATGGGTAACACTTGCTAATCAAACTAACCAATCATCACTTTGTCTTAGTCTTGGAGGAGTCACTAACCCATTTCGAACATGCCTGGTGGGACTTCCGGTGTGGTCTCCTGGAGAATTTTGCAGTTTGATAAACAATCAAACCTTATGTATGTCTAACATGTCAAACATCACATTGCCGGTGCAACAAGGGTATACTGCAGGTCAGAGTGATGGCTATCGTCAATGCTTACTAATCCAATCACTTAACACCTCTTTGCACTCTCCTCCTGAAGAACTGGATCTTTTTGGAAGTACAAATGCCAGCATATCTAACACTACAGCTGGTGGATGGTTTAGCTTCAAACTTTTGGGTGCTCAGAATTTAAACCAACCTAAAGAAACATGGGCCACCCTAGATTCATCCCTGAATGTGAGTGAATTCTCTCCACAGCATTACAGTCAATGTAACGGCACAAATATCACAGCACCAATGAAATTAGCCACAGGAATATTTTTGATTTGTGGAGACAGGGCGTGGAATGGTATACCAGCTAAACCACAGGGTGGACCCTGTTTTTTGGGAAAATTGTCACTGTTTCATCCTAATGTGTCCTTGCTAATGCAGCTGAGTCAAAATTCAAACAGGAAAAAACGTAGCATCCATGACTTAGACTGCAGCAAGATAGGAGATCCATGGTTTTGGGGCACATTCAAACAGGTGGTGGTTTCAACTATCTTACCAGGAGGATCTGCCAATAAAGCCATGAATTTGGCAAAACAATTAGGATGCTGGGCAAGGGATGAGCTGAACAAGACATCACAAATTCTAGACAGGTTAACTGCAGATGTGCAAAGTGTTAACCATGCTGTTTTGCAAAATAGAGCTGCTGTAGATTTTTTGCTCTCAGCACAAGGACATGGATGTGAAGAGTTCGAGGGAATGTGTTGCATGAATCTGTCTGATCATTCGGTGTCCATTCACACTAAGATAAAAGAATTACAACAGGGACTTCACAAACTTAAGGAAGAAGACGGTTTAGGAATTGACGAATGGCTTAAAGGCCTGGGACTCGGACCGTGGCTGAGGAACCTTGTGATCTATGCTATAGGACTGCTGGGTGTAATTTTACTGTTTTTGCTTATTTTGCCTTGTATCTTTAACTGTATCCAAAACATGGTCAGCCGTACAATAGCAAAAACATGGCAAACTAATCTCCTTGCACAAGAAGAAAACGGGGGAAATGTGGAGAGTATTATTAATAATTGGTTAGCTGAGAAAAGCCACACTGATATAATGCCGCTGGTTAAACTGAAGGAGAAATGTCAGCAGTCAGCAAGCTGAAAGGAAGAGTCAGCAGTGACCTTGCTGCAACATGAGGATAGGGAGTTGAGATTAGTCCTGAATATATCCTAAGAATATGTAGAAAGTATCAAAAGTAGAACCATAGGAATGTAGAAGTAGGCGTAGGTGCTGATATGTAACTGACCAATCCTGAGCTCAACTTTTGCAATATGTATGAAGCTCATTATTAACTGTATTTAACCCGCCATACTGATCAATAAAATCGAGCCTGTGATGATCAAATTGATGTCCTGGTTCCCTTCCGCCGACAAGCAAGATATTAGGAAGGTTAAAGCTTAAGAATGGAGCTCTGTGTGTTGTGTTTTAAGGCTTACAAGCAGGTATTGTATTCGAAATAAGCAAGCATTGTTTTAAGCAAAGGTACGTGTGCTTATGGTGTGTGAAAAATTGTAAAAGTTTAGTAGTAATAAAATGGTTCTAAAAATAGTAATACAATTAGAGTAATAATAATTTGGACAATTTGAATTAGGACAATACAAGACAACAAATACAAAGAGTTACGGACCTCTGGGTACCTTTTTCTGGGCAGCATGAGCCCAAAAAAGGACCCCCGCTAACAAAGATTAACCCTTAAAAACAATAGCCCATTGCATATTCATGCACTTCATACATGATGCATAAATTCCATTCAAACACAGGATTCTGTCTGGTCAGTGTCACCTTCTTCCTCTGAATCCTAACAGCACCTTCGAGGCAGGAAGAAGTTCGTTTCTTCTGGTAAGAGAGCAATAAATTATTTTTCTCTGAAAGATTCAGGTGTCCTGTGGCTGCTATCTCGCTGGAAGTCCTTTCTTTAAAAAAGTATCCTACGTGGCATCGTTTCTATTTTAACAATTTTTATAACCTAAAACTATATTTAACATGGTACTTAAGAGAATTAATACAGCATTACTTTCTAACACAACACATATAATATTCATTTAATATTTGCGAAAAGCCAATCATAAAATACAGGCATTTTCACATTTACCATATGTATTTTGGTGTATTGATTAGCAGTGTGTCGGAACCCATTTTTCTCTTTCTCCTCTGTTTTATGGTTGATTTATGTTTGCTGGTTGTCGGTTTCTCTTCCCGGCTGATTTATGTCCGGAGATAGCTCAGGGATGCCACTTGCTCGGTTTCTCGGCTGTTTCAAAGACTTGGAAAGGCCCAGAGTGGCCTTGGACAGCCCAGCGCTTCAAAGGACGAGGAGAGACTTCTGATCTTGTTTCGGTCTCAGTGTTTATTAATTGTTTATCTAAAAGATTTTCTTTCAGCCCAACAGAGGTCTGCACAGCAGTCAGCCATGGGCACACTCCGAGCCCCCGGGGCGGTCACTTATCTTTATACCCGAAGTTACGTGTACAATATTTATGATTTTTCCCCAATACCTTCTATTCTTATTAACCGGTGCACCTTTAGTAAAGACCAATCCCAAAGTGCCACCATCACCACAGAAGATGGAGGCCAAGAAGAAGAAGAAGAAGGACAGGACACGCCCCAATTCCTCCATCTTACTTCTTTAGACCCCCCTGTACAGAAATCCTAAACCCTGTGTATTATACTCTAACTAACTTATCCCTTCACCATTCACCCCAGCGAAATCCTCCCAGTCCTCATACAGGTGTCATCTCCTGTGTAGGATCAAAGTCCAGCCACCAGACACTTCTGGCAACATTCCAGGACTCCCAAGCCCCCCAAGGGTGGTCTTGGTTGCTCTGCACCCTCATCCTGAGGTGCTGAGATCCCACATCTCCCCCTTCTGTTTGCACTAGGAAAACTTCTTTCGCTATCCGATTCATAGCGTGTTTTAAACATGCAAATATGCATGGGATAACAAGTATGAGGACTAGTAGAATTATTAAAACATAGAACTCTACCCTTAAAATTCCTCTCCAAATAGGAGAGATGTCAAAGAAGTCTACCCTTCAAATTCCTCTCCAAATGGGAGAGATATCAAAGAATTCTACCATACATTTTGCTTTTGCTGACTAATAGGTATATTACCCCCATTGCTTACTGCAATGAATGAAAGAATGATGCAGATAAGCATCATAAAACTCATGGCTTCGCTTCTATGTGAAATCATTGTTTCGCTTTTCTTTTCAGGACCTTAACAGAGAATTCCCCCAAAGTCCTTAGTTTCTTTTTATTTCTCTTCCAAGTCGTCTTGTGCCATCTGAGTCTCGACTCCTGTCTGAGTACTCGTCTCTTTGTTTCTTGGATCTTGTTTCTCGGATCCGCGTTTTCATGTTCTCGCACTCGAAATAGTTTCACGTGTCGTACCGACACCCACGTCAGATCTCGCTCTGTGGAGACACAAGCGAAAGCCTTGCCCCCCTCTAGGTGGCGCTGTCACCGGCCTCCCCAGGTCGGACAACAGCATGAGCTGGACTGCCCCTCGTCCTGTCAACTGCCGTGTTCGTGATCTCGTTTGAGACCGTGTCTGCCTGGCTTTTAATTCAGCTGGAAATGGAGCTTGAACACCAGAACGTCTCCCTTGAAGGGAAGGGACTGGGACTCCGAGGGTTTTCATCCAGAGGTACCAAGTCTGAAGAGGGTGTGGAGCCGCTGGGACATAGGAACCCGAACACGGCCCCTCCTCGCCCGAGACGTCACGGGCCCGCCCCCGCCCGCGCTCTACTCTGCGCATGCGTGCTTTCCGAGCCTCTCCCCGTCTCTCCTGGGCTGACGTCACTCTCCCCCCCTTGTTCCACCTCCCAGGTCTCCTCCCTCGGTCTGCCCCTGACTCTGTCTCTGTGTCCATTCCTCCCGCCGGTGTGTACGGCCCGCCCCCCGCCGGCACCCGGGCCCGCCCCGCCCCGCAATTCGAGCCGAATTTGTCCGCGGGTTTTTGCGAGTTCTGCCCGCCGCGCGCGTCTCCGGGGCGGCCGCCACCCCCCGGCGCCGTGCTGACAAAAGCCGCACCGGGACATGTGTCTCCCGGTATCTCTTCACCCGCGCTCCCCGTCTGCTCCGCCGCTACCGCGCCCCCCCCGATCCCTTCTCTGTCCCCCTTCACCCCCCCCTCCGATCCTGACTCCCCTGTACTCTCCGGAGTTTCAGGACGCTTTAGGAGTTTCCTGGGGTTTCTGGGTTTTGGGACCGGGGCTTTAATATTTTTCCTGCTCTCTTTCTTCGAGAGCCCTTTCCCCCTGGCTTCTTAAGGCCAGAAATAATTTTTTTTTCCGGAGCTTTGCTCCCCCACCCTTCTGCTGAGGATGCAGAGCAACTTTTCGTTGCTCTCCCAGTCTTTTCGACTGAACCGGTATGCTTTTCTCTAGCATTACCCTTGCCGGCGAGAGCAGCTTTAACGCTGTCTCGTCTTTTTTTGTCATTAAGAAATATCAGTGCCTCTTGATTTCCTGCCAAAACCCCACTTCGAATAGCAGGCATGTTTCGGCCAGTGGGTAATTAAGCCTTGCCCACAACAATAGCTGTTTTAATACTTTCTTTGGGATCTCTTCTGTATGTGTTTGAGCCACGCCTTGTAAGGCGGACAAAATTTCCCGCTGTTCTTGGGAGAGTGTGTGCAATTATGTTCTTATATTTTGACCTTCTCACCGAATCTGTCGTCAGAGCTGTCCGAAGCCTCCCGTCTCTGTCCAGCAGGTCACAGGAGAAGGATCCGGAGGCGCCTTCCGGTTCCGATCCGGGCTGCTCTGCCACGAACTGTCTTCGGTAGAAGCTGAGAGATGTAATTCTCAGTGACTGCTGTTTTTTGCAGACTCCTCTGGCTGTTTTTCTTTCTCTTCTTCTTTTTCTTTTTTCTTCAGGCTTCTCTCCTCAGGAGCTATCAGTGCTCTCCTGGGAATTCGTCCTAGATTGGAGCTGCCCTCTTTGCTTTTCAGTTCTTGAGCTTCAGCTCTTCAGGGCTGATCCCCCCCCCCCGAAAGGGTTGGTGGGGAGTAGCCCAAGCAGGGAACGCCAGATGTTGGGTTCCGACAGCAGTGCTGTGTTAACAGTTTAATAATAAATGTAGTCTTGTAATTAAAAGGTAACTTTTGTAGTTAAAAGAAGAACTATGTCAGTGAGGTTTTTTTAAAGGAAGGAATGAGGCACTCGCATCAGATAGCAGCCACAGGACACCTGAATCTTTCAGAAAAAAGAATTTTTTGCTCTCTTACCAGAAGAAACGAACTTCTTCCCGCCTCAAAGGGGCTGTTAGGATTAGAAGGAAGAAGTTGATGATGGCCAGACAGAATCCTGTGTTTGAATGGAATTTATGCATCATGTATGAGGTGTATGAATGTGCAACGGGTTATTGTTTTTAAGGGTTAATCTTTGTTAACCGGTGCCCTTTTTCAGGCTCGTGCTGCCCAGAAAAAGGTACCCGGACATCCATAATTCTTTGTATTTGTTGTCTCGTATTGTCCTAATTCAAATTGTCCAAATTATTATTACTCTAATTGTATTACTGTTTTTAGAACCATTTTATTACTATTAAACTTTTAAAATTTTAAAAACAAGTGATTGGCGTTTTTCACAGGAGTTGAGTCCCAAATATATTTTGGTGTCGCTGAGAGAGGTATTTTTAATTTATTTGATGAAGGGGGTACTTTTGGATCTCTCAGGAGTGCAAAGGGGAGCAGGGGAAGCGCTGAGTGCCTAGAGTGGGGGGATGCTGGAGAAAGGGGACCCTGGAACACCTGATGTAAAATTTCAATAGCGAATGTGAATTTTACTTCTATACCTTTTATTTTAAAGCAAGCACGCAGCGCTGGGTGGCTGGGGAGTCACTGCTCCACTCATAGCACACACAGTTCAGTAAATTATATATACTGTTTTTAAGCCTACAAAGCATTTTCCAATATGCTTGGTTAGTCCAAATTAGCAAATATCAATAAGCTGGGAGCAGTAATTTCACAATATTTCTAGGTGGTCATTGATTGCTATCCTTCTTGTGATTGTCTGGAGGGAGGCCTTGCACTGGTGTCTGCTACATGATTTGTCAAGTGCATCAAGCTTTTTATTATACATAAGCTTTTAATTGCTTTGTTACAATATCTCTTAGCTTTACCCCAACTTCCTCTATTTTATTCTAAGCATCAGTCGTCTTGCTGCCTCATCTCTTTTGCTCTACTATACTTCTTTGATTTTGATGCTTTATTTGTCTATTTGGTCAGAAAGTTTCAAAACCTTTCTTTGTGTCTTGTTTTGGACACAGCAGATAGAAGCATTTGCTGTTTCCGTTCCCAATTGGCACGTGTCACAAAAACAATTTCCACAGAATCAGGGGAGGGTGAGCCCTGGGACCCCCAAAACCCCCTCAGCATGCCTGAGCAGGACCCGGGAGAGGGGGAATGCCCAGGACCCACAGGCCCCCCATCAGCTGTGAGAAGAGGGACCCCCATAAGCCCAAAATAAGGACACTGGAAACGGGGCACTCCTGGGAGAGGTTTTTGGAATTCTTGATTTTTGGAGGTATTTCTGGCCACCACTCAGTGACTTCTAGAGATGGACTTGGCCAGTGGGACCTTCAAAGCCAATGTCCTGGCTTAGGGCAATTTTGGGAGGAAAAACTCTAAAGGTGTTTCCTGTAGAAGAGCAAAGTCAAGTGGCCCCTCCTCCAGCTGGTTCTGGAAAAGTATTTTCTTTGAGAGAAGTGGAAAAAACTGTTTATTGAACAGGCAAAGCACTCACCAGACCCCAAAATGAACAGTATTAAACAATAAAATCTCTTGCTGCTCCAAAAGAGATGACAAACTCACAAAGTCCCTCCGTGAGCTGTAGCATGGCTTGCTCAGTCTCTTATCAGTCTCTTATCAGTCTCTCTGGGGCTGGAAATGCCGTGGCCCAGCCCCGGTGGGGCACAGGTGTGAGCACCTGGTGCTCTTCTGGGTGTTCAATCCAGAGCAGGTTTAGACAGGTCCAAAGAAAAGGATAAACCAAAAACCACAGTCCAGGGAGCTTCTCTTCCTCTGCTAGCTCAAACTGACTAACAGCAAAGGAGGGCTCTGTCCCGCTGTCTGTCCATCTGCAGACAAGAGAGGAGCAGGAATGTGGAGGAGTGAGAGAGGTTCTGAAAACAAACTCCGTGCTTCTTCTTCCTCCCTCTCTGCTCTCAGAACCAGTATTAAAGGTGCAAAGCTTATTTCAGACAAATGGGGATACGAGCATCATAATTTCACCCCTGGGACCCCCAAAAGACCCTCAGCCTGTGTAAGCAGGACCCGGGAGAGGGGGAATGCCCAGGCCCCACAGCCCCCCCAGCAGCTCTGAGAAGAGGGACCCCCATAAGCCCAAAGTGAGGACACTGGAAACAGGGAACTCCTGGGAGAGGTTTTTGGACTCCTTGATTTTTGGAGGTATTTCTGGCCACCAGACGTCCGGTGACTTCTAGAGATGGACTTGGCCAGTGGGACCTCCGAAGGCAATGCACTCACATCTTGTTTTTCCCCCAAATCAGGATTTCCCATTCCCAAACCTCATCTGGATGGAGAAGGCTGTGAGGAAGAGGAAGATGCCCCAGGGCACTGAGGCAGGTGAGAAGGAAGTCAGTGCCCCTTTTCCCCTCTGTCCTGCTCTGTCTCCCAGCCCAGCACGGCCCCAGGTGCAGCACAGCCCCACTGCTGATGCTGTCCAGCCAGGGATGCACTGGGGGGATCTCCTTCCCCTTCCCTGTGGCACGGAGGCAAATCCCAGCCTCTCCTTGTCCTTCCTCCCCCAGGGAAGGAGCTGAGGATGGAGACCAGGGAGGACAAATCCTCACAGCAGAACCTGGTGGAAGAGGCCATTTTGAGCGGCTCCAGGGCACAGGAATCCACTGGGGAGGAAAAGCCCCGGAGATCCCTCAAGAGGAGGGGCTGCAAACCCAGCCCAGGGTGCTCCGAGGAGGAGAGACTCAGCCTGTGCCTGGAAGGCAGCCAGAGATCTGGCCAGAGCGCTGAAGTGGTGGTCCATCAGCAGCTTGATGATGGCAAGAAGCCCCACCAGTGCTTGGAATGTGGGAAGAGTTTCGGCAGGAGCGACCACCTGCTCATCCACCAGAGGACCCACACCGGGGAACGGCCCTATGAGTGTAGGGAATGTGGGAAGAGCTTCAGGATCAGCTCCCACCTGATTGTCCACCAGAGGATCCACACCAATGAACGGCCCCACAAGTGTGGGGAATGTGGGAAGAGCTTCAGGATCAACTCCAACCTGATTGCCCACCAGAGGATCCACACCAATGAACGGCCCTATAAATGTGGAGAATGTGGGAAGGGCTTCAGGAGGAGCTCCAGCTTGAAACTCCACCAGATGATCCACACTGGGATACGACCCTTTGTGTGTGGGGAGTGTGGGAAGGGCTTCCGTGACAGCTCCCGCCTGATCATCCACCAGACAATGCACACTGTCTGGGAGTGCCCCTACACGTGCTCAGAGTGTGGGAAGAGCTTCATTGAGAACTCCAGCCTGATTCTGCACCAGAGGATCCACACTGGGGAGAGGCCCTACAAGTGCAGGGAATGTGGGAAAAGCTTTAGGCAGAGCTGCCATCTGAATGCCCACCAGAGGATCCACACTGGGGAGAGGCCCTATAAGTGCAGGGAATGTGGGAAAAGCTTCATCGACCCCTCCGGCCTGAGTGTCCACCAGAGGATCCACACTGGGGAGAGGCCTTACAGGTGTGGGGAATGTGGGAAAAGCTTCAGTCAGAGCACTAGGCTGATTCTGCACCAGACGATCCACACCAGGGAGAGGCCTTACAGGTGTGGGGAATGTGGGAAATGCTTCAGGCAGAACTCTAGGCTGATTGCCCACCAGAGAATCCACACTGGGGAGAGATCCGATGAGTGTTCTGAGTGTGGGGAGAGGTTTCAGAGCCGATACCGTCTCCTCAAGCATCAGCAGATTCACACAGAATAGAGGCCCTTCTGCTGCCCTGACTGCAGGAAGGGCTTTTAGAAAAACTGCACTCTCGTCACCCACCAGTGGATCCACACTGGGGAGAGGCCCTGACAGTGTCCCAAGTGTGGGAAGAACTTCTCCCAGAACTCTGCCGTGACCCAACACCAAGGGAGGCAGCAGTAAGGGATGCCCAACAAGTGCCCTGTGTGCAGGAAGAGTGTTGCCTTGATTTTTAAAGATTTTCTGAGCCTTCTAATGTTTACATTCTTGTAGCAAACTTTCTCAAACACTTTCTGTAAATAACTTCTTGTTTGGCATTCTTTTATAGAAGAAGAAAAATATGATGGACTGTTAGTTTGTCCAGTGTCATTGGAGAGGTGGCACTTTCACCCTCCAATCCACGGTCGCTTTTAGAAAACTGTAAATGTTGGAGTCAGGAAATAAACTTCCCTTTTCTTCCCCTTGAGAGCAGCAGTGTGTGCGCTCGTGTTGTTTTGTGTGCTACAGTGACAGGAAGAGCTTTGAGTGCTGCTTCAACTCCATCCCCCATTGGGGACCCCCACTGGATGGTCCACAGTGACCCTCGCTGGGCGGAGACTTGGTCATCCATGATCCTGGTGATCCATGTTGGGAAGACACCTGGCTGGTGGTCCCCACATCTTCCTGGCTCTCCTTGGGCACTTGGACACGGCCAGAGAAAAATCCATTGGGATGCAAACAGACATCAGAATTTCATAGTGGACAGCACAGTTTTTTACTTTCGACCCCAAAACAGTCTCACCTTTTGTATCCAGTCATTGCTTCGAGTGGCATCCAGAATTCCAAATGGTGTTGGAGGTCTTTTCCAACCTGAATCATTCCATGATTCTAATTCTCTCTGGCCCACCAGCATCTTCCACAGCCAAATGGTGATTGACTGGGGCAAAACCCAGGATTTTGGAGACAATGGAGTGGAAATCTTTCTAGAAAAGGTCCTTTCTACCCGCCCAGGCACACGGATACTCAGCCAGCATGGACACATAAATGCTTTTATTTTGGCCTTTATTTTCTTTCATTTTTCATTATCCTTCACCCAACATTGGGGTAAATATAAAGACATTCAACTAAGATATGGATGGTGACATTGTGGGACTTGGGTGGGAACATGGTAGGGATGGGGACAAGGACGTGGGTGGGGATATGGTGGGGATGGGGACAAGGACCTGGGTGGGGATGTGGTGGGGATGGGGACAAGGACCTGGGTGGGGATATGGTGGGGATGGGGACAAGGACATGGCTGTGGATGGCGATATTGGGCATGGGGGGTGTCACAGATAGAGATGGTGACATGGGGCTCTATGGCCATGGATGAGGAAATGGGGGACATGGCCATGGATGGTGACACAAGTGGCCTAGAGACAAGTCCATGGGTTGACATGTCCATGCCATGGGGTGTCCCATGGCCAAGGACAACACATCCCCACCACCACCATGATACTGTCCCTTTCATGCTGCCATTTATTCCCTGCTCCTCCCCATTGTCACCGCACTGTGAACCCAGCCAGGGACAGGGGTGACATTTGGGGACACTCCTGTCCCCACTCCAGCACATACCTGGGGCCAGCAGAGAAGGGGATGAAGGACGACGGGGACCGTTCCTTGCTGTTTTCCAGACTGAACCTCAGAGGACTGAACACCTGGGGTGACACCAACACAGTCACACCGAGGGGACACAGCTGTCACCACCATGGTGACAGGGACACCTCATAGGGTGGCCCTACCTCACGCTTGGGCCAGAGGTCTGGGTTGTGGTGGGTCCCATAGATGCTCATCAGGCAGATGACCCCTGCTGGGATGGGAATGGCCACTTTAGGGACAGCAGATGAGGATGGGTGGTGACACTGGGGACACCCTGGCCATGCCATACCCTTGGGGATGACACAGCCATCACACAGGGGGATGTCCTCGGTGCAGCGCCAGGACACAGCAGTGACAGGAGGGTGCAGCCGCAGGCTCTCCTTGATGCACATGGTGGTGAAGGGCAGCTGGGACAGGTCGTCCCTGGGGACAAGCGGGGGTGGCATTGTGTCCCCAAGCCACATGACCGGGGTGGCCCTGGGGACATCTCACCATTCAATGTCTGCAGTGTCCCGGCCAGCCAGGAGCTCCTGTACCTGCTGGCGGCATCGCTCCTGGTGCTCAGGATGGCCGGCCAGGTTGTAGAAGAGCCATGCCAGGCCACTGGCCGTGGTGTCATGGCCTGTGGGGACACTGGGTGAGTGAGGGGACACTGGAGTGGCTCCTCCCCAGTGGCACCTGGGAGCTCATGCTCACCCTCAAACATGAAGGTGTCAGCCTCAGCCGCGATGTCCTCGTCCGACAGGGTGCGGCCATTCTCGTCCTGCAGAGGCAAGATGAGCCACGGGCCACTGGGGCCACCAGTCTGTGGGCCACCTGGGGCCAAATCCCATCCATGGCCACCACCCTATGGCACCACCATCCCACTGGCCACCAGCTCTATGGTCAATGCTGCCCATGGCCACCACTGTTCCCCTGTAGCCACCAGTCTATGTCCAAGCTTCCCATGGCCACCAGCATCCTACTGGCCTCTATGCTCAATCCTTCCATGGCCACCACCACTCTCTTGACCACTTTCATGCCCCATGGCCACCACCCCAGCCCCACCTTGGTGAGCAGCAGGATGTACTCGCTGGGCTGCCTGTACCAGGGACGATGTGGGGACACTGTGGCCACCAGCATGGATGATAGCAGGACCATTGGGGCCACCAGAATGGCCAGCAGGGACAGTGATTGGACAGGATGGCCAGTGGGGACCATGGCAGAGCCAGCACAGCCACCAGGATGGCCAGCAGGGACAATGGTAGGGCCACCAGGATGGTGTCATGATCCGCTCGTACAAGCGAGGGTCATGATGGTTTGTTAACTGATCTGAGTGCAAAAGCAACACGGAAGGGGATTTTGGTATTAATCAAAACAAATGCACCTCTTGTTGAGTGCCCACAGCAGATGTGATGGAAGGATTAGAAAGGAGAATAAAGGAGAGAGAGAGAGAGAGAGAGAGAGAAAGAGGGGAGGAATAGCTGCCAGTGGAGAGATGAAACCCTCGTGGTCCAGCCAATAGATCCGTCTTGTCACGTCAGGGAGAATCTCAAAGTCTTGGTTCTGTTATAGTCCTCCACCAAGGGGGGGAGCAGGTAAGACTATTGAAAGCACCGAGAGGGAACAGGTGAGTTTACAGACAGTCCATGTTCTCAGCAGTGAGTGAGACCAATTGTTTTCTTGGTCCAGGGAACACACCTGCAGGCAACACTTGGCAAACATCTGGCTTCAGTTCGGCCAGCCCCCTGTGTTAGAGTCATAGGGGTCTCAGTCTCAGCCCTTGGGAGGGGGCTTCAGTCTCCGTCACAGCGGTCGTGAGGCAGCTGAGGGAAACCTCAGAGTGTCTCTTACAGATGATCAGTGGGGACAGGTGTCAATCACTCCTGGCCGTGGGTCTCATAGCTGAAGATGCACTTCTGGAGCGTGTCCAGGGTGAGGAGGCTCAGGGGCTGCAGCTCCTCCAACTCCACCGGCCCCCACCAGCTGCCACTGCTGCTGCCGCCCACTTGGCCTGCGGGGAAGGGCTGGGTTGGGGAGGGAACAGGGAGGGGATCAGGGACATGGGATAAATTTGGGGGTGGGACAGGGTTGGGAGAGGGGGAGGAGTTGAAGAGAAGGTGTGGAACAGGAATGTGGTGATAAATGAGGGGTGGGGTTGGGGTTTGGGGGCAGCTTTGAGTTTGGGGTATGGGACAGTACAGAATTTGGGTACAGGACGGGGCTCGGGGTGCAGGACAGGACTCAGGATGCAGCAGTGGGTGCAGGACAGAATTTTGGGTGCAGGACTGTCCTATGGTGACGTTATGATGCCTGTATCCCCATCCATGTGTTCTGTTTATGCTGGATATTATGTTCTGTGCCTTCAAGACTGGCTCTGAAGAGCGAAGTTTTGTTTTGGTTTTGTTATCAGCCGCTCCCCCACGGCTGGCGGGACACAGAGACAGGGCAGTACATGGTGCTGCTTTTGCTTTTTGCTTGGCTTTTTGCTTTGCTCTTGCTTTTGTTTCTGCTCATTACTTAGTTTAGCTAAGCACTCCGAATTTTTCCCTGGACTGTTTTTCCTTTCTCTTTTTTGGAACCACTCAAACCTGCTCCGGACTGGGACCTGGGAAACACTGAGAGTTTGCACCTTGTGGCTGCAGCAGCTGCCCCAGCACCAGAGGGACTGATAACAGAGCGACCACTCCCAAGAGAGACTTTCTGAATTTGTCATCTTTTTCAGAGTGGTGAAAGAGTGTTGTCACCTGGTATTGTTCATTTTGTGTGCTGGGGGTGCTTTGCCTGTTAAATAAACAGGTTCTTTCCACTTCTCTCCAGGGAATCCTTCCTGACCCAGTTGTGGGGAGGGGCAATGTGCGTTTGCTTTCTGGAGGAGCCCCTTTGGAGGTTTTCTCCCAAATTTGCCCTAAACCAGGACAAAATTTGGTGCCCAACGTGTGGGGCTTGAGAGAGAGTGGAAAAAACCCTGTTCTGACTGCATTTTGGTTGCCATTACTCTGTGTTGGTATAAAGCAGTTAATGGCCATGTTTTTTGAATTCATAATGTCTCTTGGGGTGGAGGCTTGCATGCATTTCTGGTCCCTAGGTGCAGAGGATCATTAATGGGACATCACACCATGATTAATATGATAAGGGAAACCAATTTATTACAAAAAGCAAGCCATATTTATATTGTTCTCTATTGTTCACACCTCAAGCTGATACATGATTGGTTAAATCCTTTTTACGCACGCATTTTGATATTTCAGTTAATTTTAGTTAGTCTTTCTTCTTCATGCATCTCGCTGTGGTTTTCTTGTCTGCCTTTGCATCCTGAACCGTCTGCTGCTGAGCGTGTTCTCCTTCTTTTGTGTCCTTCAAGGGCATGGTGACCTCACTCAGGTTCTATGAAGGCTGGATTGTGAACATGTTGCATATGTCCATTGTCCTCCAAAAAACCCTCAGCACTCCTCCCGGTGCTTTCTGGTCATTCAAGTGCCCTTCAGCTGACTGGTTTCATGCTTTGAGCTTCAGGGAATTGCCCAATCTTTCTGAAGCTGAAATAAATATCATATTAGTCAACATCTTAATTGTGTTTATATCTCACAGAATTGCCTTTTCTTTTGCCTTTGTCTAAAACTGTTCCTGTGCGGAAATCTCTGGGGGATGGTGGACATGTCAGATGCTGCTGGGACATCCCAGAGCACTTGGACCTTGGCTCTGCACAGGAGAGCTCTTCATCCCCTTTCTCTCTTTTCCTCCCTCTGGGCATGGAGGGAGCTCCTGACTTCAGTGTGTGACTCGTGTGTGCAAAGAGCAAATCTGGGCAGAATTGGGGCAGGGAGGGTTTGGGGGGACCTTGGGATCTGTGCTGGGCACAGAAGGTGCTTTCCACTGCTCTGAGGCTGTCTGCTGTGGAAAGTGGATTTAATATCCAGCAGAGGAATGACTTTTGCATTTGATGGAACTGTGCCTTCCCTTGGCTTTGTTGGCTGAAAAGATACAGAGGAGCGCACACAGAGTTACCAACTCCTGGATTCCAGCAGTGTTCAGATAGAAATTACAACAGGAGCTAGGGTCAAGATGTGTGCTTGCCTTGTGGTCAGTCTTCAATACCCCTTGGTCTCTCTGGGCCCTTCCCCCAGGTGGGCCTTGGGCTCATTTGGTCCCTCAGGAGCTGGGCTGGGGCTGCAGAGGTGGCTGTGGAGCATTGCCTGTGCTGTGCCAGGGACTGGCAGCCACTGCTGGGCTGGGATAGAGGCTCTGGGGGGATTGGGGCTCCAGGGCAGGGCAAGGCTGGACCTGCCCCTTCCTCCCCCCCACACAAAATGTTTAGAGCCAACAATCTCCTCCAGTCTGTCACAACAGGGAATGCTGGAAGTGAAATCCCAGTTGTGGCCATGGGCACCTGGCTGAGAAGGACAGTTTTGTTCCATAGGAAGGAAAGCACAGAGCCTCAGTGTTTGGAAGGCAGGTGAGAGTCTCGCTAGGCCAAGGCCAGCCAGACTTCTCAGGAATGGCAGATTTTTTTTGGGAGCAGTCTTTGGATTTAGGGAATTCTGGAGGTGGAAGACCAATCTCAGCCATGCATGCCTGGAGAAGTAGGACAGTTCTTTCTCATAGGGAGGAAAGCACGGAGCCTTCCCCAGTGTTTTGGGGACAGATGGGAGGTGACTCTCCTGAAAACATTGCCTGCCACACTTGTCCTGGCAATATTCCTATGGGAAAAATTTGGAGTTGAAATCCCAGTTCTGGCCATGAGTAATTAGAAGAGATTGACAGTTCCTTTCCTAGCAAGGAAAGCACAGAGCCGCAGTGCTCCAGGAGCTGATGAAAGGCAGCCTTTGACATTCCAACATCAGCCAGAGCTGTCCGGTGGCCCCTGGGAGGCCAAGCCAGCCAGGCCTGTTCCACGTTCCCTCAGTTCCATGAGACCCAATGGTCCCTTGCTTCCATGTGTCCCTGAGGTGCCATAATGCCCCCTTGGTGACACGAGGCCCTGAAGGGTCCCAATGGTCTCCATGGTTCCATCAGGCCCCACAGAACCATAATGGTCTCTGAGTCCATGAAGCCCCGCTGTGTCACCAAGGCCCCTTGGTTCCATGGGCTCCAGTGGTGCCACAATGATCCCCTTGGTTCCATGAGGTTCCATAGTGCCACCACGGTGTCCTTGGACCTGCTGGGACTCTCGGTGTGTTCCCAGACACCCCCAGCATGGTTACAGACACTCCCAGTATATCCCAGTTGCCTTCAGCACACTCACAGTCATTCCCAGTCACATCCACTTGGCCCAGTAAGATTCCACTTTCCACCAGTATGATCCCAGTCACTCCCAGTGAAGGGAACGGACCGGGATGGACTGGGACAGGCTGGGATGGACTGGGACACCGGGATACACCAGGCAGGATACACTGGGACACACTGGGATACACTGGGACACACTGGGATATACTGGGATACACCGGGACATACCAAGACACACCAGGATACTCCAGGATACACCAGGACACCCTGGGATTCACCGTGCCCAGCACTGGGACCCACTGGGAGCAGGATCAGAGCACACTGGGACTCAGCAGGGCCAGAACTGGGGCAAAAGGGATCACAGTGGGACCCACTGGGATATACTGGGAGTGACTGCAACCATACTGGGGATGACTGGGAACACACTGAGAGTGACTGGAGTCACTGAGTCTACATTGGGGGCAACTGGGAAGACTGGGATCACAGTGGATTCCTACCGGGGTCATACTGGGAGTGACTGGGTCTGTGCTAGGGTGTCGTGGTTTTGGTTTGCTAATATAAGATCTCTTTAATTTTGAGATTTTTTTGGCTAATGCACTAAAGAATGTGGTGGGTTTGGTGTTGGTTTATTATTAATACACTTATTTTTGGTTGTGAGATAGGATTAGGAGAAAGGTAAAGCAGGCTCAAAACTTTAAAAGGGTAGAAAGAAAAATTTTAATAATAGTAAGTAAAAAGAAAAAAAAAGGTAGTAAGAATCAAAGCAAACTTTTTAGAATATTTCTCCCCACAACTTTTTCTTTCTCACTGACAATGTAAAGAAACTAAACTTAAGATTTCTAGTCAGTTTACTACCTCTCAAAGAGTCTTTTTTTAGTTCACTTAGGGAGAGAAGTCCCTCTTGATAAAGTTATGGAGACTTTTCTACAAAAGGAAAAAAACAGTTTTCTCGTGGTTCTCAATTTTGTCATGAATAACAACTGCCAGGGGAACCTTGCTATCGTAAAATCTTTCTTATTTCTACAAACCTTCCCACAGCTTGGAGATGGGCTATGTTGATTGATGGGGTATTGTTTTAAAGATGAACTGTTCAAAGGCAAAAGTTCTCATTATCTATCTCTAAAATCATCTTCATCTCTGGGAGCACAGATCTTCATTTTTAGAAGCACAAGACTGTGCTCTTTCTTTGTGCAAACTTCTCATGAGATTACAGCTATTTCAACATCTGCTTACTTTAACATAGAAGCCTTCACCTAATATCAATTCAAACACTTTCATTTCCTTATAGTTTTATGTGTTATAAGGGAAAAGAGTCTTTTCTTTATAGCTTACAAGAGGATTTCAGCTCTGAAAACAAAGCATCTTCTCCCCCTCCCATCTGGGACTTACTTACCTTCTTCTTTATTACCTTTAATATCTTCATCTTGTTTTTAATATACGTGCATGTTTTTCTTTTCTCTCACTGAGAAGAAGACTGAAGCACTGAAAAAGTTAACATCACGCCTGAAGCCTACCTAACCCACCAATAACTACTAACAGAAAGCTGTGGCTCAGTTGTGTTCAGATCAGCTTTGTAGTTAGTGTTTAGTTTTCTACGCCAGCCACAGAAGTCTCTGGTCTCAGCCAGGCTAAGAAGAAGCAGCAGCAGCCTGACAGCGAGATCTTCGCAGCCACAGCCAGCCCTGCTCTGGCTAAAGCTCCGCAGCCTCCCCTGTCTCCTTGCCCGGCAGCTGCTGAAGCCCAGCCTGGCCAAACCAGAGCCCATGGAGAGAGAAGCCAGCAAGCAGCCCAGGAAATAGAAAAGAAGCCCAGCCTGCAGCAAGACGGCCCAGCCCAGCCCAGACACAGAGCTGAAGCCCAAACCGAAACCCAGCACCTCCCTGCCGACCAACAAAGAAAAGAAAAGTTTCTGAATTTTTTGGTCTTTACCATGTGTGTTTCACAAAAGCGTGTCTAGCTTTTCAGCAGCTCAACAGACTGTCAGATACACAAAAAACTTTGCATCACTTCCCTACATTTCCTCCCATTCCCAAACATAACACAGGGGCCACTGGGAACAACTGGGATCAGACTGGGAGCAACTGGGAGCAGCTAGGACCAAGCTGGGAGCAACTGGGATCATCATGGCATCAGAGTAGGATCATACTGGGAGGGACTGGGTCTGTGCTAGAGGCAACTGGGATCACACTGGGAGGAAATGGGGACATGCTGGGGACCAATGGGATCATACTGGGAGCAACTGGCACCACACTGAGGGTGACTGGGATCCTTCTGGAATCATACTGGAAGTGACTAGGGGCAGGCTGAGGGCAATTGGGACCATGTTGGGGCAACTGGGATATACAGGAAATGACAGGAATCATGCTGGAGGTGACTGGGAGTGGCTGTGAGCAAATGGAATCATACCGGAAGCTACTGGGAGCAACTGGGAGTGAGTGGAAACACATTAGGGACAACTGGGATGTACTGGGAGAGACCAGGAGTGACTGGAATCACAAAAGAACCATAAAGGAAGTCACTGGAATAATACTGGGAGTATCTGGGATTGACTGGAATCCTACTGGGCGTGACTGGAATCCTACTGGGTGACTTGGAGTGACTGGGACCATACTGGGGGCAAATGGCACTGTACTGAGAGTGACTGGGTTCATCCTGGAATCATACTGGGAAGGACTGGAACCATACTGGGAGTGTCTGGAACTATAGTAGGGCTGAATGGGAACACCTGGGATCATACTGGGAGTGACTGGGATGATACTGGGATCACACTGAGTGTAACTGGAAGTGACTGGGACCATCCTGGGGGTGACTGGGAGCCACAGGGCCCATGCTGGGAGTGACCTGGGGGGAACTGGGGGAACTGGCCCGGCTGGGGCTCAGGGTTGTTCTCCCCCAGGGCTGCCCTGGCTCCTGCTGCCACCCTGGGCCCCACAGAGCCGAGGGACAGGGGACAGCTGAGGGACAGGAGACAGGGGCAGGGACGTGGAGAGGTAGAAGGGAGTTCCAGGGGGTCCTTGAGCCCAGGAAAGGGGAGTCCAGGGTTTCCCAAAAAGGGGAGACAAGGGTGGGGACAGCAGGGATGTTCGAGAACGAGGAGTTCAGGGGGTCTCTGGTTTTGCACACAGCTGGGGCTGGGGACTGGGAAAGGCAGGAATGGGGGACCAAGGCATTCCAGGGCATCCCAGGGTCAAGCCAATGGCCAGTCTGGAGGCTGGGAGCCATGGGATGGCCGGGAAAAGGGGAGCAGAGAGCCCTGATGTCCAGGAATGGGGTGTGAAAAATGCATGTATTTTATGATTGGCTTTTCACAAATATTAAAATGAATATTATATGTGTTGTATTAGAAAGCAATGCTGTATTAATTTTCTTAAGTACTGTGTTAAATATAGTTTTAGGTTATAAAAATTGTTAAAATAGAACTATGCTATGTAAGATGCTTTGTTTAAAAGAAAGGACACTTGCAGCGAGATAACTTGCAGCCACAGGACACCTAGATCTTTCAGAGAAAAAGAATTTACGGCCTTCTTATCAGAAGAAACAAACTTCTTCCCACCTTGGAGGTGCTATTAGGATTAGAGGGAAGAAGTTGACACTGGTCAGACAGAATCCTGTGTTTGAATGGAATTTATGCATCATGTATGAAGTGTATGAATATGCAACGGGCTGTTGTTTTTAAGGGTTAATCCTTTGTTACCAGGGGTCCTTTTTTGGGCCCGTGATGCCCAGAAAAAGGTACCTGGACGTCCATAACTCTTTGTTTTTATTGTCTCATATTGTCTTTATTCAATTTGTCCAAATTGTTATTACTCTAATTGTGTTACTATATAACCACCTTATTACTATTAAACTTTAAAAATTTTAAAAACAAGTGATTGGCGTTTTTCACAATTTGGTAGCAGAGGATGGTTACTAACTCCTCGCTGCCGGTGCTTTGGGAGAGTCAGAGTGGGGAAGGCGCGCCCTGCCCTCTTTGGCAGCCTCGCTCTGCTTCCCCTGAAGTGACCGACAGACGCAGGTTACGATCTGTGGACAAAAGGAGACAACAAAACAAAGAGAACGGGAAAAGGGTCCCTACAACTGCTGTAATTTGCCCCCTAAGAGTAGTAGTGCGCACGAAGAACCCGGGAAGGAAAAAGGATTGGTAAGTATTTCTCGGGGGGCAGGTACGGGGGGATGAATGTGTGTGAATGAGAGGCGGGCTGGTTGTCCCAGACCTGCCAAGTGAGTGCGGAGTCTCCCACGCTGCGTTTCCGACTTTTCGCTGGAAAAGCGGCCAGTAAAGAGACAAAGCGACTCATAAGAGAGTGAAAGAATCCCCGGGGGTGACTGGGACTGGGTCTCAGGGAGGGGTTGGACCCCTCGGTGGTGGGGAGCAAGGTTTCCTAGCCCAATCCACTAGGAAACAGGACAGGAGGGGCTCCTAAAACCTGCTGGGTTGAGGGATTTATATCCCAAGAGCAGGGTTGAGCAGAATTCTGTCCGAGTGAGGATATGCCCGAGAACACTCAGGGTGGGACAACACAGCTAGATTGGGGGATATAAAAATGCCCAAGAACATCCAGGGTTGGACAACACAGCAGAACAAATTAAATGCCAAAGAGCATCTGTAGTTGTACCACACCGCTGGGTTGAGGGACAGAAAATGCCCAAGAGCATCTGAGGTTGAACAACACAGCTGGATTGAAGGAAAATTACCCGAGAGCATCTGGGGTTGGACAACATGACAGGATTGAGGGAAAAATTGCCCAAGAGCATTTGGGGTTGGATAACACAGCTGGGTTGAGGGATATCCAATGGCACCGGGACTGGCCAGTAACACCTAAACTTGTAATAGGCGATGTGAAAGTAAAAGGTACCTTATTGTTGTTTTGTGGTGTGTGAGAGTGACACACACAGAGCCAGCCTCAACTTCCTGGGCAGGTGGGAAGGGGGAGGTGTGGAAAGAGCGAGTGACCTGCACACCAGGCTGCAGCTCCCGGCTGGGTGGGGGCTTCTGGGCCCAAGAGGAGCGAGTGACCTGCGAACCAAGCTAGCGTTCCCTGGGCGTGTGAGGGGCCGTAGCTGAAGAGTGTGAAAGACACGCAGACAGCCTCACAGGGGAACGGGCACCAGAGGCAGCCAGAGTCAGGGCCCTTCTAGGGGGCCTGGTGACACTGAGACCTGGAGGTAAACCCCAAAGCGAAAGAGGGGGCCACAAGGACCTGTGATTTCCTAGCAATAAGGATCCACTCTGTGTCTTGAGAGTGTGAAGGAATGTGTGAAAGTGAATGAGAAATAAAAGTGAGTGAATGTAGACGAATGAAAGTATAGGTAATGTCGATTGTGCATTTTAAGCCTTACCGTATCTCCTTGGAGGGAGTTGGATTGTATTGAAAAGCAGTGTGAGAAAAAGGGGGT
This sequence comes from Melospiza melodia melodia, assembly GCF_035770615.1. Classification (NCBI taxonomy): domain Eukaryota; kingdom Metazoa; phylum Chordata; class Aves; order Passeriformes; family Passerellidae; genus Melospiza; species Melospiza melodia. Next base: position 20,930,866 of record NC_086200.1, read on the forward strand.
TTTTTGGGTGTAAGTAGTTGAAAGAAAAGTGGTATTTAAGTTGTTAGTAAAAAGTGAAAAACAGAAGCAGGGGACGAATAGATAGAAAACTGAAAAATGAGACAGAAATTCAGTAAGGTGGATACAGGAAAAGAAAAGCAGAAAAAAAATACCAACAGAAATACCCCAAGACAGCACTTTGGGAGTTATGTTAACAAACAGAAATACAACTCATTGCAAAATACAGGGTATGCAGAAGTTGATGAGAAAAAACATGCAAACTTGTGAATTATATACCTAAAAACAGCATTAGAAAATTTAACACAAAAGAGTTATATATTGATTCAAGGTATGCCTTTAGAGTAGCACATACCTTAAGAAAAATTTTAAAAGGGAGATTGCTTAATTAAAGAAGAAAAAGATTAGTACATGAGAAACTTATTTTCGAGGTTTTAGAGGCATTACAATTACCTAAGAGAGATAGCAATAGTACATATTAAAGGACACCAAAAGGTAAAGACCTAGAAATAAGAAGAAATAAAATAAATAATTGGCAGATCAAGAAGCTAAAGATGCAGCAGAAAATAGAGCTGAAAGAGTTAATATTAACTCCAAATGAAGAAAAAAAAAAGGGGGGGGGAATTAAAACAAGATTGTGGCGAACAAGATAAATCGGGGAAATAGAAACATCTTGATATGGAAGACAATTAGATAATAAAACGCTTACGAGGGAATAGCAGAGGACGTGTATCAAAAAGCCCGGTGGGATACACAGGCTAGGTGTGATCATTTTTTTAAAAGAACTATGGGTGCATTGAGACTTTTAGAGTAAAAAAACAAGTACCTGAAACATGTATAATTTGCCAAAAGATAAATAAAAGGGTGATGAGAAAAACAATATGAGAAGGTCGTCAGTTAGCTCGTCGACCATTTCAAAGCATCCGAAAAGCAAAACGGGGAAAGTATAGAGCTGAGAACAAATTACCTCATCCATTCCCGTTCGTTCCCCCACTCGTTCGCACCAGCCCTCCCAGCCCCTGTGCCGGCTCCGGCACAGTCCGTCTGTCCCGGTCCGTCTGTCCCGGTCCGTCTGTCCCGGTCCGGCCGCCTGGCCCGCGTTCTTGCCGGGGGTGGGGGTCTGTCCTGCCGTGTGCACCGTGGTTACCGCGCTGATCGCACCGAGGGGGTCCCGTCTGTCCCATCCCCGGCTGCCCTGACTCTGTCGGCTCCCGCCGCTGCAGCCGGGGTCAGTCCCGGCTTTGTCTCTGCCGGATCAGCCCCCGTGAGCCGAGTGAGGGCGATCCCCGCTCCAGCTCGGTCTGCACAGGAACAGCCCCTCGGGCGATCCCAGCCACAGACCCCGCCTCTGGAGCCCCCAGACCCTGAGCTGTGCCGATCCCCTCGGGCGATCCCAGCCACAGACCCCGCCTTTGGAGCCCCCAGACCCTGAGCTGTGCCGATCCCCTCGGGCCATCCCAACCACAGACCCCGCCTCTGGAGCCCCCAGACCCTGAGCTGTGCCGATCCCCTCGGGCCATCCCAGCCACAGACCCCGCCTCTGGAGCCCCCAGACCCTGAGCTGTGCCGATCCCCTCGGGCCATCCCAGCCACAGACCCCGCCTCTGGAGCCCCCAGACCCTGAGCTGTGCCGATCCCCTCGGGCCATCCCGGCTGCAGACCCCGCCTCTGGAGCCCCCAGACCCTGAGCTGTGCCGATCCCCTCGGGCCATCCCAGCCACAGACCCCGCCTCTGGAGCCCCCAGACCCTGAGCTGTGCCGAGCCCCTCGGGCCATCCCGGCCACAGACCCCGCCTTTGGAGCCCCCAGACCCTGAGCTGTGCCGAGCCTCCCCGTCCTGCCCTGAGCTCCATTCCCTTGGTAACCACAGCTCCGGCTGCTTAAGGAAACTCTCTAAAGGAATCACTTTATTGAAACACTAAAAAATTAGTTAGAAGAAAGCCCTCTCCTGATTCTTCCTAAAAATACGTGAGAAAGGCTGTAGAAGATAAAAATCCAAAAAGAATGGGATAAAGAGATTGGTCTATTTCCATTAAGAGAGGTTCTCAAAGGGGGGTGATGGATCAGAGTTTGTAAATGCTTCTTTGACTTTGTCTGAGGTCTGAAATTTTAAGAAATAAATAAAAGAGATATTTGGAGAATCCCATAGGCATAGCTGAACAATTAGACCAACTTTTAGGTCCAAACATGTATACTTGAGAACAGATGTGGTTGGTAATGAAAATAATATTTTTCTCAGGAAGAAAAGCAATTAATCAGAGCAACTGAAATAAAAGCTTAAGAAAAAGATAATCTGCAGGGACCCCCAGAGAAGACAAAATGCCAACTGTACCTCCTGAATGGGGTTAAAATAATGAGGAGGGGAGTAAACACATGAACAGTTATTGTAATTACATAACCAAGAGAATAAATGAGACAGCATATCAAAGGTGAAATGTGAAAACAAAAGATTTTTGAGAGACAGCTTTTAGAGGGGAAAGAAAAAACTGCAACTAAATAGATAAACAAAGTTTAGAGAAAAAGGAAAATGGTCCTAAGTAAGCAGAAGATCTGAAAATCTTTAAAGAAATGGGCCCATAAAAAAAAAAAAAAAAAGTCATAGGCTTTAATTTTTTGGGGGGGAACAAATACCATCAGGAGCCTGTGATAACTTTAAAAGTAGGTCCCCAAGAAGAAGAATTGGAATTTGTTATAGACACAGGGGCAGAGAAAACCTGCCTGTTAAACGTTCCAAAAGGTTATAGTGTGAGCAAACATATAGTGAAAGTAACAGGGGCAAAAAGAGGAAGTTTTACATTTCTGGTCATTAAAGATGTGGTAATTGAGGGAAGAAACTAAAATTTAGGTGGGAGATGTGTTATTGGTCCCAGGGGCAGGTAGCAATTTATTGGGAAGAGTCTTACAAGTGCAATTAAGAGTAAGAGTTATATCAGAAAATAAGAAAATGACAGCTAGAGTTTTGAAATTAAGCCAAGAGGATGAAGAAAAAAAAATCAACAAAGAAGTTTGGGCTGGAGAAAGAAATAGGGGAAGAATAAATATCGACCCCATAAGGGTTACAACTGAGAGAGGAGAAGGAGAGAAGTTGAAGTAGAGAAGTAGTTAGGAAACTCTGAGATGTTAGAATGTGAAGTGATGACATCTTGGTGCTAGAAGAGAGCAGAAGTGTGAATGCAAGTTTTTTGCATGAAAGGCAGAGAAGTGTCTTAACACATGGTTGTTAAGAGGTTATTCAATGCCACACTGGGGTCCGGAAAAGCCTTAGCAGAACGGGCCCTCCTTGAAGAGAAAAGAGGCTAAGTTGACGAGAGAAAGAGAAAGAATGTCAGGAGCACCTGGGCACGCCAGGTTTGGGGTTGTCAAGGCTGGGAGGTGTCTGAGCGCTCCCTGCGATCGGCGGGGTCTCGGGGGCTGCGGCAGGGACCGATCCATGGAGGTGCCCCGGGCGGGGCTGGCAGCAGAGGACACAGGTTTGCGGCCAGGAGCGGGCTGGCTCCGGGGCAGAGCTGCCGGGGGGCTCCCAGACTGTCGGGGTGCCGAGCCCAGGATGGCAGCGTCAGCCTGGAAGTAGGCCGAGAGAGAGAAGGGGAGAGAGAGAGAGAGAGGGAGAGGGAGAGGGCAAAAGAGACCCAGGGCAGCCCCCAGGGTCCCCATGCCCGGGGCTGCTCTCCCCTGCCCCGGCCCTGCAGCCAAGGGGCCGCACCGGGGGAAGGGCCAAGAACAGCACTGACAGCAGGGCTGTGAAAAGAGGGGCAGGGGGGACTAGCACTAAAAGATAAAATCAAAGCAGAGATTGCTGACTCTCCAAACCTCACAAAGCGGTTTGTTTTTCCTAAGTAAGAGGTTTTTTGTTTTTTTTTTTTCTTTTGTGTGTTTTGTTTGCCGTTAACGAGAAGGCTTTTTTCCTGAAGAAGAGGCTGCTGTAGAGAAAGCTTTTAGCTAAACCCAGAAAGTTTAGAAGGAAAGCGAATCGTAAAAGTTAATGCAGTATTATCTTTCTTTTATTATCTATGCTATTAAGAAGTCCTTTCCAGGTACTACTGAAGCAACAATCAAAATCACGGAAAGAGAGTGAATTCATGCCAGCAGAATCAAAGGACTTGTGAAGAAACTTGAGGAACGGACTATCATATTTAAACTGGGTGATACTGAACTGACTTTCCAATGGGGACTGAGTGGTAATGGTTTGAGAAAACCCAAATGATCCAAGAAATGTACAAAGAATAACACTGAATTAAGAAATAAGATAATGCTTATATCACTGGATTTGAGCACTGCCTGAATAAAACATCTCCTTGGGGGAGGAATACCTCAGATAGAAAGATCAAGAACGTTTTTGTATTCTGACCTTAGCCCTAGAATTGTACAAGGGAGAAGGGGAATTACTATTTCCATTAGTAAACTTTACTTGATTCATTCCAATACTGGACATGCTAGGTGGGTTATAAGTAAATGCTTAAATTGTAAGAGTAATTAGTGTTGTGATTCACAAAATTTATGCTCTTATTGCAAAAAGTGTTAAAGTACTGACTTGGTTTTGTGGATGGGAATTATTAGTGCCTGTTAAATGAGAGATACCTGAGGAACAGTCAGAGACCACAGTTAAAGAGTGTCAAAAACAATTTGCCTAGCAATTAGTTAAGAGAAAGTGACAAGAAAATAGAGGGCAAGACCAGATTGGCCTCTGTATTTCACCACCAAGAAGATCAAATAAACCTGCTGTGGGTTGCAACCTCACAGGCATGGGAGGTGGGAGTATAAGCCATACTGGACCTCTGTTATTCCTGTTTCTGGCACTCACTTGCTGTCTTTTCCCTTTCAAGATACCAGCAGGATTGTGTCACAAATGCTACAGAAAGCATCACATAGAAAGAAACCAAAGTTCCTCCTTTATTACACACACCTATGTCAACAGCCACTGTTATAACCCATCCAAATTAAGAACTTGTAGGCAAAACAGAGTAAATTATTAGATTACAAGAAACTTAAGAAAAAGTGGCAATAGATTTAGAACTGAATGTCCAAAAGGAGAGAGAGGGATTTGTTTTAAATTTAATCTTGAAGATGCGGTTCAAGATTTGGAAAAAAAACCCCAAATAATAAAGGAAAAGGTAAAACCAGCACAGCAATCTAACTCTGTATTGACTCCAAATTATCTGTTGAATTGTATTACAAGACTCCAAGCAGTTATAGAAATGATAGCAAATAAGGCTGCCCAGGCATTAGAGTTAACATTAAGTCAGCTAAGCCAAACAAAAACTGTAGGGTATCAGAAAGGTTCGCTTTAGACTGTTTATTGGCCAAAGAAGGGGGTGTTTGTGGAAAGTTCAATATATCAGATCGTTGAAAATTGATGACCACAGAAAAGTCATTCTAGCAAAAGCAAAAGAAATCAAAAAGAAAAATGTATACGCATATAACAACTCAGGTACCAGTCCAAAAATTAGAAAACAATGTTAAAATCTAGCTGGTGGGGTAATGTATTAGAAGAAATTAAGATCTTTCATTTGTGTTACAACTGTTTTTATATTTCTTTCTTGTGTAATCCCGTGTTTTATTTTACCAGCATAGTCCAGAAGATATAAGTAGAAAAAAAATATTGCTCAAGCCAAATGATTTACAAAGAATAAGAGTGGGGATTGTGAAAAATGCATGTATTTTATGATTGGCTTTTCGCAAATATTAAAATGAATATTATATGTGTTGTGTGAGAAAGCAATGCAGTATTAATTTTCTTAAGCACTGTGTTAAATATAGTTTTAGGTTATAAAAATAGAAACTATGCTATGTAAGATGCTTTGTTTAACAGAAAGGGCTTGCAGCGAGATAGCAGCCACAGGACATCTAAATCTTTCAGAGAAAGGGAATTTCTTGCCTTCTTATCAGAAAAAATGAACTTCTTCTCACCTTGGAGGCACTGTTAGGATTAGAAGGAAAGAAGTTGACAATGACCAGACACAATCCTGTATTTGAATGGAATTTATGCATCATGTATGAAGTATATGAATATGCAACAGGCTATTGTTCTTAAGGGTTAATCCTTTGTTAATGGGTGTCCTTTTTCAGGCTCCTGATGCCCAGAAAAAGGTACCCGGACATCCGTAACTCTTTGTTTTTATTGTCTCATATTGTCTTAATTCAATTTATCCAAATTGTTATTACTCTAATTGTGTTACTATTTTTATAACTATTTTATTACTATGAAACTTTTTAAAATTTTAAAAACAAGTGATTGGTGTTTTTCACACTGACTGTTCACCGCTGCCAATGCTCACAGTATTCTCCTAACACACTTGAGCTTCCTGTCTTTCAGTGAGAGAAAGATTCAGCTAAAGTCAAGGAAAGAGGGCAGGGGAGATGGAAACCTTCCCTTGAGGTGCTTTTAGGAAGGCCTGAAGGGACCCTGCCTTTCCTTGGAACAGAGGTGGTCCCCATGCATGGTGTTGCCTGACCTGCCCTAGGTGCTCCTCTATTCCAGAAGGACTTTTGCCCACTTCATCACTTGTCTGTCCCTCCAATTCCAGGGCCTCAAACCTGCTCTGTGAGATACTAAACCTGTAAGTCAGCTGTAAGTTTTCAGAATATGGCACTGACCATGGCTCTAAGTAAGTTTTTTTAATCAGGCTTACAATATATTTTGAGAAGAAGAAGGAACAGAAGGGGTAGATACCACACAAGAATCCAGCAGAGTCTTCCCAGCTTTTTTGTCTGGGTTCTATGAAGCACAATGCCCAGTGCTTGCATTATGCTGTCTTTTCATGTGTTCTGGTGACCAGAACCATCCCATGGCCAGGCCCAGGATAATTTGGGTGCCAAAGTCCCATTGCCTGCAAACATCATACTCTTTTTTACCCAGCTGGTGCTCAGCTCAGCATATTTGCTGAGACAACTTTAGGACTGTTTTCCTTAACTTGGCAGTTCTAGCAGATGTCCTTATGGCCCCTAAATTCTGCATCCTTTGTGTCCACTATCAATGGGCATCCTTCTTCCCAAGCTTTGTCAACCTCCCTCTGGGTCTGAGATCAGTGAAACGGGCCCAGCCCTGAGTCTTAAAGACAATTCTAGCAACAACTACTTTGCTTTTCTAATACCTGGCCATCACTTCGAGCTTGTAGGCTGCTATGTGTGTCACAGGTTAAATGTCTCTTCCTGTTGATCAGGCTTGGAAGTGCGGACAGCCCAGGCATGACAGGATATGTTTTCTTCAGGAAACGGGACGTAGGGCCCAGCTTGCACCAGGTCCAGGCCCGCGCCTTCCAGAGCGCCAGAAGGTTCGCGGCGCCATTGCAGGGCTCAGGGCGCCTCCTTGTGGGCAAGAGTCGCCTCGACAGCGCGGGCGCCGCGCGGCGGGGCCAGAGGGCGGGAAAGGGCGGGCGGGTGTGAGGGGCGGGGCGGTTCCTGCCTAGAGCCGAGCCCGCGCTGTACCTGGGCGCCTTCCCGGCTCGGTGTTGGGAGCGAGCCGCCGCTGCTCGGGCTCTGGGAGAAGCGTGCGGCCGCTGCGGAGTCCCAGCCCGCAGATTTGGCTGCTGGCCGAGGCTGAAGTGCAGAGCTGCCATGCCAGAGCTGCCGTGCGCCGTGGCACTGCCAGAGCCCCTGGCAGAGCCGGGCTGGAAGTGCCGACAGCTGAGGGAAGCCCTGCCATGGCAGCGCCCCAAGCTCTTGTTTATCCCACAGAAAGAGAGGATCAGCACCTGGAGGTGACTGCGTCATTCCTGGAAAGGGACTATCTGCTTACAGTTGCGATGTCTGGCAGCAAGCAGGACGGCGCTGGTGCCAGGGCGCCAAGTGAGGGCAAAGCAGCCCTGTGACAGCCTGGCCCAGGGGCTCTTGTGGCAGCAGGCAGCGTGGGGATCAGAACAGAGGCAGGGGGAGGCAGGAGCTGCTCGGCCATGCCAGGGCTGGGAGCCTCCTTCCTGCCCAAGTGGGGCCCAGCTGGGCCAGGGGGCAGCTCCTGGGACAGCCGTGCCCGCATTGGCCCCTGCTCTGCAAGGCCTCCAGCGCTGCCCATCAGCCAGGCAGGGACAGAGCAGCCTTGGGGCCGATGCTGCTGCAGGCTCAGAGCCCCGCACAGCTGCTCATGCCCGGTGCCATTGGCTCTGTCCCCTGCAGCCTGCATGCTGTGTCACCGTGCAGAGGCTGAGCCCTGTGCCTCCCCAGGCCCTGGCAACTGTTCCTGTGCTGCTCCTGCACTGCCCAGGGCACCCACGGGCCCTGCTTGGGCCGCACGCAGACCAGAACCAGCTGGGGCTGTGACAGCTCTGCTGCTCTGGGCCCAGCCCTTGGGCAAAGCACCCGCCTGTCCCTGGGCTGGGGGCAGTGCCCATGGATCCCCAGGGCACGAGAGCCTCAGCCCCAGCTCCCAAACATGACCTAACAGGGTTTGCTGATATTGATCCCTGTTAGACCTTTGAAAGCATGTTGAAAGTAACCTTGTTTGGCAAGTCCTTCAAGGAACAAACGTGATTCGCTTCTAATCAGTAAAAACTTTATTGGTTTGCTTGCACTTCCTATAGGGTATCCTAATGCTTCCTTTGGCGTTCCAGAAAATAATGAAAATCTAACAAATTCTAAAGAGAAGTTCTTGAATCCACTATGAGGAGAAGTCTCTACATTCACTATCCTTTCATACACTTAAGTAGCTGCTCCTGTAACACACAAAGATGTAGTGGTTTACCTGACTGGACCACACAACAGGATGTTATACACACCGCTACACTAAAAAACTTCTCTTCCCTGTTCATCACAAATTTAAAGCTCTTCTCGAGGTCCTGACTTAATTTTACATGCACATTCATACCTGCAATCCCTCCCCATGCTCAGTTTTCACCTAGACTTACCAGGGAACAGATGTTCCATACTTACCTCAAGCAATAATCTACGTCTGTCTTCCTAACCCTCTTTTTCTTCACTGACTTCTACTAATCTACAAAATAACTTGGACCCTCTGCACAAAAGAAACATCCAATTAATAGCCTTAAACACTTGTGAATGTGCTGCTACTTCTAACAATCTTGACCACCACAGCACTAAAATCAGAAATCAATTCTTCACATCCTTCCTGTTCTCCTGCCCCCACCACGCCTTGGCTCCAGCAGAAATGTTCCCTACTGCAGCCTGGTGTGCTAAGAACAATCAAAGGCAGCAGCACTTTTCCTCAACATGCTGCAATCTGAATTGCAGTGAAATTGCAGCTGTTGCATTAGAAGCTCAGCACCAGCACCCCACATCTTCCCCCAGAACTGAGGCCTGCTGAGGCCTGAGCTCTCCATTTCAACACACCCTGTAAATCAGGCTGCCTGGAAGATTGCAGGCTGGTAACTGTGTGAACACAGCAGTGCATTTCAGCAGAGTTATGGAATCAGTCTCATGGAAGGCACATCCTTTAAGCTTAAGACTCTATTCTACAAAATCTAGCCAGCAATTGTTTTGGTGGCCTGTGCAGGTTTTGGGGACTGTGCATGTTTCCTTTGGATGTTGTTTTCTTTGTTTCTAAATACAAAATTCACTGGATTCAGAAGCGAAACCCCAGATTCATTAGAACAAAGAACCACAGGGACATATGTGGCTGACAAGAACACTCCTCATTTCTAATGGTAACACCAGAAAGAGAGGAAAAAGATAAAGATGATTTAAATACCTGAAAGGATCTGAAATGTCTACATAAGCTGTCAAGTGACTAAGTTTTTGGTAAACTCTAAAAGTCCAGATTCCTATTCGGTAATTGTCTGAAAGAAAAGAAAGCCAGAAAATCTGGTTGACCTTTATTTTGCCAGGACATTCTCACGGGATTCTACCACAACTTGGATCACAAGTGAGGGTGGCAAATTTTGACTAGAAAACTTTGATAACTAGGCAGCATTTTTTCCTCCTCACTGAATTACAGGAAGGGTTTAAAAGGAAAAAAAAATATAAAAGAGCGTAAAGAAATTCTATCATACCTCTTAGGCGTTCATCATCTTTGGAGAACAAAAAAAAAAAAACTCTAGCACTTCCTGTGCATTGTAAAGAAAGAAACCTAGAAAAGGACAAAGGGATTTGAGCATCCTAAATTGTACTATCAAATTTCATGAACACGAGTTAATCCTGTAGTGCTTCAGAGAAATGCCATACATTGAAAAGCTTTATTCCCTAGAAACCAAATAAATCTTTTTATTTTCCAAATCCTCTTTTAAAGAGAAAACTGACTGTGTCTTTGGCTTTTGGCCAAACTCAGTTTGGAGTTGGTCAAACCAAAATGACCCAGTTAATTTCCTGTGCTCTTCTCTTTCTTTCCATATTCACATTCACATCCAATGGGTTGCTGGGAGTTTTGACTCTGTGCAGCACAAACGGTTTTCTAAGATGACTTTCATTGCTCAGAGGTGTGCAATGTCAGTTTCCCATTCCCTGAGTGCTGCTATTAATATTCCCACAGCATCCAACTACTACAGCCAAGTAGACAACAAAGAGAAATGGAACTTGCATTTCTTGGTCCTGTTCAATTTCTGACATCTCAGGCTCATCGTCACCCTCAGAACTGCTGTCCTGGAAACGTGGATCCTCTTGCCATGTGGCTTTTACTGGCTTTATTGTCCCAAGCGCGTGAGGCTCTGCAATGACAGCACCAATAGAGAAAAAAAGCCAAAACCAGATTATTCCTCTAATCATCAGGAAGAATTCCTCCTTTCACGTGAAACACTTACAGTGCAAAAGAGAGATTTAGGAAGGACAGAATCTGACCCTGCCAGATTTTCTAAGCTACATTTCTGCTCCACTTTGTATTTTCCACTTTGTTCCAGGGAACCCTTATGTATTCTTAAACATTTCTCATTGCATTCAGAAGACACTGAATACGTTTTCAGTTCAGCGCAAGTCTGGGGGGCTCATTGCTTTGTGCTGTTGCGTTGGGTTTTTTAATATTTTGGGTAACTTCACGGGGTTTCTTTTCTCTCCTACATGACTGGGACTTGAGTTAATGTTGTTTCATCTTCATTTCAGACGGCCTCATTTTATCTAAGGTTAGGACACCCCAATGATCATGTGTCATTCCATTTCCTTTTTCTAAAGGTCCAAGAGTAGAATTCAGTAACAAACAGAATGTTCATGGATCTTGGGGCCAGCTCTCGGACTTTGCTCCTCCCTCTACATTAACGCACATTTCCTTAAAAGCCTTGTGAGTTCCTATGAAACTTGATATGACTGGTGTGTCACCTTTTTCCCTGTTTGAGGAATTCAGGGCATGAGAACAAGCTTTTTCACCACTCAGCAAAAACCCCCAATGCCTTCTCAAAGCATGCCTTTCAGAATTCCTGAGATGCAAGCATGAGGCACCTCTCAATAATCTACCACAACCCTAGCAAGCAGAAATGAAGATCAAAATGCTTCTGCCTAATTACTGACTTCTGTTGCTGAAAATCCCCTGCATCCTGACCTTTTTTACACCATATTGCCCTACAGTGCCTGCCAGAAGCTCTTCCTTAGCAATGGCACTGTTAGAAGGGTTCTGCTGTTACCTTCTTTGATGCCCAACTCCTCTGTGCCTCCAAAGAAAGAAAACTTGAAGTAACTCGTCTCCTGAGCTGCATCATCCTCAGGCAAAGGTCCCAAATGGTCATCTGGGGCAGAGTCCTGTGCATCCTCTTTGTCCCAGGGTATTTCCTCAGTCTGGTTTGCTCTTTGAAGGTCTTTCAAAGAATAAACCAGAATAGACGGAGGAAATACCGTCTATTCTGGTTTGTTCTTTGAAAGGCCTCTTTCAAATCCGCAGCAATGGTGTAGGAGTTGTCTTCAGACAGTGAGGCAGTGTCTCATCTCTTTCTTCTTTTTTTGGCTTTACTGAAATGAGATTGTTCAAGGATAGCAACACAGCACACGTCCTTTTCGGACACAGCTTCCCTAAGAGCCACCTTGCTCTGAATGTCTCCCTAAGCATATCCAAGCCCATTAAGGAGTGGTTCATTATCAAGGGTAAGCAGTGGGGAAACACCTGAGGTTGAAGTCTAAAGGCAGGAACAAGAGTCCTTTTTAATTAGCCACATCCTTAAGTGACTTTTCACTGAATACACAGTTACACAGAAATCAAGGTATTTAGCCCAGACTTCTTCCTGCCAGTAGAAACATCAAGAGCTAATAGGGTTTGCCCACAGAGCTGCACATCTCAGGGTCCCTGCACTGACCGTTCTCACCTTCACTTCTGGCAAGGAACACACGGCCTAGAAAGAAAAGATGACGGCGCTACGTGCTGCTGTTGGAGGTCCCAGTTGAGGTCCGACGTCGCTGGTGGGAGTGGCTGCTCCTGCGGGATGTCCCCGACCATGTCCCCCTACGCCTGGGCCTCTCAGCACTCGCTGCTGTCCTCCGGCTCCTGTCCTGGCGACTCCTGGACCGCACAGTTTGAGTCGAGGCCCGGCGCTGCTGACGGGAGCGGCTGCGTCTGGGGAATGGCCCTGACCATGTCTCCCTTCGCCTGGGCCTCTCAGCCCTTGTCCCTGTCCCACTGCTGCTGCCGCGGCGACTCCTGGAGCGGACAGGTGGACTCTGGGCCCAGCCTTGCTGGCGGGAGCGCCTGCGTCTGGGGGATGGCCCTGACCATGTCTCCCTTCGCCTGGGCCTCTCAGCCCTTGTCCCTGTCCCACTGCTGCTGCCGCGGCGACTCCTGGAGCGGACAGGTGGACTCTGGGCCCAGCCTTGCTGGCAGGAGCGGCTGCGTCTGGGGGATGGCCCGGACCATGTCTCCCTTCGCCTGGGCCTCTCAGCCCTTGTCCCTGTCCCACTGCTCCTGTCACAGCAGCTCCTGGAGCGGACAGGTGGACTCCGGGCCCAGCCTTGCTGGCGGGAGCGCCTGCGTCTGGGAGATGGCCCTGACCATGTCTCCCTTCGCCTGGGCCTCTCAGCCCTTGGCCCTGTCCCTCTGTTCCTGTCACAGCAGCTCCTGGAGCGGACAGGTGGACTCTGGGCACGACCTCGCTGGCGGGAGCGCCTGCGTCTGGGGGATGGCCCTGACCATGTCTCCCTTCGCCTGGGCCTCTCAGCCCTTGGCCCTGTCCCTCTGTTCCTGTCATGGCAACTCCTGGAGCGGACAGGTGGACTCTGGGCACGACCTTGCTGGCGGGAGCACCTGCGTCTGGGGGATGTCCGTGATGGTGTCTCCCTTTGCTTGGGCCTCTCAGCCCTTGGCCCTGTCCTACTGTTCCTGTCACGGCGACTCCTGGACCGGACAGGTGGACTCTGGGCGCGACTTTGCCAGCGAGAGGAGCTTCGCCTGCGGCTGGGCCCAGCACGTCTGGAATGGACCCTGTCCTCAGGGTCAGGGGACGTGCTGCGTGTTGCCCTTGATCTGCTGATGCTGCTGGTGTCCAGTGAGGAAGATGGCAGCGCCTGCTGCCATGCTGCGTGTTGGGGCCTGCTGTGGCTGCCCGTCTCTGGAGATGGAGGTGGGGAAACCAGCACCAATGGCACAGGGCTGTGGGAGCTGGGGCTGATGGCCTCAGATTCTGACCAGCCACGAGCAGATTGTAGTCCTGACTGTCTGGCCGGCCTGGGGCCATTGAGCTCTGTCTCATCCCTGGAGGCTGTAAGGGCAAGCAGGAATGTCAAAGATCACCCAGGCCCCGGCCAGGCCAGGCCAGAGCAGTGCCTCCAGCCCTCCAGCAGTGGATGCTGCGCTCTGCCAAGCCCGGCCTGGGCACTGCCCCCAGCCCAGGGACACCGGGGACTTTGACTCATACATGTTCCGAGCCCAGCACAGCTGTCACACTCCCATCTCTGTGTGCTGTTCCTCAGGCCAGAGCAGCGCCTGTGGGTGCCCTCAGCAGCACAGGAGGAGCACAGGAGCAATTGCCAGGGCCTGGGGAGGCAAACAAGCTCATAGCACTGAGAACAAAAAGTGTACCAGCACGTGGTTGTCTAGCCAAGCGCTTCTGCTTCTTCCTGCTTTGAGCCCTTGTCGAGACACAGGTTCCCTGCAGAGCCCCAGGTGCAGCTTCCCAACTTACCCCTGTTCCTCTGCCTCCTCCCTGCCCCCAGGGTAAAGGCAATCCCTGGCATTGCATTGGCCGTGCCTCACTCCTAGATCTGCGAAGGCATCGTTGTCCTCCCACGTTGGCTGTCTGATGGAGAAAGGAAGAGATGATGAATTTCTGCTGCTCTCCCTCACGGAGGTCCAGGGTGTCCCAGCTCTTTCTCCAGCGCTTTTCCAAGTTGGGGGTGAAGCTGAAGCCCAGACTCACAGGACAGGGCAGGGCCAGGGCTCCTGGGGCAGGGCCTGGCACAGCACAGCACTTGCACCCTCCTGGCTGGTGGGCCAGGCAGAAGGACACCAACCTGAAGGGGACTCGGATCCCCAAGATGAACATTTCAACAGGGAATTCCCCACTGTCTCTGCACAGGGGGCACTGGAAATAGAAAGCACCAGCGCGCAAGGCCTGTCCCTGCAGGGCAAACACAGGCAGGGTGAGCGAGGCCCTGCTGCTGCTGCTGCTGATGAGCACCTGCTGTGCCCCAGGGCTCAGGGGAGGGCTCCTACCTGGATGCAGTCCCTGTGGAACCAGGCCTTTTTGCACGCTGGGCACACCAATGTTGTGAAGGTCTTTCTGTCCTCCACAGGTTCCATGCAGATGGGGCAAACGGTGTCCGGCTCAGGAGTCGCATCCACCTCCTGCTCTGGACGGTGCTCAGGGCAGAAAGAGCTGGGGGCAAAGGGATGGGGAAAGTGAGAAATGCTGGATCATTCCCCAGGGGTGGTCATAAAGAGAGATGAGGTACCTGAACGGAGTAACGTATAGATTGACACAGCCGCCCTCCTTGGTACAGGGCAAGTGGAACCATCTGTCACAGTTCTCCCTGCAGCACATGATGGTTGCCCCGCTCTGGCCGCAGACGCAGCAGCGCTGGAAAGAGCCAAGCAGCTGCATCAGCAGCAGCAGCAGCAGCAGCAGCCTCGAGGCCTCCCCAGGCAGCCCCAGGGCTAAGGGCAGGGCGCAGGACGTGGCCGCTGCCGGCTCCCAGCCCACAGAGCCGCCAGCTGGAGGAGGGAGGCTGCTGTGCCAGGGCCTCTGTGCCAGAGCTGCTGGGAGCCAGACTTTGTCCCGACTGCTGGGCCGGCCTTTCTTTCCTGCAGTCTGGGCTAAGCTCTGGCAAACCTCGCCAGGCACAAATCTCCCTGCTCTTGTCAGGCTCTCACCTTCTGTGCCGCCCGCCGCACTGCAATTAGGAGATCTCGAGGGAGAAAGTCCATGAGTCCCCCGCGGTCCGTCTCTTGCCGAAATAGTAGAGTGGCGAAGAACTGCAGCCAAGGGGAGAAGCTGATGAGGAGGGGGCGGGAGGAGCTGCCCATTGCAAAGGTGGAGAGAGCGCCCGGAGCCACTCACCATGCAGAACACGTGGGCACAGAGCCCACCCTTCTGCAGTTTGTCACCGCACATGTCCGGGTCAGCCTCGGCACGGCGACACAGCATGCAGGCTGCAGGGGACAGAGCCAATGGCACCGGGCATGAGCAGCTGTGCGGGGTCTGAGCCTGCAGCAGCATCGGCCACAAGGCTGCTCTGTCCCTGCCTGGCTGATGGGCAGCGCTGGAGGCCTTGCAGAGCAGGGGCCATTGCGGGCACGGCTGTCCCAGGAGCTGCCCCCTGGCCCAGCTAGGCCCCACTTGGGCAGGAAGGAGGCTCCCAGCCCTGGCATGGCCGAGCAGCTCCTGCCTCCCCCTGCCTCTGTTCTGATCCCCACGCTGCCTGCTACCACAAGAGCCCCTGGGCCAAGCTATCAGAGAGCTGCTTTGCCTTCACCTGGCTCCCTGGCACCAGGACCCTCCTGCTTTCTGTCAGACATGGCGGCTGTCTACGCTGAGTCTATCTCCTCGAGGGACGTGGTCACTTCGAGGTGCTGTTCCTCTCTGTCTATGGGAGAAAGAAGGGGGGGGGAGGGGGAGTTTGCTGAACAGGCCCAGAACCACGAGGCTCTACTCCCTGCTCAGCCCTGCGTGAGCCCTGCTCCTGTCTGTTTCTCCTCCCGTCGTCGCCTTGAGTAACACTGCAGTGTCCTCTGGCTGTTCCTCTGCTGATTCTGTGATTTTGGGAAGGGAGAGGCAGGTGAGCCTGCAGCACAGGCCCAGAGCCCCGAGGTGTGGGGCCCCTCTGGTCCCTGGGCAGCCACATCCCCGCCCTACCTTCTCCTCCCGTTGTCAGGTCGCACTGACACTCGGCTTGAGCCCCGCGTTCCCTTTTGTGGCCTTGGTGGCACAGGTCACAATGGCCACTCTGACATCAGCACCGTGTACCCAAAATCGGGGCAGCCATGGCCCCAGGTCCCTGGCAACCACTTGTGGCGGCCCCCTTGGGCACCGAGCTTCTAAAATGGTCCGAGCGTTTGCTCAGGGTGGAAGCAGGGCCAGGACTCCTGCAGCAAGTGCAGGGTCAAATGCCAGGCCCTGGGGCAGCCATCCAGGGTGGCACTGTAGGCAGGGAGGTGCTGTTCAGGCACTGCCACACTAGGGCTCCGGCCCCGGCCAAGGGAAATTTCTGCTCCTGCCCCTGGCAGGCGGTGGCCCAGAGAGCCCGTGCGGAGTCAGCTGCACTACAGGGATTCAAACCCTGCTCTAGGTGAACTGATGTTTTCATCAAGACCTGTCTGCAGAAAACTAAGATGAACCTGATTTGATGCTGCTGCTGATCACCATTGGGTACAGGAGATAAACCTGGACACCACCACAGCTGCCTCCGTTATCCTGCCATCATATGAACTAACAACTTTGACTTTCCATATAAATGGAAAAATTAGTATTAAGCTTCTGAGAAGCGTCATCTTTTATACTGACTCAGCAGAAAGACAGAAAATTCACTGAGAATTTTCTGTGTACATTTGACAGGAGAGCTTGCAACTGTCCTCAACTCAAGTCAAATACAGGAGGATGCTTTTCCTACATTATAGGAACTTTGCCAGTTTGGTCCATGCTTTCCTACTAGAAAATACATTGGAAAAAATTAGGAAGAGAAGCACGAACAATTCTTGTCAATTTTTCTCTTTCGTGTCTTTGCAAACATGCTCCTGGAAATGCAGATCCATGACTTGTGGAACAATCAGTGGCATCTCTGGGAAGCAGGGCAGGGACTGACAGGCAAGGACACACTGCACCTGCCTGATGCTGGGGCAGCAGGAGTTTGCCCATTTTCCTGTCTCCATGGGAGAGCCACCTTGGCTGGGAAACGATCCCTTCACTGGTCTAGGAGGGAGGCACAGCCAGTGCAATGCCAGGGAGCGCCTTTACCCTGGAGGCAGGGAGGAGGCAGAGGAAGAGGGGGGAAGTTAGGAAGCTGCACCCGGGGCTCTGCAGGGCTCCCGGCTAGGTCTCGAAGCACAAGGAGCCAGAAGAGCTTGGCCGGACAATCCCGAGCTCTGGACACCTTGTCCTCAGCACCGGGAACCCGTTTGCTTCTCCAGGCCCTGGGCACTGCTCCCGTGCTGCTCATGCAATTACACACAGACACAGAGCTACCTGCTCTGTCTCAACCCTCTTCAGCACTGAACAGCACAACACAGTAACATGTTCTCTTCAGTACATGGTCTAATTATTAATAGTCCTGCAAAGACTCACATTCAAAGCACACACAAAAACCCCAAACCCTGGTACAAACCTTGCATCAACACAAAATGCATGTTGCTCTTCAGAAACACAGGGCAGCACTTTTGGCCAATGCTTTTTCCTATAAGATCTTTCAAAGGATTGCAAAAGTGACATTGTTTGGCAACTTCTTCAAGGAACAGACAGGAGAGGCTTCTGAGTTTTTAAAGATTTATTGGTTTGCTTTCACTTTCCTTTTGGCATCCTTACACTTCACCCAGCATTCCAGAAAATCGTGAAAATCCAAAATAATATCAGGGGAAGTTTCTGAATTCATTCATGTTTCTCCCAAAGACTTTCTTGAAATACATACAAGTTACTGGTCCTATGACATACAGAGACGCAGTGGTTTCCCTGACTGGACATTACAAGACAACGTTATAGACTCCACTATACTAAAACACTTCTGTTGCCTGGTAATTACAAAGCCTGAAGCTCTTCTAGAGGCTTTTCCCAGTGCAACTTCATTAGGTTCCTCTCTGCCCAACTCTCGAGCCTCTCCAGGTCTCACTGAAGGGCAGCAGAGCCTTGTGGTGCCTCAGGCCCTGCTCCCAATTCTGTCCCATCAGCAAACACTGAGGGAACACTCTGTCCCTTCTGCCAGGTCACTGGGGAATAAGGCAAACAAGGCTGGGCCCAGCACGGCGCCCTGAGCTCACAGCTACCTGAGTTTGGAGCTCCCCTGTCCACTTCTCTGCCCCACTGTCCCTGAGCTGCCTCAGGGGCCTGTTATGGGAGGCAGGGACAAAGCCTTGCTGAAGTCCCAGCTGGCAACAACCACTGCTCTCCCCTCACAAGCCCAGCCAGTCACTGCAGCACAGGTGGCTATGGGATTGGTCAAGCATGGTTTCCATTCCTGTTATTCCACAGGCTTAGAGATGGCATCCAAGAGGAGCTGTTCTGTCACCTTTCTGGGGATGGAGCTGAGGCTGATGGCCCTGCAGTTTCCTGGCTCTTTCTTGGTGCCCTTTTGCAAGACTGCAGTGATGTTGGCTTTCCTCCACTGCTCATGCCTCTCTCCAGGGCTGTCTCCTTCCCTGACCTGCTGGCAGAGCACCCTGTGCCAGAGGCAGGAGCAGAGATTTCCCTTGGCCCCAAAAGGGAACACTGGGCTCAGGCCGAGTGTCAGTGCGACCTGACAACGGGAGGAGAAGGCATGAAGGAGCAGAGCTCACACAGGGCTGAGCAGGCAGTAGAGCCCTCGTGGCTCTGGGCTTGCTCTGCAAGCTCCTTGGCCTCTACTTTCTCCACAGAGAGAGAGGAACAGCACCTCAAAGCGACCAGGAAACCCGGCCATGGAGCGAGGCTGGGGCTGTGACACCTCAGGGAAACTGGCCATGGAGTGGGGCTGGGGCTGTGACACCTCAGGGAAAGCGGACACGGAGCGGGACTGGGGCTGTCAGCCCTCAGGGAAACTGGCAATGGAGCGGGGCTGGGGCTGAGACACCTCAGGGAAACTGGCCATGGAGTGGGGCTGGGGCTGAGACACCTCAGGGAAACTGGCCATGGAGTGGGGCTGGGGCTGTGACACCTCAGGGAAAGCGGCCATGGAGCGGGGCTGGGGCTGTGACACCTCAGGAAACCGGCCATGGAGCGAGACTGGGACTGTGACACCTCAGGAAACCGGCCATGGAGTGGGACTGGCACTGTGACACCTCAGGAAACCGGCCATGGAGCGAGACTGGGACTGCCAGCCCTCAGGAAACCCGGCCATGGGGCTGGGGCTGCAGCTGTGACACCTCAGGGAAAGCAGCCATGGGTGTGGCTTGGCCTTTGACACCTCAGGGAACTCACCATGGCAGCCACCTCCAGGGGTTTTGAAGTACTTGTTTCTTGGTTTAATGCCCTTCCAAGATCAATTTTCCTGATCCTTATCCATGTTTTGGACAAGTATTGCCTCCTGAACAGGCCACCTCCTGGATGTGCAATGATTCCATCTGATCCAGCTGTGCCTCTTCCTTTCTCAAGGGATGGACAGAGGGGTGGCATTGAAGGTGGCATTTCCTGCAGGAAGGGAGGCGATGCCAGACACAGCCACAGGAGGTAGTTGCTCTGCTTCTGGGCCTGAGCCCTGCTGAGGCTTGAGCTGCCCTCTCTGCTGCTTGGCACTGCGGGCACAGCCCGGATAAGATGGGCACAGCCCAGAGGAATTGTCCCGAGCAGGCTCAGGGCACTCGGGTACTGAGCTGTCCTGCTGGGCTCCCTCCGTGGGAGACATGTCCCGAAACCTGGGAGCGGCTGCACAGGGTGCCCGTGGTGGGGAAAGGGCAGAGGGGGAGAGCAAGGCTCCAGTGTGTCCTGAGAGGGCCTGGCTATGTGCCCGTGGGCTGTGGGAGCTGTTCCATGGGCAGGTGGGCAAGCAGGAGGGAGGGACGGAGGTTGGGAGCGACAGCTGTGGCACTGCAGATTTCCCCAAGCATTTAGTGAGGGTTTCCTGTGTGGCAGGGAGAGAGCCCCAGGGCCCTGGGCTGCTCCAGCTGCCCCTCCAGGCATGTTGGACAGCACCTGCAAAGAGCGTACAGAGTGACCAGGAGCCACAGGCTCCCACAGCCTTACCCCACCCCCTTGCAGTCCCCAATTCCCCAAGGGAGAAGGGGATCCCAACACACCATGGAAATGGTTCTGTAGCAACTGTGATCCCTCCTCGACTGGGATCATGACTTGGATTACTTGGAAATGCTGGTGAATGGTGCTTTGAAGACCTTGTCAGATGTTGGAGGCATGTTCTGAATGTACCTTTCCTGACAGAATACTCTGTGTCAGTATGCCAAGAGCTTACCATGAGCCAGTTCCCTTAAATTTCACTGAAGGTAGATCAGTTCTGGAAACCTTACCCTGCTCCCTTCTGGAGCTCTGAGGGATCCCACAGGATCGCTGTCAGTGGGAGGAAGGGGCATTTAGCTGTCCATCCTCCTCCCGTGTGCAATGCCACTGTGTCCTTCTGTGTGCTCTGTGCAGCCACAGAGAAGAGCAGAGAGGGAAGGGGCTGGGCCCAGGGCTGTGCCTGGGGGCTGAGCCTTTCTCAGCTCCTTTGCAGCCCCCAGGGAGCCCGAGCTGCTTCTGCTGCCACTGCTAAGCCCTGGCCCTGCCTGGGGCTGGGTTTCAAGCTGCTGGCAGCTCCAGGGAGTCCTTTCTGCCCCGACTGCCCCGCAAGGGGCTCCTTCCATCCCAGTGTGGGGCCACTGCAGGCACGAGGTCCCCCTGGCCCTGCTCCTGAGTGGAAGGCAGAGCCAAGGGAGTGCCTTGGAGGGCACCAATCACCCAGATGCCCTCACTGCCACTCGGGCCTGAAGGAGAATCTTCAGCAGTGCCATTGGAGCTGTTGTGTCCTGCCTTTCTTTGCAGCTGAGCCTGTTGCTAAAGGTGATCTGGCTTCCCAGCCCATGTTCAGGATTGAGCCTCTGGGAGATGGTGAGGGTACGCCAAGGCCTTTCCCCTGTGAGACCTGCCAGCTCAGAGCCCAAAGCTCGGCCAGGGGGGCATCGCTGCAGGTGCCAGGACAGAGCCATGCATGTGTGTGCCCTCACCCTGCACGATCCACTCACAACTTCTGCTCAGCACTGGCAGGTGTTTGAAGGACGGTGGGCCATGGCCCAGCTGAAAAAGCCCAGATGATTTGTTGATTTTATCCGATTTTGCATAAGCATGACGTTCTGAACATGCCATTAAAGAAATGGAGAATTTCTCCATCTTTTAAGGTGTACTTTTTGTTTCTCAAGTGATGGGCCAAAAGTTAGGACAGAAGGAGGTGTTTCCCCAACAAAGCAGAGGCCGATTGGCAGCCCCTGCTGCAGGAAGGAAGTCCGAGCCAAACACAGGCATGGGCACAGGCACAGAAGGTAATTGCTGTGCCAGGCTCAGCAGGGCTCAGCCATTGGCAGAGCTGTGTGGCTGCAGCTCTTCTTCTTCTACCAGGGCCTCCCTTGCACAGCCCGGCAAAGCTGGAGGTGCCTTTGGAGATCATTCAGAGCCCTGGGAAAAGGGGACTCGTGCACCAACGTCCCTCCCGCTGCAGCTGCTCTGGAGCTGGCCCTGAGTGCCCAGAGGCCCAAGGCACAGGAGCAGCCCCGAGCGGGAGCCCTGCCGCGAGCCCAGGGCCAGAGCCAGCCTTGGCTCCCGTTTGGGCAGGGGCTGCACTGGGTGCTGACAGGGCCTGACTCTGTGCCCTGGGGCGGGGGGAGCTGTCACGGGGCAGGGAGGGCCAGGGCTGGCAGGGGCTGCTCAGGGATGGCTGTGGCCCGTGTCCCTCCAAGCAGCGACTGCCCAAAAAGCTGCGCTGCCCCCGGGCTCTCCTCTCGGCCTGCTGGGCTTTGTTGGGTGGCACAGCCTGTGCCACGGGGTGGCAAGGTGCCTGCAGGCCCCAGCTCTGGGGGAAACGGAGAATGTCCTGCCCGCATCCACCGTGCTGCCAGCTCAGCAGTGCAGCACAGCACGGGCTGACGATCCCCATCGCTCCCACAGGTGCAGCTGGAACCACAGCACATGTTCCTGATTCCCAGAAGGGCCTTGGAAGGGGTTTCTGTCAGGGAACAGGCTTCTGGCTAGGGTTACTGGCAGGCCTGCTTGTCTTGGAGCTGATCTTCATCTTATGCTCTGTCCGAATTTGGACTTGCTGGAAGAGAAAAGGGTGAGTGTTTAGTTCACCTTTCCCTCAAACAGCTTCTTTTGAAAGTCTACGTCAGACAGAAAACATTCCCAGTGAGGTTGCAGTGTAGGGGTGGCCAGTCCTTGATTGTCCA
Organism: Melospiza melodia melodia; assembly: GCF_035770615.1. NCBI lineage: Eukaryota > Metazoa > Chordata > Aves > Passeriformes > Passerellidae > Melospiza > Melospiza melodia. The sequence continues at coordinate 20,953,196 of NC_086200.1, forward strand.
AAGAACTCTGCTGAGGGTTCTGCTGCTGCCCAGAGCTTTCATTGGCCTCCTAAATGCTGGGCCCTGTCCTGGGGGGGCCCGCTGGGGCTGCAGCCAGTGCTGGCTCCCACTGAGGCTGCCTGGCCAAGAGCAGCCCCAGGGGCACTGGGCAGAGGCAAAGCACGGTGGGGAGGAGAAAGAGCAGGGACGAGATTGCCCTTGAAAGGCAGGGGAAGGGAGAATGTTGCTTATCGGAAGAAGCCCCAAAGAGCGGCTGGAAGGGGTGCTGCCTGATCAAGGACCCCCGAGAAGCGGAGGGAGGGCGTATCGGCTGATGGGGTGTCCCGAGGAGCGGCTGGGGAGAGTGGGGGTGTCCCTTAGTGGGGAGGAGCAGCTGGAGCGCTTGCACGGTCCGGTGGTGGGGAGGCCGGCGGGGCTGTCAGAGTAGGCTCAGCCCGGCCGGTGGGCACGGCTCACCCTGCCCGCCCGCAGGACCACGGTGCAGTTCCTGTTGGAGGCGGACCTGCACGGGCTGCTGAAGCTGGACACGCTGATCCCGAACGCGCCGCCTGCGCCATGGCAGCGCAAGGCCAAGGAGAGCGGCCCCGGGCCCAGCCCCGTTGGCGTGTCCCCCATAAAGCCGGCATGTCGCTCCCACAGCCCCAGCAAGACGCCGTCCAAGACACCCGGTGAGCGCCGGCCACCGGCGGCAGAGGTTGAGTGCGGGACCTCGCCCAGGCTGCTTGTCCGTAGCCACGGGGCCCTGGGCTCTCTGCCACGCTGCCCTACCGGCTGCTGCTCAGGCAGGAGGAGGTGGGCTGTGCTCCTGACAGCCACCCACCTCCTTGCCAGCATGAGGGGCAGAGCTCTGAGCACTGGGGCTGGCGAGCTGCTGTTCGCCCAGCTGAGCCTTGCTGGCACAGCTGTATGCTAGGACAAGTGTGGGCAGGACTGTCAGCTGACAGCTTTACATCCTGTGAGCGTTTTTGTATCTTCCCCTTATCTCTGGACTCTGGAATTGTTGCACTAGACCCAAGGAGTTGCACCACACAGTCCCTAACCAACTTGGTGGCAGGGAGGAAAATATAAGTTAGTTGGGACTGGGTGGCATGAGACCTCAGAGTCCTACTTGTCTGGTGGGTGTGATGTGCAAGTGTGTTGGGTTTGCTCCCGTGAAAGCTCTAATACAGGCTGTTAAATAGCTGTAAGACAATATTTTCATATGTGAATGCAGGTAAATCTGGATCCAAAATTCAAAGCACCCCCACAAAGGCTGGGGGGGATCGCTACATTCCCAAACGCAGCACTATGCAGATGGAGATGGCAAATTTCCTCCTAACCAAAGAGAATGACCCTGCTGAGGATTCCCCTACCAAGAAGGTGAGCATGTTGCTAAGTTACAATTACTTCAATAACTGCTACGCCTTCCTGCCCCTTTACAGAGCAGTGAACAATAGGTTCTATCAAGGGGGCACACGGCACTGACAAGTCCCAGCCATCACTACTTGCAGCTCTGGGCTTCAGGAGCCTAGGATGAGACTGAAGCTATAGAGACTGCCATGCACTCGAAGCCTATGCTGCTTCTGGTAGCAAAATTTAGCTTTTGACTAACGAGGCTTTAAAATGTAGCAGGCAACAAAAACACAAAGCTGTAAGCCTATGCAAAGTTAAACTGCTGGTGGTAGCTATTCTAGGACAAGGTCTCCACAGGGAACACTTCTGGAATGTTTTACACTGTGTTCTGAAATCTGTTTGTGAAGCATTTGGTCGCTTTGTGGCTGTGGCTTTTCCCTCTGGCAATGACACTGAATTTGCCATTGTTTGAAAATGTGAGCAGGACAATGTATGAAAGTCTGAGGAAAACTGCTTTGACCTGCCTCTGTGTGACTGACCCTTGCAGCACAGTCAAACATCTTCAGATTCTAAGAGAAGGGGACTTAGGTGTCTGTTTAAATTGTAGTGTGGGAATTGTTTTAAATGCATTGCACTGAGGGTGATTTGTCTCTGTAGGAGCAACAGAAAGCCTGGGCAGTGAATCTGAATGGTTTTGATGTGGAAGAGGCAAAGATCCTCCACCTCAGAGGAAAACCACAGAATGCTCCAGAAGGTATGATACAGGCTCCGTGTGAGCTGAATCAGCAGGAGGGATCAGGTCAGGGGAACAGCAACACAGAGGCTCTGTGTGTGGTCACAGGAGAAATCAACTGGTTTCTGAGAGCTGTACAGGCTGGAGTCTCCTTTCTTAAGGTTCCTGAGGTCGAGGGAGGGCATAACAGTTAAAGTGAATTTATTTAGGAGAGTTGCTATGACTGCCAGTTGGTCACCTGTTACAGGGCTTGCAAGGGTCTTCAGGGTGGAGAGAGAGATGAGAATCTTGACCTCATGTTCAGAAGGCTTGATTTAATATTTTATGATATATATTACATTATTACTATACTAAAAGAAATAGAAGGAAAGTTCTCAGAAGCTAGCTAAGCTAAGAATAGGAAAAGAATGAATAAACAAAGGGCTGTTTCTCAGCAGAGGGTGAGACCCAGCTCCGCTGTGAGTGGTCAGTAAATCCAAACATTCACCCAAGACTGATCACGCATCCACCTGTTGCATTCCCCAGCAGCAGATAACCATTGTTTACCTTTTGTTGCTGAGGCCACAGCTTCTCAGAAGGGGGAAAAATCCTAAAGAAAGGACTTTTATGGAAAGATGTCGGTGACAGTTACCGGTACTGCAGGTTCCAAACGTTCATGAAGTCTGTAAGAGCATCAAAGCCTCTGCTGTGCACTTTCTAGCTTAAACTGCAACTAAATATAATGGGATTCAAAAACCCAAGTGTTTGTTAAATTTGTTTCCATGAATGAGGAAATTGTAGCTCACCCCTGCTCAGCAGTTCATTCTGCCAGTGATTTTAGTGCACTGCAGGCTTGTGAGTGTTTCTCTTAGGACTTTATTTTCACTCCAAGGGATTCCTAGTTGGGTGAGCAGCACTCAGCTGGGAGGAAACTAACTCAGGTTAACAAACCTGTTCCCCTGCACACAGACTATCAGAATAACCTGAAAGTGCTCTACAGTCAGAAAATGGCACCTGGATTGAGCAGGAAGAAGAGCAGATATATTCCCTCAAAGCCAGAACGGGTCTTGGATGCACCAGAGATATTCAACGACTACTGTAAGTAGGCTACAGGTGTGGAGAGTATTATTAATAATTGGTTAGCTGAGAAAGGCCACACTGATATAATGCCACTGGTTAAGCTGAAGGAGAAAAGTCAGCAGTCAGCAAGCTGAAAGGAAGAGTCAGCAGTGACCTTGCTGCAACATGAGGATAGGGAGTTGAGATTAGTCCTGAATATATCCTAAGAATATGTAGAAAGTATCAAAAGTAGAACCATAGGAATGTAGAAGTAGGCGTAGGTGCTGATATGTAAGCTGACCAATCCTGAGCTCAACTTTTGCAATATGTATGAAGCTCATTATTAACTGTATTTAACCCGCCGTACTGATCAATAAAATCGAGCCTGTGATGATCAAATTGATGTCCTGGTTCCCTTCCGCCGACAAGCAAGATATTAGGAAGGTTAAAGCTTAAGAATGGAGCTCTGTGTGTTGTGTTTTAAGGCTTACAAGCAGGTATTGTATTCGAAATAAGCAAGCATTGTTTTAAGCAAAGGTACGTGTGCTTATGGTGTGTGAAAAATTGTAAAAGTTTAGTAGTAATAAAATGGTTCTAAAAATAGTAATACAATTAGAGTAATAATAATTTGGACAATTTGAATTAGGACAATACGAGACAACAAATACAAAGAGTTACAGACCTTTGGGTACCTTTTTCTGGGCAGCATGAGCCCGAAAAAGGACCCCCGCTAACAAAGATTAACCCTTAAAAACAATAGCCCATTGCATATTCATGCACTTCATACATGATGCATAAATTCCATTCAAACACAGGATTCTGTCTGGTCAGTGTCAGCTTCTTCCTCTGAATCCTAACAGCACCTTCGAGGCAGGAAGAAGTTCGTTTCTTCTGGTAAGAGAGCAATAAATTATTTTTCTCTGAAAGATTCAGGTGTCCTGTGGCTGCTATCTCGCTGGAAGTCCTTTCTTTAAAAAAGTATCCTACGTGGCATCGTTTCTATTTTAACAATTTTTATAACCTAAAACTATATTTAACATGGTACTTAAGAGAATTAATACAGCATTACTTTCTAACACAACACATATAATATTCATTTAATATTTGCGAAAAACCAATCATAAAATACAGGCATTTTCACATTTACCATATGTATTTTGGTGTATTGATTAGTAGTGCTGTATTAACAGTTTAATAATAAATGTAGTCTTGTAATTAAAAGGTAACTTTTGTAGTTAAAAGAAGAACTATGTCAGTGAGGTTTTTTTAAAGAAAGGAATGAGGCACTCGCATCAGAGAGCAGCCACAGGACACCTGAATCTTTCAGAAAAAAGAATTTTTTGCTCTCTTACCAGAAGAAACGAACTTCTTCCCGCCTCAAAGGGGCTGTTAGGATTAGAAGGAAGAAGTTGATGATGGCCAGACAGAATCCTGTGTTTGAATGGAATTTATGCATCATGTATGAGGTGTATGAATATGCAACGGGTTATTGTTTTTAAGGGTTAATCTTTGTTAACCGGTGCCCTTTTTCCGGCTCGTGCTGCCCAGAAAAAGGTACCCGGACATCCATAATTCTTTGTATTTGTTGTCTCGTATTGTCCTAATTCAAATTGTCCAAATTATTATTACTCTAATTGTATTACTGTTTTTAGAACAATTTTATTACTATTAAACTTTTAAAATTTTAAAAACAAGTGATTGGCGTTTTTCACAGGAGTTGAGTCCCAAATATATTTTGGTGTCGCTGAGAGAGGTATTTTTAATTTATTTGATGAAGGGGGTACTTTTGGATCTCTCAGGAGTGCAAAGGGGAGCAGGGGAAGCGCTGAGTGCCTAGAGTGGGGGGATGCTGGAGAAAGGGGACCCTGGAACACCTGATGTAAAATTTCAATAGCGAATGTGAATTTTACTTCTATACCTTTTATTTTAAAGCAAGCACGCAGCGCTGGGTGGCTGGGGAGTCACTGCTCCACTCATAGCACACACAGTTCAGTAAATTATATATACTGTTTTTAAGCCTACAAAGCATTTTCCAATATGCTTGGTTAGTCCAAATTAGCAAATATCAATAAGCTGGGAGCAGTAATTTCACAATATTTCTAGGTGGTCATTGATTGCTATCCTTCTTGTGATTGTCTGGAGGGAGGCCTTGCACTGGTGTCTGCTACATGATTTGTCAAGTGCATCAAGCTTTTTATTATACATAAGCTTTTAATTGCTTTGTTACAATATCTCTTAGCTTTACCCCAACTTCCTCTATTTTATTCTAAGCATCAGTCGTCTTGCTGCCTCATCTCTTTTGCTCTACTATACTTCTTTGATTTTGATGCTTTATTTGTCTATTTGGTCAGAAAGTTTCAAAACCTTTCTTTGTGTCTTGTTTTGGACACAGCAGATAGAAGCATTTGCTGATTCCATTCCCAATTGGCACGTGTCACAAAAACAATTTCCACAGAACCAGGGGAGGGTGAGCCCTGGGACCCCCAAAACCCCCTCAGCATGCCTGAGCAGGACCCGGGAGAGGGGGAATGCCCAGGACCCACAGGCCCCCCATCAGCTGTGAGAAGAGGGACCCCCATAAGCCCAAAATAAGGACACTGGAAACGAGGCACTCCTGGGACAGGTTTTTGGAATTCTTGATTTTTGGAGGTATTTCTGGCCACCAGACACTCAGTGACTTCTAGAGATGGACTTGGCCAGTGGGACCTTCAAAGCCAATGTCCTGGCTTAGGGCAATTTTGGGAGGAAAAACTCTAAAGGTGTTTCCTGTAGAAGAGCAAAGTCAAGTGGCCCCTCCTCCAGCTGGTTCTGGAAAAGTATTTTCTTTGAGAGAAGTGGAAAAAACTGTTTATTGAACAGGCAAAGCACTCACCAGCCCCCAAAATGAACAGTATTAAACAATAAAATCTCTTGCTGCTCCAAAAGAGATGAAAAACTCACAAAGTCCCTCCGTGAGCTGTAGCATGGCTTGCTCAGTCTCTTATCAGTCTCTTATCAGTCTCTCTGGGGCTGGAAATGCCGTGGCCCAGCCCCGGTGGGGCACAGGTGTGAGCACCTGGTGCTCTTCTGGGTGTTCAATCCAGAGCAGGTTTAGACAGGTCCAAAGAAAAGGATAAACCAAAAACCACAGTCCAGGGAGCTTCTCTTCCTCTGCTAGCTCAAACTGACTAACAGCAAAGGAGGGCTCTGTCCCGCTGTCTGTCCATCTGCAGACAAGAGAGGAGCAGGAATGTGGAGGAGTGAGAGAGGTTCTGAAAACAAACTCCGTGCTTCTTCTTCCTCCCTCTCTGCTCTCAGAACCAGTATTAAAGGTGCAAAGCTTATTTCAGACAAATGGGGATACGAGCATCATAATTTCACCCCTGGGACCCCCAAAAGACCCTCAGACTCTGTAAGCAGGACCCGGGAGAGGGGGAATGCCCAGGCCCCACAGCCCCCCCAGCAGCTCTGAGAAGAGGGACCCCCATAAGCCCAAAGTGAGGACACTGGAAACAGGGAACTCCTGGGAGAGGTTTTTGGACTCCTTGATTTTTGGAGGTATTTCTGGCCACCAGACGTCCGGTGACTTCTAGAGATGGACTTGGCCAGTGGGACCTCCGAAGGCAATGCACTCACATCTTGTTTTTCCCCCAAATCAGGATTTCCCATTCCCAAACCTCATCTGGATGGAGAAGGCTGTGAGGAAGAGGAAGATGCCCCAGGGCACTGAGGCAGGTGAGAAGGAAGTCAGTGCCCCTTTTCCCCTCTGTCCTGCTCTGTCTCCCAGCCCAGCACGGCCCCAGGTGCAGCACAGCCCCACTGCTGATGCTGTCCAGCCAGGGATGCACTGGGGGGATCTCCTTCCCCTTCCCTGTGGCACGGAGGCAAATCCCAGCCTCTCCTTGTCCTTCCTCCCCCAGGGAAGGAGCTGAGGATGGAGACCAGGGAGGACAAATCCTCACAGCAGAACCTGGTGGAAGAGGCCATTTTGAGCGGCTCCAGGGCACAGGAATCCACTGGGGAGGAAAAGCCCCGGAGATCCCTCAAGAGGAGGGGCTGCAAACCCAGCCCAGGGTGCTCCGAGGAGGAGAGACTCAGCCTGTGCCTGGAAGGCAGCCAGAGATCTGGCCAGAGCGCTGAAGTGGTGGTCCATCAGCAGCTTGATGATGGCAAGAAGCCCCGCCAGTGCTTGGAATGTGGGAAGAGTTTCGGCAGGAGCGACCACCTGCTCATCCACCAGAGGACCCACACCGGGGAACGGCCCTATGAGTGTAGGGAATGTGGGAAGAGCTTCAGGATCAGCTCCCACCTGATTGTCCACCAGAGGATCCACACCAATGAACGGCCCCACAAGTGTGGGGAATGTGGGAAGAGCTTCAGGATCAACTCCAACCTGATTGCCCACCAGAGGATCCCCACCAATGAACGGCCCTATAAATGTGGAGAATGTGGGAAGGGCTTCAGGAGGAGCTCCAGCTTGGAACTCCACCAGATGATCCACACTGGGATACGACCCTTTGTGTGTGGGGAGTGTGGGAAGGGCTTCCGTGACAGCTCCCGCCTGATCATCCACCAGACAATGCACACTGGGGAGTGCCCCTACACGTGCGCAGAGTGTGGGAAGAGCTTCATTGAGAACTCCAGCCTGATTCTGCACCAGAGGATCCACACTGGGGAGAGGCCCTACAAGTGCAGGGAATGTGGGAAAAGCTTTAGGCAGAGCTGCCATCTGAATGCCCACCAGAGGATCCACACTGGGGAGAGGCCCTATAAGTGCAGGGAATGTGGGAAAAGCTTCATCGACCCCTCCGGCCTGAGTGTCCACCAGAGGATCCACACTGGGGAGAGGCCTTACAGGTGTGGGGAATGTGGGAAAAGCTTCAGTCAGAGCACTAGGCTGATTCTGCACCAGACGATCCACACCAGGGAGAGGCCTTACAGGTGTGGGGAATGTGGGAAATGCTTCAGGCAGAACTCTAGGCTGATTGCCCACCAGAGAATCCACACTGGGGAGAGATCCGATGAGTGTTCTGAGTGTGGGGAGAGGTTTCAGAGCCGATACCGTCTCCTCAAGCATCAGCAGATTCACACAGAATAGAGGCCCTTCTGCTGCCCTGACTGCAGGAAGGGCTTTTAGAAAAACTGCACTCTCGTCACCCACCAGTGGATCCACACTGGGGAGAGGCCCTGACAGTGTCCCAAGTGTGGGAAGAACTTCTCCCAGAACTCTGCCGTGACCCAACACCAAGGGAGGCAGCAGTAAGGGATGCCCAACAAGTGCCCTGTGTGCAGGAAGAGTGTTGCCTTGATTTTTAAAGATTTTCTGAGCCTTCTAATGTTTACATTCTTGTAGCAAACTTTCTCAAACACTTTCTGTAAATAACTTCTTGTTTGGCATTCTTTTATAGAAGAAGAAAAATATGATGGACTGTTAGTTTGTCCAGTGTCATTGGAGAGGTGGCACTTTCACCCTCCAATCCATGGTCGCTTTTAGAAAACTGTAAATGTTGGAGTCAGGAAATAAACTTCCCTTTTCTTCCCCTTGAGAGCAGCAGTGTGTGCGCTCGTGTTGTTTTGTGTCCTACAGTGACAGGAAGAGCTTTGAGTGCTGCTTCAACTCCATCGCCCATTGGGGACCCCCACTGGATGGTCCACAGTGACCCTCGCTGGGCGGAGACTTGGTCATCCATGATCCTGGTGATCCATGTTGGGAAGACACCTGGCTGGTGGTCCCCACATCTTCCTGGCTCTCCTTGGGCACTTGGACACGGCCAGAGAAAAATCCATTGGGATGCAAACAGACATCAGAATTTCATAGTGGACAGCACAGTTTTTTACTTTCGACCCCAAAACAGTCTCACCTTTTGCATCCAGTCATTGCTTCGAGTGGCATCCAGAATTCCAAATGGTGTTGAAGGTCTTTTCCAACCTGAATCATTCCATGAGTCTAATTCTCTCTGGCCCACCAGCATCTTCCACAGCCAAATGGTGATTGACTGGGGCAAAACCCAGGATTTTGGAGACAATGGAGTGGAAATCTTTCTAGAAAAGGTCCTTTCTACCCGCCCAGGCACACGGATACTCAGCCAGCATGGACACATAAATGCTTTTATTTTGGCCTTTATTTTCTTTCATTTTTCATTATGCTTCACCCAACATTGGGGTAAATATAAAGACATTCAACTAAGACATGGATGGTGACATTGTGGGACTTGGGTGGGGACATGGTAGGGATGGGGACAAGGAGGTGGGTGGGGATATGGTGGGGATGGGGACAAGGACCTGGGTGGGGATGTGGTGGGGATGGGGACAAGGACCTGGGTGGGGATATGGTGGGGATGGGGACAAGGACATGGCTGTGGATGGCGATATTGGGCATGGGGGGTGTCACAGATAGAGATGGTGACATGGGGCTCTATGGCCATGGATGAGGAAATGGGGGACATGGCCATGGATGGTGACACAAGTGGCCTAGAGACAAGTCCATGGGTTGACATGTCCATGCCATGGGGTGTCCCATGGCCAAGGACAACACATCCCCACCACCACCATGATACTGTCCCTTTCATGCTGCCATTTATTCCCTGCTCCTCCCCATTGTCACCCCACTGTGAACCCAGCCAGGGACAGGGGTGACATTTGGGGACACTCCTGTCCCCACTCCAGCACATACCTGGGGCCAGCAGAGAAGGGGATGAAGGACGACGGGGACCGTTCCTTGCTGTTTTCCAGACTGAACCTCAGAGGACTGAACACCTGGGGTGACACCAACACAGTCACACCGAGGGGACACAGCTGTCACCACCATGGTGACAGGGACACCTCATAGGGTGGCCCTACCTCACGCTTGGGCCAGAGGTCTGGGTTGTGGTGGGTCCCATAGATGCTCATCAGGCAGATGACCCCTGCTGGGATGGGAATGGCCACTTTAGGGACAGCAGATGAGGATGGGTGGTGACACTGGGGACACCCTGGCCATGCCATACCCTTGGGGATGACACAGCCATCACACAGGGGGATGTCCCCGGTGCAGCGCCAGGACACAGCAGTGACAGGAGGGTGCAGCCGCAGGCTCTCCTTGATGCACATGGTGGTGAAGGGCAGCTGGGACAGGTCGTCCCTGGGGACAAGCGGGGCTGGCATCGTGTCCCCAAGCCACATGACCGGGGTGGCCCTGGGGACATCTCACCATTCAATGTCTGCAGTGTCCCGGCCAGCCAGGAGCTCCTGTACCTGCTGGCGGCATCGCTCCTGGTGCTCAGGATGGCCGGCCAGGTTGTAGAAGAGCCATGCCAGGCCACTGGCCGTGGTGTCATGGCCTGTGGGGACACTGGGTGAGTGAGGGGACACTGGAGTGGCTCCTCCCCAGTGGCACCTGGGAGCTCGTGCTCGCCCTCAAACATGAAGGTGTCAGCCTCAGCCGCGATGTCCTCGTCCGACAGGGTGCGGCCATTCTCGTCCTGCAGAGGCAAGATGAGCCACGGGCCACTGGGGCCACCAGTCTGTGGGCCACCTGGGGCCAAATCCCATCCATGGCCACCACCCTATGGCACCACCATCCCACTGGCCACCAGCTCTATGGTCAATGCTGCCCATGGCCACCACTGTTCCCCTGTAGCCACCAGTCTATGTCCAAGCCTCCCATGGCCACCAGCATCCTACTGGCCTCTATGGTCAATCCTTCCATGGCCACCACCACTCTCTTGACCACTTTCATGCCCCATGGCCACCACCCCAGCTCCACCTTGGTGAGCAGCAGGATGTACTCGCTGGGCTGCCTGTACCAGGGACCATGTGGGGACACTGTGGCCACCAGCATGGATGATAGCAGGACCATTGGGGCCACCAGAATGGCCAACAGGGACAGTGATTGGACAGGATGGCCAGTGGGGACCATGGCAGAGCCAGCACAGCCACCAGGATGGCCAGCAGGGACAATGGTAGGGCCACCAGGATGGTGTCATGATCCGCTCGTACAAGCGAGGGTCATGATGGTTTGTTAACTGATCTGAGTGCAAAAGCAACACGGAAGGGGATTTTGGTATTAATCAAAACAAATGCACCTCTTGTTGAGTGCCCACAGCAGATGTGATGGAAGGATTAGAAAGGAGAATAAAGGAGAGAGAGAGAGAGAGAGAGAGAAAGAGGGGAGGAATAGCTGCCAGTGGAGAGATGAAACCCTCGTGGTCCAGCCAATAGATCCGTCTTGTCACGTCAGGGAGAATCTCAAAGTCTTGGTTCTGTTATAGTCCTCCACCAAGGGGGGGAGCAGGTAAGTCTATTGAAACCACCGAGAGGGAACAGGTGAGTTTACAGACAGTCCATGTTCTCAGCAGTGAGTGAGACCAATTGTTTTCTTGGTCCAGGGAACACACCTGCAGGCAACACTTGGCAAACATCTGGCTTCAGTTCGGCCAGCCCCCTGTGTTAGAGTTATAGGGGTCTCAGTCTCAGCCCTTGGGAGGGGGCTTCAGTCTCCGTCACAGCGGTCGTGAGGCAGCTGAGGGAAACCTCAGAGTGTCTCTTACAGATGATCAGTGGGGACAGGTGTCAATCACTCCTGGCCGTGGGTCTCATAGCTGAAGATGCACTTCTGGAGCGTGTCCAGGGTGAGGAGGCTCAGGGGCTGCAGCACCTCCAACTCCACCGGCCCCCACCAGCTGCCACTGCTGCTGCCGCCCACTTGGCCTGCGGGGAAGGGCTGGGTTGGGGAGGGAACAGGGAGGGGATCAGGGACATGGGATAAATTTGGGGGTGGGACAGGGGTGGGAGAGGGGGAGGAGTTGAAGAGAAGGTGTGGAACAGGAATGTGGTGATAAATGAGGGGTGGGGTTGGGGTTTGGGGGCAGCTTTGAGTTTGGGGTATGGGACAGTACAGATTTTGGGTACAGGACGGGGCTCGGGGTGCAGGACAGGACTCAGGATGCAGCAGTGGGTGCAGGACAGAATTTTGGGTGCAGGACTGTCCTATGGTGACGTTATGATGCTTGTATCCCCATCCATGTGTTCTGTTTATGCTGGATATTATGTTCTGTGCCTTCAAGACTGGCTCTGAAGAGCGAAGTCTTGTTTTGGTTTTGTTATCAGCCGCTCCCCCACGGCTGGCGGGACACAGAGACAGGGCAGTACATGGTGCTGCTTTTGCTTTTTGCTTGGCTTTTTGCTTTGCTCTTGCTTTTGTTTCTGCTCATTACTTAGTTTAGCTAAGCACTCCGAATTTTTCCCTGGACTGTTTTTCCTTTCTCTTTTTTGGAACCACTCAAACCTGCTCCGGACTGGGACCTGGGAAACACTGAGAGTTTGCACCTTGTGGCTGCAGCAGCTGCCCCAGCACCGGAGGGACTGATAACAGAGCGACCACTCCCAAGAGAGACTTTCTGAATTTGTCATCTTTTTCAGAGTGGTGAAAGAGTGTTGTCACCTGGTATTGTTCATTTTGTGTGCTGGGGGTGCTTTGCCTGTTAAATAAACAGGTTCTTTCCACTTCTCTCCAGGGAATCCTTCCTGACCCAGTTGTGGGGAGGGGCAATGTGCGTTTGCTTTCTGGAGGAGCCCCTTTGGAGGTTTTCTCCCAAATTTGCCCTAAACCAGGACAAAATTTGGTGCCCAACGTGTGGGGCTTGAGAGAGAGTGGAAAAAACCCTGTTCTGACTGCATTTTGGTTGCCATTACTCTGTGTTGGTATAAAGCAGTTAATGGCCATGTTTTTTGAATTCATAATGTCTCTTGGGGTGGAGGCTTGCATGCATTTCTGGTCCCTAGGTGCAGAGGATCATTAATGGGACATCACACCATGATTAATATGATAAGGGAAACCAATTTATTACAAAAAGCAAGCCATATTTATATTGTTCTCTATTGTTCACACCTCAAGCTGATACATGATTGGTTAAATCCTTTTTACGCACGCATTTTGATATTTCAGTTAATTTTAGTTAGTCTTTCTTCTTCATGCATCTCGCTGTGGTTTTCTTGTCTGCCTTTGCATCCTGAACCGTCTGCTGCTGAGCGTGTTCTCCTTCTTTTGTGTCCTTCAAGGGCATGGTGACCTCACTCAGGTTCTATGAAGGCTGGATTGTGAACATGTTGCATATGTCCATTGTCCTCCAAAAAACCCTCAGCACTCCTCCCGGTGCTTTCTGGTCATTCAAGTGCCCTTCAGCTGACTGGTTTCATGCTTTGAGCTTCAGGGAATTGCCCAATCTTTCTGAAGCTGAAATAAATATCATATTAGTCAACATCTTAATTGTGTTTATATCTCACAGAATTGCCTTTTCTTTTGCCTTTGTCTAAAACTGTTCCTGTGCGGAAATCTCTGGGGGATGGTGGACATGTCAGATGCTGCTGGGACATCCCAGAGCACTTGGACCTTGGCTCTGCACAGGAGAGCTCTTCATCCCCTTTCTCTCTTTTCCTCCCTCTGGGCATGGAGGGAGCTCCTGACTTCAGTGTGTGACTCGTGTGTGCAAAGAGCAAATCTGGGCAGAATTGGGGCAGGGAGGGTTTGGGGGGACCTTGGGATCTGTGCTGGGCACAGAAGGTGCTTTCCATTGCTCTGAGGCTGTCTGCTGTGGAAAGTGGATTTAATATCCAGCAGAGGAATGACTTTTGCATTTGATGGAACTGTGTCTTCCCTTGGCTTTGTTGGCTGAAAAGATACAGAGGAGCACACACAGAGTTACCAACTGCTGGATTCCAGCAGTGTTCAGATAGAAATTACAAAAGGAGGCAGGGTCAAGATGTGTGCTTGCCTTGTGGTCAGCCTTCAATACCCCTTGGTCTCTCTGGGCCCTTCCCCCAGGTGGGGCTTGGGCTCATTTGGTCCCTCAGGAGCTGGGCTGGGGCTGCAGAGGTGGCTGTGGAGCATTGGCTGTGCTGTGCCAGGGACTGGCAGCCACTGCTGGGCTGGGATAGAGGCTCTGGGGGGATTGGGGCTCCAGGGCAGGGCAAGGCTGGACCTGCCCCTTCCTCCCTCACACATTAAATGTTTAAAACCAACAATCTCCTCCAGTCTGTCACAACAGGGAATGCTGGAAGTGAAATCCCAGTTGTGGCCATGGGCACCTGGCTGAGAAGGACAGTTTTGTTCCATAGGAAGGAAAGCACAGAGCCTCAGTGTTTGGAAGGCAGGTGAGAGTCTCACTAGGCCAAGGCCAGCCAGACTTGTCAGGAATGGCAGATTTTTTTTGGGAGCAGTCTTTGGATTTAGGGAATTCTGGAGGTGGAAGACCAATCTCAGCCATGCATGCCTGGAGAAGTAGGACAGTTCTTTCTCATAGGGAGGAAAGCACGGAGCCTTCCCCAGTGTTTTGGGGACAGATGGGAGGTGACTCTCCTGAAAACATTGCCTGCCACACTTGTCCTGGCAATATTCCTATGGGAAAAATTTGGAGTTGAAATCCCAGTTCTGGCCATGAGTAATTAGAAGAGATTGACAGTTCCTTTCCTAGCAAGGAAAGCACAGAGCCGCAGTGCTCCAGGAGCTGATGAAAGGCAGCCTTTGACATTCCAACATCAGCCAGAGCTGTCCGGTGGCCCCTGGGAGGCCAAGCCAGCCAGGCCTGTTCCACGTTCCCTCAGTTCCATGAGACCCAATGGTCCCTTGCTTCCATGTGTCCCTGAGGTGCCATAATGCCCCCTTGGTGACACGAGGCCCTGAAGGGTCCCAATGGTCTCCATGGTTCCATCAGGCCCCACAGAACCATAATGGTCTCTGGGTTCCATGAAGCCCCGCTGTGTCACCAAGGCCCCTTGGTTCCATGGGCTCCAGGGGTGCCACAATGATCCCCTTGGTTCCATGAGGTTCCATAGTGCCACCACGGTGTCCTTGGACCTGCTGGGACTCTCAGTGTGTTCCCAGACACCCCCAGCATGGTTACAGACACTCCCAGTATATCCCAGTTGCCTTCAGCATACTCACAGTCATTCCCAGTCACATCCACTTGGCCCAGTAAGATTCCACTTTCCACCAGTATGATCCCAGTCACTCCCAGTGAAGGGAACGGACCGGGATGGACTGGGACAGGCTGGGATGGACTGGGACACCGGGATACACCAGGCAGGATACACTGGGACACACTGGGATACACTGGGACGCACTGGGATATACTGGGATACACCGGGACATACCAAGACACACCAGGATACTCCAGGATACACCAGGACACCCTGGGATTCACCGTGCCCAGCACTGGGACCCACTGGGAGCAGGATCAGAGCACACTGGGACTCAGCAGGGCCAGAACTGGGGCAAAAGGGATCACAGTGGGACCCACTGGGATATACTGGGAGTGACTGCAACCATACTGGGGATGACTGGGAACACACTGAGAGTGACTGGAGTCACTGAGTCTACATTGGGGGCAACTGGGAAGACTGGGATCACAGTGGATTCCTACCGGGGTCATACTGGGAGTGACTGGGTCTGTGCTAGGGTGTCGTGGTTTTGGTTTGCTAATATAAGATCTCTTTAATTTTGAGATTTTTTTTGGCTAATGCACTAAAGAATGTGGTGGGTTTGGTGTTGGTTAATTACTAATACACTTATTTTTGGTTGTGAGATAGGATTAGGAGAAAGGTAAAGCAGGCTCAAAACTTTAAAAGGGTAGAAAGAAAAATTTTAATAATAGTAAGTAAAAAGAAAAAAAAAGGTAGTAAGAATCAAAGCAAACTTTTTAGAATACTTCTCCCCACAACTTTTTCTTTCTCACTGACAATGTAAAGAAACTAAACTTAAGATTTCTAGTCAGTTTACTACCTCTCAAAGAGTCTTTTTTTAATTCACTTAGGGAGAGAAGTCCCTCTTGATAAAGTTATGGAGACTTTTCTACAAAAGGAAAAAAACAGTTTTCTCGTGGTTCTCAATTTTGTCATGAATAACAACTGCCAGGGGAACCTTGCTATCCTGAAATCTTTCTTATTTCTACAAACCTTCCCACAGCTTGGAGACGGGCTATGTTGATTGATGGGGTATTGTTTTAAAGATGAACTGTTCAAAGGCAAGAGTTCTCATTATCTATCTCTAAAATCATCTTCATCTCTGGGAGCACAGATCTTCATTTTTAGAAGCACAAGACTGTGCTCTTTCTTTGTGCAAACTTCTCATGAGATTACAGCTATTTCAACATCTGCTTACTTTAACATAGAAGCCTTTACCTAATATCAATTCAAACACTTTCATTTCCTTATAGTTTTATGTGTTATAAGGGAAAAGAGTCTTTTCTTTATAGCTTACAAGAGGATTTCAGCTCTAAAAACAAAGCATCTTCTCCCCCTCCCATCTGGGCCTTACTTACCTTCTTCTTTATTACCTTTAATATCTTCATCTTGTTTTTA